>NC_079226.1:31294385-31621885 GCF_029633865.1 Lampris incognitus
AGATTTGGTCCTAAAGCCTGAGCCGGGGGCTTTAGTGCGCAGTCAGTGTTTGAACGCCCCAGCTGAAAAAAAAATCCTCTGAACTGAATTGAATTTTCTTGCGCAAAAACTTTGGAGAAAAGACCCCGAAGTCAGAAGATTTTTGTTGAATGTGTTGACTGACAGCTTGGCGCGGTCTCCCGCTTGTAAGCAGTGTGTCAGGCATCGAGCCAACGCATTAAAACTGCATCTCCCCCCCCAATCTCAAAAATACATGCGTGTCAGTCAGTGAGAGAGTGACTGGTTTCTCTCTATCCCTTGATGGGTGAGTAACATTTCTTCAGGGTTCTGACAAAAAAAAATCCTATGGTGTTGTGTTTTCCTCCCTTGGCACTGACTAATGTATGTGATGTCTGGACCCCGGCCACCAGTCCCCTCCACTTTGCTTCAGGCCAGCCTTGCCGATGCTAATGCGTCTCCACCGCTGTTTACTGCTGTCGATTCTGCCAAAGCCTGAGCTGCGTTTTAGCGAGCGCCGCCTCCCTGCAGAAAGCAGAGAGACTGATGTAGGCATATCATCCACTCTGCCTGTCAGCCTGTCAGAAGCAGTATGTGCATCATTTCTCATCTTGTCGGTGTGACTGACTCGTCTTGCCCGTCCATCCACCACTGGCTGTGTTACCGTTTCATGTCTGTCTTTCCGTTCATTGCAGTCGCTTTTCTGTTCAGTTTGTGCGCGCGCACGTTTGCGTGTGCGTGCGTTTGTGTGTATGTGTGTGCATGTTTGTGTGTGTGCGCGTGCACATGTTTGTGTGTGCACGTTGGTGTGTGCATGTTTGTGTGTGCGTGTGCATATTTGTGTGTGCATGTTGGTGTGTGTGTACGTTTGTGTGTGCATGTTTGTGTGTGTGTGCACATGTTTGTGTGTGCGCATATTTGTGTGCACGTTGGTGTGTGCATCTTTGTGTGCGTGTACATTTGTATGTGCATATTTGTGTGTACATGTTTGTGTGTGTGCGTGTTAGTGTGTGTGTGTGTGTGTGTGTGTGTTCAAGTTCACGTTCAACTTTATTATCATGTGTATTGGAGTACAATGACATTCTTGTGCTCTGGCTCTCTCTGCCTGAACTCAAAGGATGCAAGGACACACAATTACTACAACGACAACAACAAAAAACCCTCACTTTAGACCATGTACACAGCGAATGCATACATTATCTACACAATATAGAACAATGATGTAAGGTATATGGGTGTGCCAGCTGTTCAGCAACCTGACTGCCTGTGGAAAGAAGCTATTGCTGAGACGGGTGGTGTGTGATTTGATGCTGTGGTGATGTTTTAGATGGAAGGAGTGAGAACAGGACGTGAGCTGGGTGGCTGGCGTCCTTAATGAGGTTTTGGGCGTTCCTTTTGCAGCGAGTGGTGTAAATATTATGAAGTTGTAGTTCCACACCAGTGATTTACAGTCCTTTGCTGCAGTCTGCAGTCCTGAGCAGCCAGGCTGCCAAACCACGCTGTGATTTAGCCTGTCAACACACCCTCCATGCTAGGGCCATAGAAGTTCATCAGAGTACCAGAACTCTTGAGACGCCTCAGATAATACAGTCTCTGCTGCACCTTCCTCAACATGCAGGTGGTGTTGAGAGCCCATGAGAGGGTGTCTGTGATGTGCAAACCGAGACATATAAAACTGTCCTCAGTTTCACCAGACGACCCACCGATGGAAACAAGAACGTGACTTCCAATCATCTTTCTAGTTTTTATGTTACTGACATTTAGAGAGAGGTTGTTATCACGGCAGAGAGGTTGTTCTTATGTGTGTGTGTGTGTGTGTGTGTGTGTGTAGGTGGATGCATGATCCCCTCAGCTAGCGTCGAAGTGACAGCTAGTCACCTGTTCATGCTTTAAAAAAAAGTTATTCTGAGTGTGGGTGTCTTCTTGTGTGTGTGCGTGTGTGTGTATGTGGTTGTTTTTGCATGTACACAATTCTACTATGAGTAGTTGTATTCATACATATTTCTGTTTCTGAATTTTGTGTGTGTGTGTGTGTGCGTGTATGCAAATGTCCAATCTCGTGTTGACATGTGGTCTGTGCTATCTACTGGGAAGGGTGTCAGCTGTGTATAATCTGCAGGGGGCCCTGTTGCCCGTCTAGGAGAAATACATAATAACCACTTAAAAGTGCTGAATGTCACTGCGGTGATCTATCGTTGACATTATTCAGACTGGCAGATGCGGCATTTGTCAAAACAACATGGATTTTTAGTGTGTACGTGTGTGTGTGTGTGTGCAGTACATTTGTGTGTGTTATGGTTGTATGGTGTATATATGTGTGTGTAAGCGTGAGTGAGGACAAATATAGGTATCTTAATTGGTATGTTTGTATGAGTGTGAATGTATGGGGTATATTTCTGTGTGCGCCCACACGTGCATGTCAGAGGTATGTGCCTTCACACACACACACACACACACACACACACACACACACACACACACACACACACACACACACACACACACACACACACACACACACACACACACACACACACACGCGTGCATCAACATGTGAGCTCAGCTCAGAGATGATTTGGATAATTACTGGCACATCAGTGTTAATGCATCTCAGTGGGTTGTGTGGGTTCATTTAGGTGCACATGTGCCTTTGTGTCAAGTGTGTTAGTGTGGGTCTGCTTGCATCACACTATTTTCCGCCCATCGATGTAGGTATACCATGTCACCCAGTGTGTGTGTGTGTGTGTGTGTGTGTGTGTGTGTGTGTGCATGTGTGTAGATGGTGTGTTTGCTTTGCCCCACATACAGTATGTCAGCCTCAGCAGCCACAGAGCAGGGAATTGCAGTGAGAGATGACAGCACCAGAATGGAAAACCTCACGCTGAGAGAAAAGGAGGAGAGGAAGAAAGGGAAGATGAATGTAGTTCAAAAAAGGAGGAGTGGAAGGAGGGTTGGAGGGTGGGGTTGCGACGAATAAAAATACATGAAGGGGGAAAGAAAGTGGGAAATGAGGAGAGAACTCTGACAGTGTGCGCTTCGTGATGACTGGAGGAGACGACAATAAGAACGTCAAAAGATGGCTCCGGAAGGGAAGAGAGAGAGAGGGAGAGAGTGTGTGTGTGAGAGAGAATGTGTGTGTGTGAGAGAGAGAGAATGTGTGTGTGTGTGTGTGTGAGAAAGAGAAAGAGAGAGAGAGAGAGAAAGAGAGAAAGAGAGAGAGAAAGCGGGGATGAATGAAGCTGGAGAGAGAGAGAGAGAGAGAGAGAGAGAGAGAGAGAGAGAGAGAGAGAGAGAGAGAGAGAGAGAGAGAGAGAGAGAGAGAGAGAGAGAGAGAGAGAGAGAGAGCGAAAACCCGAGAAAGGGAGAGAGAGAGGAAGCGACAGAAGCGGAGTTAGGCGAAGCGAGGCTGGGGACATCACGAGAGGCAGAGAAAGAAACAAACACGGAGAGCAAAAACAGGAAGAGGGGCGGGGGGTTAAGGAGACATTGGCAGAGAGTAAGTAAGAGAGGGATGCGAGTAAAACTGAAGAAAGAGGAAGCAACCAAGAGGGAGAGATGTGTAAGCAAGCAAGCAAAGCTGGGATGGAGGCGGCGGCGGCGGGGGGGGGATAGAGGGGGACTGGTGAGTACAAGAGAGGGAGGGTCCTTTGATGTTTGTCGGTGGATGCGGCCTGCTGTTGAGGAAGCAGGTAGGTATGGTAAACATCCTACACGTCTCCCACCAGCGGCTTTGATCATCGCTGCGGTGAAGGGAGATGTTGATGACTCAGTACCACCGGAATAGAGCGGCGTGCCTACACGCGCGCGCGCGTTTCCCGCGCAGAATCACACACGTACAGTATACGCACATGTTTGTGCGCACATGCCACATCATTCTTTCATACCCCCCCCCCTCTCTCTTTCTCTCTCACTCCCGTTCTCAAAGCTCTTGTGTTTTCCGTTTGGTCTTTCCCTTCCAGCACACGCAAACACAAAGCCCATTTGCACAAGCTCCCCCCCCCCCTTGATTGCGATCCAAGCCTTAAACTGTGCCTGTTAGATCCAGATGCGAGCCAATCGCTAAAAGTAGAGTCCTCTGGCTGTATCTGGCTCACCTCAGCAGACCATGCGAGTGCTCTGAAGGAACGCGGGGAATGTCAGAGACGCCGGAGGATTATGAAAGAAACAAACCGATTGATTCGAGCATTAAACGGAACGGCTTCGAGAGGCGTAGCGGAACTGGAAAATCGGGCTCGCGACCAATGCATTGTGGGGTCAAAAAACAAACTGGACGGGATAATGTACTGTAGAACAATGCAGCACTAAGACGAGCCAAAAAAAAGAAAAGAAAAGAGTATGTTGGGTTAAAATATTGTCACATATAAATCAGCGCGCCTTGAAACGGTTGTCACTTTCCAAAGCTTGTTCTATGGAGGATGGCAAAGTCACTATTGTTAATTAATGACGATGGCATCGGCAGCAGATGATTTAAACGAAATCCAACCTTATTGCAGGAACCACTGCGAAGATTTTTTTTTTTTAGATTATTTTTTTCTCCCTTTTCCTCCCAAATTGTATCCGACCAATTACCCCACTCCTCCGAGCTGTCCCGGTCCCTGCTCCACCCCCTCTGCCGATCTGGGGAGGGCTGCAGACTACCACATGCTTCCTCCAATACATGTGGAGTCACCAGCCGCTTCTTTTCACCCGACAGTGAGGAGTTTCGCCAGGGGGATGTAGTGCGTGGGAGGATCACGCCATTCCCCCCAGCCCCCCCCCCGAACAGGCGCCCCGACCGACCAGAGGGGGCGATAGTGCAGCGACCAGGACACATATCCACATCCAGCTTCCCACCCGCAGACACAGCCAATTGTGTCTTTAGGGACGACCGACCAAGCCGGAGGTAACACGGGGATTCGAACCAGTGATCCCCGTATTGGTAGGCAATGGAATAGACTGCTACACTACCCGGACGCTCAGGGAAGTTGTTTTTCAGCTGGAGATATATCCAGTGCAATGTGTTCCCAGTTGCTCGATATGATGTTGAATTTCTCCAGACTGGTCTTGATATTGTCCTTGAAATGTTTCTTTTGCCCGCCGGAAGCTCACTGACCTTCCTTCAGCTGGGAGTACAAGATCTGTTTGGGGAGACGTGTGATGGACATGCAGATGACAAGTCCTGTCCATCGGAGTTGGTGCTGCATTATTGTGGTGGTGATGCTAGTCATGTTGGCTTCTTCCAGAACACTGATGTTGGTGCGTCTGTCCTTCCAGCTGATCCTCAGGATCTTTCGTAAGGATCTTTGGTGGTATTGTTCCAGGGCTCTCAGGTGCCTGCTGTAGGTGGTCCATGACTCTGTTCCATACAGCAGGGTGGGAAGAACAACAGCTCTGTAGAGCAGGAGTTTTGTTTGGGCCTTTAGGTCTTGGTCTTCAAAGACTCTTTTCCTGAGTCTGGCATAAGTGCCATTGGCACAACTCAGGCAATGGGTGACCTCAGAGTCGATGTCAGCTTTTGAGGAGAGAAGGCTGCCAAGGTGGGGGAAGTGATCAGCGTTTTCAATAATATTGGTGTCCACTTTTATGGTGGGCTGGGTAGATGGCTGATTGGGTGGAGATTGATATAAGACCTGGGCCTTCTTGACGATTAATGCTAGACCCAGGGCTCTGTATGCCTTGGCAAAGGCATTCAGAATGTCCTGAAGGTCTTCTGCGGAGTGTGCTGCGATGTCATTGTTGCCTGCATACTGAAGCTCCTTGATGGTAGTGTTGCAGACTTTGCTCTTGGCCTTGAACCTATTAAGGTTGAAGAGCCTGCCGTCAGTTCTGTATAGGATCGGGAGCCCCTGTGGCAGCTCTTTGCCAATGAGGAAGAGTATGGCAGCAATAAAGATGGCAAACGGGGTGGGTGCAATGATGCATCCCTGTTTGACCCGTTTCCACTGTCAAGTCAAGTCAATTTTATTTGTATAGCCCAATTTCACAAATTACAAATTTGCCTCAGTGGGCTTCACAGCAACACAACATCCTGTCCTTAGACCCTCTCATCGGATAAGTAACAACTCCCTAAAAAAAAAAAACCTTTAACAGAGAAAAAATAGGAAGAAACCTCAGTGAAGGGTTCTGACTCAGAGCTACTGTTGCTGAGCACTGTGACTGATATGCTGTCATGTAGAAGCCTCAGTATTCTGATGTATTTTTCTGGGCAGCCATACCTTGATAGTATGCTCCAGAGAGCCTTGCGGTCTACTGAGTCAAAGGCCTTTGTCAGGTCTTTGAAATCCATGTACAAAGGCTGCCTTTGTTCATGGCATTCTTCCTGGAGTTGGTGTGCTGTAGATATTATGTCTGCTGTACCGCCGGATGGGCGGAAGCCATACTGAGATTCTGGGAAGGCTTCCTCAGCCAGTGGTAGCAGTTTGTTAGTGAGGATGTGAGCAAGGAATTTGCCTGTTGTTGACAGGAGTGAGATGCCCCTGTAGTTTCCACATTCTGCCTTGTCCCCTTTCTTGAATATAGCCATTATGAAAGCCCCCCCTGAGCTCTGAGGGAAGTTCTTCTTTTTCCCAGACCTTGAGGAGGGGGGTGTGGATGTGGTACAGGAACTCTGGTCCACCTTCCTTTAAGATCTCAGCTGGGATCTTCCTTTAAGATCACATCTGGGCCGGTGGCCTTGTGGTTCTTAAGGCTTCTGATGGCATCTTGAACTTCTGTCATGGTGGGAGGTTCCCCAATGTCTTCTCTGATGGGACTCTGGGGAATGTGGCTGGCAATGTGTGGTCCAGCTGTGCTGCTGCAGTTGAGGAGTTCCTGGAAATGCTCCTTCCATTGGGCGTTAATGGATGAATTGTCCTTCAGCAGCTCCTGCCCATCCTTTGAGCGCAGGGGGTTTAAGCCACAGTTGCTTGGACCATAGATGGCCTTAATAGCGCTGAAAAGGCCTCTGGTGTCACGTGAGTCTGCCACTCGCTGAATTTCCAGAACGTTTTCTGAGGGTTGACTACATGTATACAGTATATACAACAGTCACAGTTGGATGGTGGGGGGCTTTAATGTAATTACAGGACATAGCCCACTAGATTAAACACCCTAGTCCTTGCTGGTAATGACGTAGTCTTTTATTGTTGACAGGTGATTCTGAACATATTCAAAAGCTTTTGCAATGGAAAGTAGCATATGACTGTTCCAGGACATATTTCAGTAGAAACAGGCTTATATTGCAACACACCATCAGCATGGCTTGAAAAGTAACAAGTAGCCTATCAGTGGGCTCATTTTGTAACCACAAGTTACAGCAGTTTTAACTGAACATGTAGCCTAGCCTAACGTCCATCTTACCACTTCAATGTTAAATAGCATTGCTGGTCAGTTGATGATGCTGACACTCAAACGGAATGCCAATTTTCCCCCCACAGTACATGCGCAATTGGCACCATAGACTATGCATTGCAAAGACCTCAGAGGAATGTTTAGTAGAACGCGCTCACAACTGAAGTATGCACACACTGAGGACAACAAATAACGTCACAGAGGTGAGGACCTGCCAGAGCTAGCTAGCTATATAAGTAGCCTAGTTTTACTTATGACACTTTTAGGATATGACTAATCCCTGGAACATAACGGTCTCAATAAACTGATCCACAAGACCGGTGACGTTGTGGGGGTGGAACTGGATTCTCTGGCGGCAGTTTCTGAGAGGAGAACGCTGTTGAAATTATGTGCCACTATGGACAATGTCTCCCACCCACTCCATGACAGGAGTACTTTTAGTAATAGACTCATTCTGCCAAAATGCACTACAGAGCACCACTGGAGGTCATTCCTGCCTGTGGTCATCAAACTTTAAAACCCCTCCCTCGGACTGTCAGACACCAAGAGTTAATGGTCATTGGACTGGCCCTTCGACTTGTTTTATCCTGTTGGGTTTTGTTTGTACTGTTTGTTTTGTGCTGCGGTAGTGCAGTACAGATAGAGTGTTATGTGCACCATGCTTGTTGATATATTTTGTTCGTATTTCTCGCTCTTATTTTATCTTTTATTTCTATTTATTTCTGTTTTTCTTGTTTCTATATGTTTCTATTTTCTTGTTATCTTGTATCTTGTTAGTTTTTAGTTTTTTCTTACTAGAGCGTGAGTGTCTGTAATAGAACCCAATTCACTCACACTCAGGGATGAATAAAGTATTCTGATTCTGATAATTGCTACTTGCTGGTCCTCCGCTTTTCTCGTTGAACACTGCCTTGCTCCACCTACGTGTGTCTGGACGGTTTTGTGCTTGTTTACATTTGGAAGTCCATGCCTCTAATGACTGCTTCCTTTTTTCTTTAATTTTTTGGCCCCACCTTTATTTTTGACATTTTCTTCTCCATGTCTTTCATTGGCCGACTCACTGCTGTGCACTACTTTTGCATTAGTCTAGAACAGGGATGGGCAACTTTGATGATAGAGAGGGCCACAAAAATTTTATCCTCACTACCAGATGGCCAGATTGTGACCGCGCACTTCCACCAGTGGGATACTGTAACCCCATCACCCAATTAACCTTTTATAGCTACTAATTTAATGAAAAGAATAAAATATATACCGGTAATAAAAGTTTATTATACCAACATTTCTATTTAATGGGCTTAACACGGAAATAAAACATCCACATTCCTGAGCGATATACCATCAGTGCAATGGGGTCTCAAAAATTATCATTCAATAATGGTATAAAAGTTAACATTCACACTAAGTGCAACAACTAATATTCATTTTTGTAGTGCTTTTCTACTCTGCCCTCCCATTCCATGGCATGTTTCAAATAAACACGCATTTAGCTCAAAATGGTAAAATTGTAAATGGACTGTGTTTTATACAGCGCTTTTCTAGTCTACCAACCACTCAAAGTGCTTTTTTAAAATGTATGCCTCACAGTCACCCATTCACACACAAATTCATACATTGATTAAGCCATTGAAAGCCACTGAAACTCACCCACAGGTGGATCAGTATAAAATGTTGTCTTAATGAGATACTTGTGGCCTCTCCTGCTGGCGTACAATAGACTGAATGTCAATGTTTGTGCATCCAATCTGCATGAGCTGGAACAGAATTTAATCTGCCAGCCTGTTTCTCTCTTTTGACTTGATGTGCTTCATTGTTGAGAAGCTGCTCTAGCAGATGTAAGTGCTCCCAAATATGCTGGCCATTGACAGTGCAAAATCCCTGAGGAGTGGAAAGCGGGACTCAGGTAGGAGTCTCCAAAATGAAATTCCTCTCATTGCACTTTGCTTGAAAGAAGGGGTCTGAATGTAGTTCGTAAAGTTCAAGCTGCAACTCTGGGGGTTGCTCACTGACAGCAGCAGAGAGGGGGCTCATTGAATAACGCAATTCGTGGCTGCATGGCATGGAAATCTTGACAGCGTGCCTTGAACTGCTGCTGCAGTGTTTCTATGTCTGCTCTGTTTTCTCACATTCAGGGACATCTTTGCACATCTCTTTACAGGTGGGAAATTGTGCCAAATTTGGAAAGTCGGATCAATCAATCAAGCAATCAATGAATCAATCAACTTGCATTTTATATAGCACTTTTCTAGCTGCAATAGCCACCCAAAGTGCTTTACAATTAACAAATTCACAAACACCATCGTATTTAACAAGAAGCCTTGTTTGAACAGGGCTAATTTATGCTTGAATGTGCTCACGTGTGCATAGAGATCCAACACAGTTTGGCCTCTTCCCTGCAACTGCATATTAAGGTGATTAAGATGTGAGGTAAGATCCACAAGGAAGGCCATGTCGCAGAGAAAATCTGTATCCCTGAATTTAGTGCCGTAAGCATTTGTATCACATCGAACGCTGTCCTCCAACAACACTGGGATTTCAGTGCGCAGTGCAAAAAACCTCACCAAGCAATTCCCGTGGCTCATCCATCTGATCTCAGTGTGCATCTATAAATCCCCATAAGTGGCACTCACTTCATCCAAAAAAGCTACAAACTTCCAATGATTGAAAGACCTGTTCCCCCGTCGAATGAGATTGATAACCTTGGTAACTAAATCCATGACATGGCTGAAGTTCATTGTCTTGGCACAGAGGGCCTCCTGTAAGAGCAAGATGAAATAGGATTTAGCCTATGATAAAAATCCTCACAAAGAAAACCCACATTCATAACCATACATTAATAGTTAGCTTGCAATAATGTTACCCACCTGATTCATGTATGATGCAGTGCAATATTGGACAGTCAATGCCACCCTGTTGGAGGAGCTCGGCGAATCCAGTGCGTCTTCCTCGCATTGACGGTGCACCATCAGTAATAACAGCTGAAAGCTTGTCAAAGCCCCATGCTCACTTACAACACTTTTAACAGTGTTGAAAACATCCTTGCCCTTGGTAGTGTCATGCAAAGACACCAATTTCAATAACTCCTCGTGCACCTTCAATGAACTGTCAATGGCTCTTGTGTAAATGAGAAGCTGGCTAACATCCATCACATCTGTACTCTCATCCAGCGCTAAGGAGAAGTACTTGCATGACTTGTTTTAGCTTTCCCTCGACGATATTGAATGTCAAAAATTCTTCGCGTCAACTGTGCGACAGGACAGAGAGACCGTTTCAAAGTTCTTAGCCATGTTATCATCTCCAAAAGCTTTAGCCATCTCTACAGCTTCACTGTTGCTCCATCTGACAAGGGCTTCTTTGCTTTAGCAAGCTCAGGGGAAGCAGCATAAGACGCCTTGACTCCTGTGGAGACATGGCTTTGGTAAAAAGGCTCTGCTGTCGGTGTATTTTTCCTTTGAGGTCAGCAATGATAGCAGCTCTGGCACCTCCGGTGTACATGTCATATTTGTCTTTGTGTGTGGTAGTATAGTGGCGACTCAAGTTGAAACCCTTCATGGCTGATTTTGTTTCCAGGCACACTAAACACATAGGTTTGCCATTGAATTCCATAAAAAGAGATTCTTTTTCCCATCTCGCCTGGAAGACACGGTTCTCTAGGTCAAGTTTTCTTTTTTTGGCGCTCATGTCTCTCCTCGTCGCGTGTCGTTGCAGAAGAGGCCTGCCGAGACCAAGACGAGACCATGTGGAAGCAGTTGCTGAGCTACAGGCTTCTTGTGGTTCGAGGGAGCGCCCTCGATTAGTGGACAGTATAATTACAATTGGGATCCGGTTCAAATGTGGTCAAATGGCCCGCTTGCTTCCAATGCTTGTGAAACCAACAATTTATTGATATTTGGAAATTGACCCGTGGGCCGTACTGAGTGAGGATGGGGGTGAATGTGGCCCATGGGCCGCCAGCTGCCAATGTCTAGAACATTAACTAACTTGTTTGTGATTGGCCAGTGAGCCCAGTCCTGGAACACGCACGCAGCAAGCTCTCATGCACACCTCGAATGACAGGCACATAGGGCCTGTGTGGGTTTTTTGATGGCCCACCGATGCAGCACCATACCGGGCTTTGTCCCAGTATGCCTGATGGCCAATACACCACTGCCAGTGTTACCCGTTCTGTTAAAAGATTCAACCACTGTGAGAAGATGACATGTTTTCCGTTTTTCCAGTTTAGTAAAATAGTTTTCTTGGCGATAGTTAGGGCTGCCAGTAGAGGTGTTGCGATTTGTTTCTGTGATGTGTCAAGCATGCCCAGGTCTCCTACTATGCACAGTGACAGGGATAGGGGGATGCTACACCCAAAGAACAGTGATAGTTTAGTGGTTATTTCTTTCCAGAAGCATTGTACTGGTGGGCAGAGTGCAGGGAAGTGGTGGCCAGTTGTGTTGAGGGTACAGTGAGTGCATATGTCTGATCTGGTAAGTCCCATACACGTGCATCTTGTGTTGTGTAATATGTATTCTGTGAATAACTTTGTACTGAATTAGTCTTGTGTTAGTGTTCGTGGACATGTTGGAGGTGTTTCTGCATATCTGAGCCCACAGTCATTATTGGTGCTGATGGCAACATCTTTTTCCCATTTATTTATTGGAAGAGGTATGATGGAGTCAATGGAAGAGAGGTTTGTTTGAGTTAGCAATTTCAATGATGTTGTCTAATAGGGGTGGTGGTTGAAGGTTGTTGTTGGGTGTGCTGGTTTTTGTCTTGCTTACGTGCTTTAATTGAGTGTATTATAAGTATTGCCCCTTCCCAATACCGTACTTTTTCATTAACTGCTGGATGGTAAGTAAAGTAATATTTTCGGGGGTTTAGTGTAGATGTGTTGTGCCTTTTTCCTTCCATTTGGTGCCTGTCATGGGTGATTTGTTAATGAGAAAATCTGGTTTGTGCCAAATGGGTGTGTGTGAACTAGGTGGCATCATGGATTTTGTCATTTTATTGACTTCCCGCCACGCTGCCACAATTGTGGCAATTACGGTGTTTTTAAAGGTGCTTTAAAAGCCATTTTTGTTCGGAAAGATGAGCGATAATCCAAGTTTAATCACTCGAAAAATAAAAAATAACGACGTGATTTATTTTTTTCAGGTAGAGCTTACACAGTATGTTCAATCAGTGGTTGGCTTAATGCACTTTTACAGTTTTGCAATACATTTTGTAGTAACTTATTTAAACTTGTATATTATATTATCTATCAAATCTTAAATGGCGTTTTTTTTAATAATTCTTAAATTATAATGTGTAAAACACATCATAGCATATGGTGTAAAACAAATGCAAATATACATACACAATTGCCACCCATACACACAGAGACATGAACACACCAGCTCGCTGGTGTGTGTGTGAGTTCATTCTCATGTATTGATGGGTCAGTGCAGTGTGTGAGCGTGTGTGTGTGTTTAATTCCAAACAACACACTCTCTGAGATGCAAGGGAGCATGCAACATGTAACACAGTGCATGTTCACACCTGCATATGTACACACACATACACAAAGCACACACAACCGAGTCCCTCATGCCAAAACATATATTAGGGATGCAGACGGTGTAACAGAGGTGGGGCAGAGCTCTGTGTCGCCTAATAGGACCCTAATGCTTTTTGGCACACTGGCCCCATCTTCGATTGAGCATCTTCACTCATGGAAACACACACACACACGCACACACAGAAATGTGTGCGAACATGCACAGGCACAGACTGAACTAATTTACAGTTACGTTTTAGCCTTTAAGCTTTAAGCCAGTGCTCTTCATAAGTCTAAAGAGTTAGTGCTCAGACGCTGGTCATCCATAAATGTAACAGTGCAGAATCAATAGGCGCTGCACATTCATCTCAGATGGAAAACCACGGGCATACAAATGGAAATGAAAAACAGATAATGTTCTGCAGCCATCTGCTCTTCCTCCACCTGGTCTCCTCCTCTTCTCCGAGATCATTTTTCTTTCTCTCATCTATGTGTCCCAACCACCCTTTTTTCCCCTCTTCATTCAGTCACCAGTCATCCTCTCTCTCTCTCTCTCTCTCTCTCTCTCTCCCTCCCATTGTCTCTCAATCTCTTCTCTGTCTTGCTCTCTCTAATTCGATTCTCTGTCTTTTTATTCTCATTTTCCATTTCCTTACATTCTTTCTATAACTCTCTCGCTCTCCCTCTCTGTTCTTTTCCCCTCGCTTCCTGGGTCTTTCTTTCTCTCCTTTCCTTCTCATCATGTGCCCCCCTCTCTCTCTCTACCCTACTTATCCCTGTCCCCTTTAGTTGCTAATCAGAGGTGATTGGGAGCAAAGAGGGCCGAGAGGAGCTCCCCAGCGGATCAATGCCTCTAAATGATCTGTTCAAGGATGCCTTTAGAACCTGCAAAACCCGCTCTGATTGGGCACCGGAGCATGAAGACACTCATTTCACATCTAACTCACTTCCTGATTTGCCCTCGGGGAAAGAGAGAGGGCTGCCTTTAAAGGGATAATTCGTCCCAAAGCTAAATACACCACTAACCAAAAGTGCTTAGACCGAAATGTTTTCATTCTAGGCAATCAATTACCATCAAGGTGAGGGAGAAAATGATGAATGTGTATTAAAAAAAAACAAAAAAAAAAAAAGGCCAATTTTGGAACTACACGCTCCTCCGTCCAAGCAACAAGACTGCAGTATGTACAACCAACCGGCTTTGCTCATGCGTCCTACATTGAAGATTTTTTTTCCTTTCCACCACTGAAGTTTGCTGTGCTTTAAGATGTAAAATTGGAAAGTCTGGGACAACTGGAAGTGATTTTAAAGGGATTGGAGAAATAGTTAATGATTTATGTGCAGTATATTTGTACCGTTTCTGAGGACTCGGGAGATCCATGACTTGGAGATGAGGTGAGATGGTAAAAAACAAAGAGTGAGCTCAGCAGAATTGATCCCCTGGGATGTAGTATATAGGAAGAGTTGTGATTTACATGAAAGATCTCCTCCAAAAATGAGACATCCAACTAAGTACCATATTTTCTTGAAGACTGGTAGGAAAGGAAAATATATTACAGTTCACGACTGCTGGAAAATCAATAAAAGAGGAATGCTTTCAGGATCATATCATTTTTGCCTTAAATGTGCCAGTAAATTATTCTCTGGAAATAAAAATGTTCCGAAAAAGTATAATTCACCTGTCAAGTATCCAAAATTGGAGCTTTAAAAATGATTTTGTGACACGGTGAGCACACTGCAGAAGTTTTGTTATGCGAGAACCGTTTTCCATTTTTCATTATTTCTTCAATCCGGTGATTTCAAAGCTGTAAAACAAAATTATAGTTTGCAGGTAAACATTCAGCCGTATTATTACTTAATTGTTAACCACTGCATTTTTGCAAAAACTATCAATTTTTTTCTTAGCTGTGTCCCTCAAACACACCATACGTGTCATTCCAGAGTAAACCAAAGGGAAAAATGGCAGAGATAATTGCCACTGTGCAAGCACACGCACTCCACCGTGTTCATGCTTGAAGATCATAATGTGTGCTTGATAATAACCCATGACCCAGTTCAATTCAGCGTCACATCATTGTTACACAAGGCTACTTGGACTAAGTGGACGCTCAGCACAACTGACTTTGCACAGTGCTTTAGGGGTTGACCTATTCATCGGTGCTCTGGATGAACCCGTGACCCACTTCTCCACAGAATTATACAAGGTGTTAGCCGAGGCCAAGAAATGCGAACGGTGAAACGCATATAAAAGCCATGCTGCGATGCCCGGTGAAGCATGGCTTGCAACTCAACAGCAAAATAGGAACGTATTAGGGGCGTCCGGGTGGCGTAGCGGCCTATTCCATGGCCTACCAACACAGGGATCGGCGGATCGAATGCCTGTGTTACCTCCGGCTTGGTCAGGCGTCCCTACAGACACAATTGGCCGTGTCTGTGGGTGGTAAGCCGGATGTGGGTATGTGTCCTAGTCACTGCACTAGCGCCTCCTCTGGTCGGTCGGTGCGCCTGTTCAGGGGGAGGGAGAATTGGGGGGAATAGCGCGATCCTCCCATGCACTATGTCCCCCTGGCAAAACTGTCAGGTGAAAAGAAGCGGCTGGTGACTCCACATGTGTCGGAGGAGGTATGTGGTAGTTTGGAGCCCTCCTCAGATTGGCAGAGGGGGTGGAGCAGAGACCGACATGACTCAGAAGAGTGGGGTAATTGGCCGGATACGATTGGTGAGAAAAAGAAGAAAAAAAATCCCCCAAAAATTAAAAAAAATAGGAATGTATTGCTGTGTTAACTCCTGTGGTAATCAGGGGGCTGCCTCAGCCATCTTCTTTGTCTTTCCTCTGTTTTGTTGACTTCCTTCTATTCCATCCATTATCCAAGCGGCTTATTCTGCTCAGGGTCGCTAGGATGCTGGGGCCTATCCCAGCAGTCACTGGGTGGCATGTGGGGAGACACCCTGGACAGGCCGCCAGTCCATCACAGGGCAAAAATGAGGAACGCTTCATGAATTTGCGTGTCATCCTTGCACAAGGGCCACGCTAATCTCTGTATCGTTTCCAATTCTAGTGTATGTGTTGCCGAAGCAATGTAGAAATGATAATTTTTTTGACTCCATGCATCTAAAACTTTACGTAAAATAAGCATTGGCCGCTATGGGTGTATAAAACCGGCTGCACTTTGTACCAAACAGCATCATCAATGATCCAATCATACAGAAAGATGCCACATGTCGTGATTGCTGAAGTACCACATCGATGGCACCTGACAACACAGCACCAAGTGGAGGCAGAGGTCCAATGGTTCTTACAATACGATTACATATCTCTGTAAGGCATGTACAGCCCGTTGGAGTGGTTCGCACTGTTGCCTCACAGCAAGGGCGTCCTTGGTTAAACCCTACGTACGAAGATTGCATCTTCTCCTCCGTGTGTGTGTGTGTGTGTGTGTGTGTGTTAGGGCCCTGCAATGAATCAGTGACCTGTCTAGGGTGTCCTCCTACCTTCCATCCAGCGCCTGCTGGGAAAGTATCTAACCCACCATGACCTTAACTCCTATTAAGGGGGTGTGTTCTCTCATAAATGGATGACTATATGTCTTGCTCTGTCTTTTTTCACTTGAGCGCAACATTTCCATACGCTTACCTCCTCTACCAAGTGGTTGGAGTCGTGTTATCTAGAGCAAGTCTTTCATCAAGGTTTGTCTGTTTTGAATAATTGTTCCTCTGGTGTCTTGGCAGGTTCTGGCACGGAGAATACAGGGTGGCGGTGAGCATCAACGACTACCTGGACATCTACTGTCCTTACTACGAGGGTCCCCCAGCCCACGGTCGCATGGAGCGCTACATCCTCTTCATGGTCAACCACGAGGGCTACACTTCCTGCCAGCACAGGATGCGCGGCTTCAAGCGCTGGGAATGCAACCGCCCCAGCGGTCCTGATGGACCCCTGCGCTTCTCTGAGAAGTTCCAGCTCTTCACCCCCTTCTCCTTGGGCTTTGAGTTCAGGCCTGGACACGAGTACTACTACATCTGTAGGTTACCAACTAGGGTGTGTGTGTGTGTGTGTGTGTGTGTGTGTGTGTGTGCGTGTGTGTGCGTGTGCAGTGGGAGGATGTATTTGAGTTTGCGGCTGTTTGGCACGCCTCTCCTCAATATGCACACATAAATGATATGTAAATATGCAATCAACAGAAGTTGATTGTTAGAACACACAAATAAACCCCACAGACTCACTCTTGCACCTATCAGCATGCATAAACACACCTCGCTCCCTTCCTCCTTCACTCTGTTCCTGCCTCTCCCTTGCACCACGTCTCTTTTTTTTGCATCTCTCACTCTCTCTCACCCCCTTTCCATGCCTTTCTCTCGGTCTTAGGTATACACCATAAGTGGTGTGCTCAGCAAAGTGGTCAAAATGTCACCAGGCGTAGTTTGCAATCATTTTTATATGAGCCGTATTGATGTTTCTCCTCACTCCAACAAGTGATGTATTAGTAATACAGATGGGCCTTGTCCCCGGAGGCCGATTTTCTGAACAGCGTTAAAAAGCTATCTTTTCTCCCGCCAGACGTGGGTAGGACGGCGGCCGCAAATAACTCCTGGAGATTGTTTTAACCTCCTTTTCCGTGCCAGATGGGTGGAGTTTATCGCCACGGGACAATTTAGCAACAGATAAGTTTTTAATTACAGAGAGGCGTACTAAAATTGACTTTCAAAAGAAAAGAAAAAAAAATCTGCCATCGTCATTGTCTAAAACTCTCTGGCACCGGTTCCTTGTAATGTACTCTGTAAGAGAGCGAGGAGAAATTTGGAGGTTAGGAGGTCAGCCGTTTGAATTTCTGGATCAGATAGGATCCAATCTGGCCGGGAAAAGTGAATAAGAAATGCTTTCCTCCTCCTTGACAACTACCGCTGAGTTGTCCTTGAAAGACTACAATGAGCTCCCAAACAGTCCATTAAATCTGCTCAATGCCCTGTGCAGCTGAGGCAGTTTCCAGCCATCAAAGTCTGCAACTGTACACAACTGAAGTAGCGCCGTGCTTAAAAAGAGCACTTTCCGAATAATTTGGGGGATTAGTTAAAAAGCTTAAAGCAGAACCAGGTATCATTAAATTCATTTTGGTTGCACCTCGTGATGGGGGTGGAAGAACGACGCAATCGCCGTCCGGATCAGTTTCCTACAAGCCTTTTGTTTTCGCTATGCATTTTGTGTGCTACCGGGCATAAAGCCTCCTGGGAAATATAGGGGTTGCTTTTTTTGCACATATGTAGAAATTTCACCTTTACCTCGGCTCTTCTTCTTCTGCAACAGCCTTTTGAGCCATGGCCTGTAAGTAAATGCATGCGTCTTGTTGCCACGCTATGAAGAAGAAAAAAAGCCCCTTGGTTTGTCTTTGCTGGTGAAAGACGTTGCGGAAATTCACAAAACTCACTGGTGCCGCTTAGCAGAGTTTTTTTTTTCTTTTTTTTTTCGTACAGCCAGTTGAGCAGAACGCACACTGACACAGAAGCCAAATCAGCGAGTCAATCGACTCGTGTCATGTGCCATCTGTAGCACAGACAGGATGTGCCAGCTGATGTGCATCAAATATGCGTGCTTTTTTTTAGCCCTCCGACCTTTTTCCCCAAAGGAAATGCAAGTTAATCGAAAGCACTGACGACAGAGAACAGAACAATGTGTTGAGCGGTCGTGGTGCATCAAGCAGTCACATGTTGATTCGAGACTAGACGCCACTAATGTGTTGTTTTTTCTTGGGGGGGGGGTCCCTTTTTCTCCACAATTGTATTCAGCCAATTACCCCACTCTTCCAAGCCGTCCCATTTGCCGCTCCACCCCTTCTGCCGATCCGGGGAGGGCTGCAGACTACCCCATGCCTCCTCCGATACATGTGGCGTCGCCAGCCGCTTCTTTTCACCTCGCTAGGGAGACGTAGTGCATGGGAGGATCATGCTACCCCCCCAGTTCCCCCGAACAGGCACCCTGATTGACCAGAGGAGGCGCTGGTGCAACGACCTGGACACATAACCACATCTGCCTTCCCAACCAGAGACACGGCCAATTGTTTCTGTAGGGATGCCTGACCAAGCCGGCGGTAACATGGGGATTCGAACCGCCGATTCCAGTGTTGGTAGGCAACGGAATAGGCCGCTATACTACCCGGACGCCTAATGTGGGGGTTTTACATTGAAACGAACAGGAGTCATCCCTCTTGTTGCATGTCAACCAGCGCTGGTGTGTTCTGGCCTTTCGAGTCTCAGAGGCCTCCTCATTGCCAGTGAAAAACAGTTAGACACAGCAATAGACGACACCCTTCCTTTGTCCTTACTCAACTCAGATGAGGAAAAAAATTCCAAATCAAGGAAAAGTACCTCCAACCTGTCTGACATTGCAGCCACGGAAAACAAATCAAAGTATCTGGAAATTTGAGTCGACCCGAGTCTGTTGTGCTCACAAAGACACAAAAACACAGCAGGCAGGAGACAGGGAACTAAAGAGGCCAATGAAACTGCCACCTCGAGTTCTGCTGCACTTTTCCCAGTCCACATGTAAATATAAATAAACACACACAAACACACACACATATATGTACATACACACACGTAAACACACACATAAACAAACACATGCTTGTTTTCAACTTCATGTAAGGATGGACAGGGCCCCTCTAGAGTTGTATAGCTGCTGACAGTATTATCTCTAGGGGACCCCTGAGGTTAGTCTTTATTTCATGAGACTGGAGACTGGGCTGTGTGTGTGTGTGTGTGTGTGTGTGTGTGTGTGTGTGTGTGTGTGTGTGTGTGTGTGTGTGTGTGTGTGTGTGTGTGTGTGTGTGTTTGTGTGTATGTATGTGTGTATGTATGTGTGTGTGTGTGTCAGAGTGGGGGATAGTTGTCAAACGATTGTGAATCCATGAAAGGCCATGTCAATCATCTTGACTGACAATCACACACGCACATTTTCTCACACACACGCACACACACACTTTTTGCATTACTTGTTCAACCCCCAGACTAGTATTGATGTGCACGATGGCAAGTTGACAGCTTCTCACCATCCAGTCTTTCCTACGTGTGTGAATGTGTCCATGTGCAGATGTGTGTATGTATTGCGTGTGTGTGTGTGTGTGTGTGTGTGTGTGTGTACCTGTATTTATGTGCAGGAATGTAAATGTTTGTGTTCATGTTTATGTCCATGTATGTGTTTAACTGTGTGCGTGCTTGTCTGTGTTTGTTTTACTCCCAGTCGACACCTAAAGGATTTGTCATTCATTATTCATGTTTAATTTAGCCTTTATTTGACCAAGTTAGTCCCACTGAGACGTTTACAGACCAACAGTAAAGATTATCTGTTGAAGTCAAATTCAACTGAATAAATGAGAGTAAGTCAGTCTGTGCAAAATAATAATGCTACCAAAACTCCAAGAAAAGAAGGAGCAATTGCAATTTTCTGTACTGGCACAGACACAAAATAGCCCAATGAACAGTTTCTGAGGTGAATCCTGTTATAAGTGAAGATAAAATCTATGATCTTAGATGGTAATATGTGGCCAGAACTGTAGGCACGCACATGTCTACAGACTGTGAATGTGACTGTTGGCATGCACATGCATGTGTGTGTGTGTGTGTTTGTGTGTGTGTGTGTGTGTGTATTTGTCATGTGTTTGACATGTTGACAGGTCTGCCCCACCCCTTACTTCTCCCAGCTGCCATCTGACGAGGTTGAGTGAGTTTCAATAGGTTTTCAGGAAAGAGTGATTGTGTACGGGCTGGGGAACAGAGGCACCAGGAGAGCCAATAAGTCTCACAAAAGGGGCAAAAGTCGAATAAAAGACAGCAAAGGAATCCATCCATCTATCTATCTATCTATCCATCCATCCATCCATCCATCCATCAACTTTTAAAGATATTTAAACACAGTTTTTACCCATACCTGAACATGATTAGCTTAAGGAAGGCAGGGCAGTGGAGAAAAGGTTCTGCTAAGAGCTCATGCAGCTCTGGGTCCACGGAGCTTCCAAAGGTCAGTTGACTCAAACACTTCACGACCTCTGGCTTATATGGAGGTTGGGATGTGTCAGGTGAGGCAGAGGAAAGGCGGCTAAGGAAAGAGGTGAAGGGCATAAAGGAGGTTGGAGGAGGGGAGGTGAGGACAGAAGTGGAGGGAGGAGAGGGCAGAGGAAGGGTCAAACTGATTTCCTGTCTGCAGTGGATCTTGATGATGTCCCTTTGTTGGGTCACTCTGGCCCTGGTTGCACAGAGTCCTTCAAGCGAGAGGGCCATGTGTGTGTGTGTGTGTGTGTGTGTGTGTGTGTGTGTGTGTGTGTGTGTGTGTGTGTGTGTGTGTGTGTTCCATGTGGTCCAATCTCCCAGGAATCTTTGCCTCCATTTTTACCTGTGATATTCATTGATTCAAAAAGAGACTATGAAGTCAGTTTATTCAACCATAAACTACAATATTATTTTCAGTTTTTTTTGTGGCAGTTTGTTCAGCAGATTGTCCTAATCAGTGTAATGCGTAATTGGTGACGGCCGGTGATGATATTGGGTGGATGGGCTAACAAATGCATTATACCCATCAATAGTTCACGCTGCAGCAACAGCAGCATCACATCCGAGATACCCAGTGACAGCAACACTAAATACCTTCTAATATACTATATAACCACTATACCAGGACTATACCTTGTTATAGCATGTGCTCTACAACACTATAGAGAAGTACCCACAAGAATGGCCTGATGCCAAACAACTCTCTCTCTCCCTCGCTCTCTCGCTCGCTCTCTCTCTCTCTCTCTCTCTCTCACACACTCACACTCACACACACACACACACACACACACACACACACACACACACACACACACACACACACGTTTCCTAATTTTGTCGGATAAATTTGTCAAATTCACAATTACTTGTTGGGGCCAAGCCATGTCTCCTCCAGAAAAACAAGCAAAAGAAGTGAATTCTTAGCTACACTTGCCGTTAGCCAGTCCTTTCATTGAAACCAAGTAACACAGACTTACGATTTTGTTATTTTTGCTGTTGTGTTATTTGAACATCGTTTGGACGATGTGTCCCCAGTCTCTTCACTCCCATTTTTTCCTCCAAAGACATCGAAGAAAATGGACGATAAAGTAAATAATCCACCTCGTTCACGCTAACGCCGGCGCTCACCTTCCCCTCCCCACTCTCCCCACTGACGTACCGTTACTCCGTACGTCCGCTCTCATTGGTCAAAAGTCAGCGGCTCAAACGATCAGCAGATCAAGCGGGCGTGGCACAACACCTGTCACTCACTTACTACGAAGGCGAATGGCAGCTGATGCTGCTGTGTTTGGGCCGTATAAGATCCTGTGTTTTTCTTGTGACTAGTTGGTGCTGTAGCTGCTCTAGGTTTCACCAAAATTCAAAACAATCTGTTCTAAGGTTTTTTAACAATAATTTTGTCATCTTTATTGTAAAAGATAGGGAGAGCTTAGCCCTGTTATACCAACAACAACAACTTAGTTTTGTTTAGCGCCTTTCAAGGACCCCGAGGACGCTTTACACTAGATAAGGAGGGGGGGGGGACAGCCATTCCTGTGGATAATTAGTAAGAAGGCAGGGGTTGTGGTGCTGTATGTATTGCTCGCCATGTGCCAAAGAGACTTCAACAGGACTAATTATTAGCTGGGGTGAGTATCGAACCTGCAGCAATCCAGGCTGTAAGACACTCTCTTGCCGGCCAACTCTCCTGGAAGCCCAGTAGCTCGCTGTCGCCGGGCAAGACCATAAAACTTTTATTGAATGCTGCCAATTACTTTAAGATGGTAATCTAGGGCGCAAATCGTTTTCTCTTTCACTAATCTCTCCTTCCAATCTCTCCTCTTCTTTTAGCGTCTCCTCACCCAAACCATGTGGGGAGGGCATGTCTAAAGCTGAAGGTGTATGTCAGACCTCCAGGTAAGTCACGCTCTAACTACACACACACACACACACACACACACACACACACACACACACACACACACACACACACACACACACACACAGAGTGGTCCAGATTGGCTATCAAAGTAACATTAGGGGAGAATAAGAAGCCTGATAGAATGCCCCGGCAACACTCTCTGCTCTGATTCACAGACCCAGCCAGGCAATACTTTCACACTTACGCACACCCGCCCACATGCAAAGCCAAACACACACACACACACACACACACAAACATGCGCTCATGCACACACTGACACCTGTTCACTTTTAAGCTTACGCACACAGAGCCACGCACGCACACACAAACACAGCCACGTATATAGACAGACATGTACACACATACGCACTAGTGCAAAAAACTGCACTTTACATCATATCACATCACAGTGGGTGAGAGAAAGACCTTCTGTCCTTGTGGAGAGGACGTCGCTGCCCGAAAGTGTTCTTAAACATTTTTTTCCTACTCTTCTCAGTCTAGAAAGTAGATGTACTAATAGCAACCGGGCACAAGTTAATGATGATAATTCAATAACAGACATATCACACTGACTACTAATCTAACAATAGAAAACATCTACTTTTCCGTGAGATTCTCATCTCCTCCTCCGTCGGTGTTCAAAGCATGAGGCATGACCGTGCAAAGAGCTGCCTGTTTGTTGTAATGAGTGCGCACTTTTGTGTTCTTTTGAAAATGCTGTCAAACGGATTGGGCTAGATAGCGCTCCGGTGTTCAAAGGTGTGCGAGGCTGGCCCCATGATAGCTTCTTTTGAAAAAAGAAATAACTCTGTGAAGGTTTGACGAGAACAGCGGGGTTAGCGTTGCACCAGGCGTTGCCATCTACTTGCGTTACCTTGATGATCTACCTGTACATCTTTTGGTGGTTTCAGAGGCAACTTTAGCCTCGTGAGTTCTGAGCGCGCGCGCGCACACACACACACACACACACACACACACACACACACACACACACACACACACACACACACACACACACACACACACACACACACACACACACACACACATGACTTTGGAAATCAAAATCCCGGCAGTAATGCAGCTTCCCTAGATGATGACATGGCTTTGAAGCACTCGGAAGAAGGAGTCAGCCTCCACAGCCCTCCAGACTCAGAGGATCTCATATCTTGACGGAGGGGGAGGGAGATTCTCTCCACTTTCATAATAACTGAAACAATTCTTTTGATTCTGTCGTCGCTTCAGCTCTGCTGTTTTGATTCCGCTGTTTTGTGCTGTTTAGCTAATCTGTCTGGCAGTGAAACTTTCATCTCATCTGTGAAATATTGTCTCTCCAGTGTGCTCGCAAGCACATGCATGGTATGTGTGCATTTGCGTGTGGGCTCGCATGCTTGTGCATGTGTGCTTGGTGAGTCCGTAAGTGAGTAATGAGCGTGTGTGTGTGTGTGTGTGTGTGTGTGTGTGTGTGTGTGTGTGGGCCATGTGTCTATTTGTTCAGTTTGTGTGTGCAATTTTGTAGTGTATGTGTTCTTGTGCATGCACGCACATGTACGTATGTGTGTGTACGTGTCAGCTGCTCCAGATTCCAAGTCTCTGTGATTAAACTGTAATTAGGTTAGTTAAACCCCCTGCCGAGCTCCGTTGCTGTAGTCTCCTCCTCCCCCCTCTTCCTCTTCTGAAGTCTTCTCTCTCCCTCTTCCTCTCCTTGGTTGTTTGGACGAGGAGAGCTCTGTGGTTTGTCGCTGACTTACCAAGTCTCCTCTCCTTCCCCTTAGCCCTTCCACTTGTCCTTTTCTAGAGCCATCCCCATGCTCCCTCGTTTGTCTTGAGGTTCTTCTCTCTCTCTCTCTCTCTCTCTCTCTCTCTCTCTCTCTCTCTCTCTCTCTCTCTCTCTCTCTCTCTCTCTCTCTCAGAACAGATATTTTGTTGCTTTTTTTTCTGCTTGTGTTTCAGATGGATCGGGATACGACTCCCCAGAGCCCTTCCTGACTGACGGAGGTTCGAGCTGGACGCCTGGGTCCTTGGCCCTTCTACCCATCCTGGCCTCACTGCTCCCAGGACTCTTCTCTTGGCTGTGATCCCCCTCCCCCACCACCACCACCCCACTCCCCTTTCCTCGGAGCTCCCACCCAGGGCTGTTGGGTTGGGCTGGCTGTCCCTCTAAATCCACCACCCCTCAGGGAAGCCCCTCTGTCTCCATGCCCCTCCCACCTCCACATCTATACTACCACCAACCACGCCCCCACTGCCTACCCTCTCCACGGTCTGGCCGCGGACAGCCCCCCCCCCCTCAGGCCTGGCGGAGAGGATTGCATCCCTGGTCTTGGGAACTCCGATCCGTGGAGCCCGGTTGGAGTGGATGTGTTGCACCTGTCAGCCGGAAAACACAAGAGGAATGTCTTTGCACTCATTTCTGGGGGTCCTTTGAGCTGACTGTTGACTTGCGTCCAGCGTTGGGTTACGTACAGACCTTGGCTATGTGTATACTTGTCATTTCAAAGCCATTTTGATCATCCAGACAGAACACAGACACGCGAGGCACTAGGCCTGTATGCACAAAAGTTAGATTTGAGCTTCGAAACAAAAATCAGAAGTGTCCAGGTTTGCATTGTAATCGGAATCCCGTGATTCAATCCAGCAACACTGAGCATGCGCAGATCGATGTAAATAGATGCAGATTTGAGATAAACGCAGCCGCTGGGAGCATGTAACGGACATTTTCAGGCTGAGTGTGGATGCGCGGGAGTGTAACACCAACAACAAAATCAATGTATCCATTCTTTTGCAAGCAGCTCTAAAGTATCCCTTTGAAATGACAAGTGTACCTGTAGCCTGTGAATGGGGTGGGCTGGGAGTTTGGGGGGGGGCGGGGTGGGTTGGGGCGGGAGTGGTTTATGTCTGTGTGTGTATGTATGTATTAGAAATGGGGCCGGGGGGGGGGGTGGCAGGCAGGGTTTTGGGGTTTGTGGTGCGGTGTCGTATTTTCAGGTGGGGTATTGTTTGTCTTATTCATGTTTCTAAACAAAGCATTTATCACGGCCTGGCCCCTGCGCAGGCGTCTCTGGCACTGTCTAATGTCAATACGGCTCGGGTGACTTCTGGAACCATGACTTTCTCATGTATGAATGTACCACTGGTCACCCACCTCTTTGTCTCTCTGTGTTATTACAACCGTGGTCACTTACAGGTACCTTCTCTCGGAATGAGCGGATCGGATGGGGGCGGGCGTAGGGGGGCGGGGCGCCGGGAGGCAGGGAAAGGACGACGGGCGAGAAAAGGAGGCGACACTCAGCTGCATGACCACTGTGAAACCTACAGACCCGATTTTGTTTATTAATGATGACATATATTTTTTCATGGTATTAAAAAAAAACAAAAAACAAAAAAAGAAAGGAAAAAAAAAGAAAAGGAGAATCCCCACTCCCGCTCCCATGCTCTCCTCCCAGGACTTCCAAAAAACATCACAAGGAATCAAACAGCCGCTGTTTTGTCGTGCGTTTGCCCGGCTCCTGTTGATGGTTTCATTCGGTCTGGGAGATAAATGGACCTTCAAGGCCAAACTGACCTGAAATCAGCTCTCAGAGCCCCGGGGCCAGATAGCGTTGGACACAGAACACTGACTGAAGCTGGCCCTGGGTCTTGCGGGTCAAACCTATACAGGAAGCACGTGGGCTGTGGCAAGTGTGTGGTACCATCCTAAAGAACACACACACACACACACACACACACACACACACACACACACACACACACACACACACACACACACACACACACACACACACACACACTGATAATGATCCTGGTCTTGTGAGAGTGCGGAGCCGCGTTTGTGGACATGACTTTAAAGGGAGCAGCACAAAGAGAGAGGGGGTGGAGGAGAGGAGAAAAAGAGTGTGTGCATCAGGGGACTGAGACTTCTTTCATGTTGGGAAGTGAACATAATGAGTAAGCACTGTGAACACACACGTTACAAAAGCACATGTACACACACACACACACACACCTGCACACATCCATAAACAGAGAATCGCATGAAGACGCATAGATGAACATATATAAAGACATGATATGATGTGCTCAGCAAAATCTCATACAAACATGTAACCGAAAGGGGGCGTCCGGGTAGCGTAGCGGTCTATTCCGTTGGCTACCGACACGGGGATCTCCGGTTCGAATCCCCGTGTTACCTCCGGCTTGGTCGGGCGTCCCTACAGACACAATTGGCCGTGTCTGCGGGTGGGAAGCCTGATGTGGGTATGTGGCCTGGTCGCTGCATTAGCGCCTCCTCTGGTCGGCCGGGGTGCCTGTTCGGGGGGGGGTATGGCGTGATCCTCCCACGCGTCCTCCTGGTGAAACTAACTGTCAGGTGAAAAGAAGCGGCTGGCGACTCCACATGTATCGGAGGATGCATGTGGTAGTCTGCAGCCCTCCCCGGATCGGCAGAGGGGGGTGGAGCAGCGACCGGGACGGCTCGGAAGAGTGGGGAGGAAAAAAAAAAGGGGGGGGATAAAAAAAACATGTAACCAAACGTACACAACATACACATACACAGGCGTGGTACACCCATACACACGGATGGATATATGGTCACACACTCACACAAACATACATTTACACGTGTTGTACACACACACACACACACACACACACACACACACACACACACACACACACACACAAGAAAACATTATCAAGTGGGAAGCACTTCCCGGTTTCATCTTATTTTTGTAGCATTTAAAGTCACTGTTCATTACTCCCTTGTGGGAGGCAGTGATGGGCTTCAACCTATGGAAGATTTAAAAAAAAAAAAAAGGTGTCTTCTCTTCTTTTATTCCACTGATGCAGTCCTTTTATCCTTCTTCTTCTTCTTCTCTGATTTGTGATCCATGGTCGGTAGTGGTAGGGTGCCTCCAGGCCTGAGCGTCAATGTATGAGTTTGTCTCCTTTTCTGATGTGGTGTTTTGCAGGGGGCTGAGCCCAGCCAGTCAGCCAGTCAAACGTCAACGCGGAAGTCAGAGCGAGGGGAGGAACACACAAATAAAGATTGTCTTTTTGTCTACTGGAAAACAATTGAAGCGAGTCAAATCTCTTGAATGTGAATATGAATGAATTTTCTTTCTTTTTCTGGGTGGGCGGGTGGTGTGGGCCGACAGACGAATCTATTACTGTGTGTATCCCTGTGCACCCAGTGATGATACCCGGCTCTTCAGTTTACCTGGTCTATCTCTCATTGACGTCAGAGACCCGGGACCTCGAGCACTGAGCGCTGCCAGTCAAACCATGAAATTATTCAGATGAAATCAGCACCTCCGATCTTCAGCCTTTTCCCCCTCAGCAATCTGACAGCTAATCTCAACTTCTGAAAATGCGGAGACGGAGTGCGCTGATAGCCTTTCTCAACTTGTTTTCGTCATATCTTCTGGCAACGTGACCCAATGGCGAGTGAGACTGTCACACGTTTGATCTGCTCAACAGCCAATATAGCCATCAACAGTGAGGCGCCGCCAGACACTGGAACACGAACTGCTCACTCGCTGTGATCGTCCCCAAATATAAGCATCTGCTAAATGCCAAAAAGAAAATATGGACGTGAAATATTTCCTTTCATTTTTGACCCCTGACACACATACAGCTTTCATTAAACCCAGACATCGGTTTGTTAGACGGATGATAGCCACATTTCTCCAATAAGGCTTGTTAGGGCCAAAGCTGACTTGAACCATTTATCTCCCCTGGATTTGCAAGTGTTACTTGAAACCACAGTCCAAACAACTCAATTTTTGGCAGTAAGATGCAAAAATAATTTCATAAATGTTGCTTTTGGGAGCGAAACTGAGGTATGTGAATAATAGATGAGTCCGGGCTGGCCGCGCTCGGCCCTCTTGTGGAGGCCGGGCTAATGGCTATCGATGTCTCTGGTTTCCATCAAACTGATCCATATGGGAGCTCAATCCAAACAGAAGAAAAGAGGTTTGCAGTGAAAGGGAACAAGGGAATGAAATTTTCTCAGAATATTGAAACATGGCCGTGGTCAGCCAATTCCTTGGCCTAAGAGGTATCGGTTACTGGCAGAATTAGCCAAGCGTAAAATGAAGCCTGATCAAGAAAGCCCTCCAAGCCTCAATGCATATGAGAGGAGTGGCGAGTCGGAAGTGTAAAAAGAGCTGGGACAGAGCCAGATGTGAACAGATGTGAACCTTAAAATCACAAGAATCCAGCAAACAGGGAGATGCCACTCACACACACACACACACAATCCCAAATAACCCCTCGTATTCTTTTGTAGGTCTAATTAATTAATTCAGCTATTTTCATTGGCTGGCCTACTTGTGGGGACAATTATTGGCGAAGATAAATTTGGCCTATATGGTGTTGTTTTTGGCTGTTGTCAAAAGCCAGAAATTACAGATGGCTTCCCTTCTCAATTCTCGTTATTTCTGTCTCTCTCAGTTTTCTCTGTCTCGCCTTCCCCCTATCGCTCATTCTCCTCAACGTTGGTGCTTACGCTCTCACTTTCTTTCTCATACACACATAGATACACACATACACACACACACACACACACACACGCACACACACACACACATTAGACTATAGTCTAATCTATTCTCCACTCTGCTTTTGTCTCCCCATATTCAACTAAATGAATTGAAATAACTGGCATGATTTAGGAATTACGGAATTAGGGCAGTGCTCCCATCTCTATTAATGAGGAGCCACATGATAAAAGAGTTTGATCTGTAGTCCCTCTTACATATTCAGTTAAGCTCGCTCCCCCCCCCTTTTCTCTATCGCTCTCCAGTTCTTCCACTACATTTTAGTTCCTCTCCATTTTTCTGTTACTCTTTTTTCTTTCTTTTTTCCTCCCCCTCCTCTCTCTCTCTCTCGTATTCTCTCTCACACTTGCACATTACATTACACATTATTCGTAATTACAGAGGAAATACTAATTCTCAGCTCTTCAAGGACTGCTGGATGTGGCGTGAAATGGTGGAATGGCACAAATGGCACAGCATGAAAGTTAAGTATGGACCACACAGTCAAATACACGCAGACCATGCAGTCAAATAAACGCGCGCGCGCGCGCGCGCAGGGGTCCAGATGGATGCTGCGTTATAAACTGAATAATTCATGCTATGTAGACGCTATAAAAGATACATGGGCAGAGAAAGATGGCCACCGGGCACTGTGGGCAGTTCTGTGAGGGCAGCTGTGGAGCAAACCCCCTGTGAACCATGGAGCCGCTCTGAGATGTTCGCCTTGTAGGTATTTCGCAGTGGGTGACCGGCGGGGGAACAAATATCTCAACTGCAGTTAGGAAAAACGTCTGTTCCTCTGACATCTTGTCTTCAGCCGATGCAGCCGCTGGCCCGACGCCCTGCGCCTTTGCCTTTTGCGGGCTTTAACCTTAAAACTTGGGGGGAGTTACGCAGCAGATTCAACAACGGCTAAAATTCCAGCGCGTGTCACAGTAACAGCCAACGGGGCATCCTCACGAAAATGAATGCGGGTTGTGCGCGAAGGGTAAATGCTGCACCCATGTGGGCAAAATGGGCAAAACGGGCAGTATCTGCCCCCCCCCCGCGGAGTCATATGACAGACCGTCCGAGAGAGTGAAGGAATTCTACGTTGACGCTGCAAAGTTTACATACCGTGAAGAAGAAATCCCCGACGGGCTTTTTTAAACAAGGAAAGGTATACTGTAAGTATTGTCTACCTCAGATAAGATTCTCCCTCTGTCTCCGTCTCCGTCTTCGTTTCCACACGACGGTTTTGTTTTGAAGGGTAACTTGTTCGGGGAAAGAAAGCGGAACTGGCTAACTAGCACGCTAGCACGGTAGTTAGCCCGGATCCTGCCCTGCGCTAACTTAACTTCGGCAGTACCGCAGCGACTCGTCGGACAATGTAAGGAGTATTACGTGTGCTTTTTATTTAAAATATGACCTTTTTTTTAATCTCATGTTAATTTAGCGCTTCTTCCGTACCTCGGTCGTTACTTGAAAACTTTGAATGTGCCATTTCGAGTTTGTTCTCCGTGTTGATGGTTGACCGTTGATAAAGTTTCTCGATTAGCCCAGCGCAGATACTAACCTCGCTGGTTTAGTTGACTGAAAAAGTTTTCCTCAGTAACATCTAGTGCCCAGTGAGCTAATCGATACTAGGTGTGCGGCTCATATTCCCTTTAAATGAAACGTGTTGGTCGCAATACACCGTCTGCGAAGCCATTTCACGTTGAATGTGATTTACATTTCGGTTTAGCTTCATTGAGAAAGGTTTTGGAAGAAAACAAAATCAACTTTTTTCTATATCTATGTCAGTGGTCAGCATGATGGATTTACACGGTTCACGGTATCGCAACCAGGCAAGCTGCTCTTTTTTCAGTGTCCCCATGGTGAATAATGACTTAATTGTCATTTTTATAAGCTTGATAAGAAACAGCCCCAGTTGTACCTGCGTAAAAGGAATTGGGGGTTGGGGGGGGGGGGGGTAAATAAAGAAACGGAAAGACGTCAGTTTTTGCAGCCAGAGGTGGAGGAACAGGTTTGAGTTGAAGGACAGGAAATATGTGACGCTGTTTTTAAGACATGATTTAGACACTGAAGGAGCAACTTTCAAGACAACATGAATGGGTATGTAAGGGTCATTTAATAGTGGTCAGACGCTTTTTTCGTGTGTGTGTGTGTGTGTGTGTGTGTGTGTGTGTGTGTGTGTGTGTGTGTGTTGTGTGAAACGGGGTCTCACGTTAATGCTTACTGATGGTAGGCTCAGTTTGCTAAGGGGAATTAATCATACTTTTAACCATATGTAACTCAAGTATGATAGTTTCATTACTCGATTCCGTCTTTGTAATTTGTGATATTGGGCTATGCAAATAAAACTGAATTGACTTATCTGGGCCATATGAGGTTAAATCCATGTTTGGCTCGACTAAGAGGCCTACTAAGGTCTATAGTATGGGTGCAAATAATTGATCTATAAGTATTTTCGTGTTCCTCCCCTCTGGGTATTGTATCGACACTGACGTTTTAATGGAGCAGTAATCCTGATCCTCTGTTTGAGTTGTAAGCTCACTTCAACTGCTGACCAAGGCCAATGATCTGTCAGGGAAAAGCAGTGTAGTCTGTGTGAGCCAATAAAAACCGCAGAGTCAACAGCATTAAATCCTCTCAGCTGTCTGCTATCCATCCATTTCCCCAGATTTTCTTTCAGGAAGGTCAGTTTCTCTGGGTTTGAAAGGGAACTTGGAGTTCAGAGGTTATAGCAAAAACAGGAAAATGTTACTTCAACAGAGGAGAGTAAAGCAGGACAGGGAGGAGAGGAAAGAATGACAAATCTGTGTTTCCTGAATGTTGATAATTTGTAGCTTAGATTCTGAATAAAGACCAGACCTTTTTTTTTCTTTCTTATGGTTAACTTACTCTGCACTGCACAATGTGATATTATTTGGACTACAACACAGATTAATTTACCTCTTTGCTTATGAAAAGCTTGATGTCGTGTTGCTACTTGCTACAAAGCCTGTCTGAATGTAAATGCTCCTGGTTTTATGCATGAGCAAAGCGCTGACAAAGATTTCTCCCCTGCCACCATGCAGGCTTTAGGTCAGCATCATAAAACTAACATTGGACCTTGACTAAATTATAACACACCATTTGGCTTAAGTGTTGCGTCAGTGTTCCCCATATTTTAGAGGGCCTGTCCATGTATGTAAAGAGCCACATAAGTGCATCTTATTTTTCAGTTGCTGTGATACAGTTTGATAAACTGGCACTTAATCCAAGTGCAGTGTTAATTTGCTGAAGACAATGATCAAATATTGGCAAGCCCTGAAAGTGTGATAGTTGACTACAATGACCATAATCCACTGTACCTGTGATATATGGTTGTGGTGCGTGCTCAAGATGCTCTGGTAGATTATTGGCTGTGTGCTGAATGAAGTGCTGCATTAAAAATGTAATCTCTGACATATTGAGGGAAATAACCAATTTTTACTTTGCTCTATATGTTATAATGTCTGACTAAACTAGTGATAACCATATTAGGAGTTTGACAGTGCAAGTAAACTTCATAAATGTATGATACACACACACACACACACACACACACAGACTGTCTGTTGAAGACTTTTATCTGTAAAATGGAGCCTATGTCTAGTCTGTATGAACATTATAGAAAATGGCCTACCATTTTTAATGATTTACATATTCAGTTAGCACGGAGGCTTCACAAATAATCATTACGTTTCCACAATTCATTGTTTCCCCTACCATTGTTTTGGCAGGACGGGCCACCCCCTGTCCTGCAAATGGAAAATGAATAAATAAATAACTTGTTCCCCACAGCACCTTTAGCTTTAGGGAGCCACCATCCCACCTGAAAAAAAGTCAAGGGGAAACACTACAGTAATTAATCAGAAACTTAGCATATCGAGAGTTGAAACATTTTGATTGGTTGAAATCAAAATTCACTGCCCGGCCATAGTATGGTCACCTTTACCATCGACGGGCGTTGGTAAACATCGGATCACAAAGAGCCACGCATATCAATAGCTCTGACAACGACTCCTAGAGGATAAATTCTGAGTCTCATCACCAGCCAGTCAGACTAGCTTGGTCTAGTCAGAAAGGCACGAACTGAGGAAGCCTCTTGGATGAGAGGCGAAACATCTTCACGGATATATACCAAGTCCAGTTGCACTTGATTCAACTCCTTTGGATAACCATGACCTGGATGAATGAGAACATTCACAGACATGTTTACCATCAACCAGTGTATAATCTATGGCCCGTTTCCTTATTGCAGCCATATCACTGCGCCCTCATTGTTTGCATAAATTCTGCAAGCAACACTATTACTATTCCCTCTGCCAACAAAAACTACCTTCAAAAAAACCCCCAAAAAACCTGCTTCTTTGTCTACTGATGAATTTGTTTCCCTGACTAGCAGTTCCAGTTACATGTGTTTAGGTTCCTAAAATTTCTCTAGGGGCGGGAAACAAACTTGATGTGTTTAAATTTTGCATCTTTCTTTTTCCCCCTCTCCTTATGCGGTGGCAGTACATACGTGTTCCATCCGTGCTATCAGATTCTATAGTATTAATCACATCCTCAGTGTGTAAGATTACAAGGTTGGCAAGTGGCCCACAGCGATGCTTGTTAGCTGATGTGCCACGGCATGCTAATGTGCTGTGGTATGAGTTTGCCTATAATTTTGTTCAAGTCAAAGAAAGCCATTTTTAAGAGTAAAAAGGAAGATTTCCACCAGACTCTTATTACGTTCAAGTTAATGGAATTTGCTCTTTGTCCAGCAGCCCTCTTTACCCCCCCCCCTTCTCTTATGGTTTTGCTTATGAGGCCTGCATCCAAGCTTTTGAACGTGAATAACAAGGTTTTGAAAAAGAAAAACTTAAATTATATAACTTCTTCATCTCTGATCTAAAAATGTCAGCTTTAAGTCACAAAGTTTTCCACTTGTGTGATGTCAGTGATTTGATCTTTGCCTCTCTGTCCCTCTCCAAAGGCCTCAGAATATCGAGCTTGGTGCCACTGGAGGAGCTAGACAGGACGGCAACAACATGGCAGACATGACAGTAGAAGATATCACCATAAAAGCTAATCAAGTGACTGACGAGGTACTGTTAGACTTACACACACACACACACACACACACACACACACACACACACACACACACACACACACACACACACACTTAACCTGTCCATCAAGGGGGCATCCAGGTAGCATGGTGGTCTATTCCGTTGCCTACCAACACGGGAATCAGCGGTTCAAATCCCTGCGTTACTTCCGGCTTGGCCAGGCGTCCCTACAGACACAATTGACCGTGTCTACGGGTGGGAAGCCGGATGTGGGTATATGTCGTGGTCGCTGCACTAGTGCTTCCTCTGGTCGGTTGGGGCGCCTGTTCGGAGGGGAGGGGGAACTGAGGGGAATAGTGTGATCCTCCCACGCGCTACGTCCCCCTGGTGACGCTCCTGACTGTCAGGTGAAAAGAAGCGGCTAGCGACTCCACATGTATCGAAGGATGCATGTGGTAGTCTGCAGCCCTCCCCGGATTGGCAGAGGGGTTGGGGCAGCGACCGGGATGGCTTGGAAGAGTGGGGTACTTGCCAATTGAACAACTGGGGAGAAAAAGGGAGAAAAAAGAAAACCTGTCCATCTGTCTCTCTCCCTCTCTCACATTAGCAATTGAGAAAACGCAGCTCCTCAAGTGTGTGAGCACACTAATCCTAATTGATAATCTTTGTCAAAATAATATGTTCTCATAAATGCAAAGCACTAATGATACTGAGCTGAAGTTCTCATCTAAAAATAATTGGCACTTTCATTGTAGCTCTAATTATGCGGCAATAAGTACAAGATGTTTTTCTTAGTTGAAAAATCTGCAGTTGTTATATTTGCCCTCATACGCAATATGGTATTAAGGAAGTGGTGTAATATAGTGGTTGGGGGGCTGGGGTGGTAATAGATTCATTAGATCCAATTATTAAGCTATCCATTTACAGGAAGTGTATAACAATTTTAGGGCTAATTTAGCCTTTTATCCCTCTGTGGTTATCACATTTCGAATGCTTTCAGCTATATCTAAGCTTCGTTAGAATCGAGTAGATAATTGTTTAATCAGCACTAAAGGGCTTCCTGTGATGACTGCCTGATTTAAATGCCGGAAAGCAGACTTATTCTGTTTTACCCCAGCCGAGTTTTCAGTTTGTATACCTGAAGTTCCTGTAATTTCTGACTGTACTAATCCTGACTGTCTTGTCTTTTCTTTTTTCCTTCTGTTTATCGATCTTTCTGTCAGTATTTTAACCAGTGATTCTCTTTCCCCTTTGTCTTTGTCTTTATCTTTCTTTCTTTTTCTTTCTCCTTGCTGCTGCCTGGGTGACCGATGCCTTGCTGTTGTGCTGGGTGTAGGAGGTCCCTCTACTAATGCTACTCTGCACTACGGCTTTGGGTAACCACTTATAAAAGAGGCTCTCTGGTGGATAAGCACTTCACAATGCTGTTGTGATGTACATCAAGTTGTCCACAGGCATTAAGGAAGTCTGGAAACCGTCTTGAATATAGTTCTCTCAAATCAGGGCCTCAAAAGATCTCAGTCAGTTAAAAAAATAATTTTAATGCAGCCTCATAGGCCTTAAAAAAATTCTCTTCACTTTGCACCAATTTTCTAGCCAGGATTCCCAGTTTAAGACCTGTATTCAGATAGTTGTAGTTGTACTCTTCCTGTTTAGAACTGTGGTAAAATTCGTCAAAATTCCATCCTAAGCGGCATTAAAATGTTTGAAAAAGCCTTACAGTTAGTGCACTGGAACCTGCTAGCATCCTTAATTTAGCCTGAGATTCAATATAGCCTTCCCAAACTGTGTTCAGAAATTATACAACATATTATGATTTTAATATTTTTTTAAAAAACTACCCTATTGTATATCTCAAAAGTTTCACAGCAGTACATGATTCTGGAAACTTGGCTGCCATGACAGCTTTGGGGCTTAATTAGCCAAACTCCAGGAATTTATTAGACATTATGTACTGTTTATCCATCCGGGCAATGTTCCGGCTAAGCCGACAGAAGCTTGGTTAAGCTCAGCACTTCCCGCTATCCACCGTGGTGTCTCTCTCGCTCTCTAGCTCTCTCTCTCTCTCTCTGCTGCCTAATATATTCAGAACAAACATAACACGGAGGGAATGAGAAATCTGTCCCTGCTCGCTCTAGTTTTTACAGTTCATTAGGGATGCTGACAATGGAATAACTCCCTGAATCGTTCCCGTACCTCACTCCTTTTGCACTCGTCTTCTGCCATCCACCTCTCCTGACACAGCTTGCTATTAATAGAGGCAACAAGGCTCACTCACCTTAACTGACTGTATTACACCCTGTTGTCAACCCTTTCTGCTTTGTGTCTGTGTGTGTTAGAGGTGTGAATCTTCACTGGCCTCATGATGCGATTACAATTCACCTGTCAACGATTCGATTGCATGATGCACCTCAATGTATTGCACCCTCAATTTTCTATATTACTTTACATGGCTGCTTTTTCATCAGTTAATACAAGCAGTCAGATAAATGTGAATTCCCTTTTTATTTAGAAAATGCTTTAAAGATCAGACTACAACAGTCTATAATATACAAAGCTGCATCGTTTCAATACCAGTGTCTGTGTGACCCACCTCGGTGCATAAACATTACAAAAACAAACTTAAATCCTTCTGCAATGCATTACAAGTGTGCTGTTATCTACAAAAATAATGTTTTCACATTAGCAGCTCCAAGACAGGGCACTTCCTGAATGTGACAAACATCACAAACTTTGCCGAGAGGCGCAGGTAACCCGCTGAACCCCGCTCATGATGAGGATTGGGGATCGGCAGAGACAAATGCTGATCTGCTCAGTGTGGTGCGCTTGCAGCCCTGGACTAAGGGCATCACAGACCTGTTTTTGCTCAATCTCGCATGGCTGAACACCACTTTGTCCCTCTAAGAAGTTGGATGCCAACGCAGCCGCATAACTAGTTAGGATGCCGGAATCTCGTTCATTATTGGAATTAACCAGACAAATCACTCCTCCAACTAAGAACAGCCATGCACCACCACCCACAGAATTGAGACAGAGCTATCAATCTGTCAGTTCTTTCTGTGTCTGGGTCAGGTGAGTTTCCCTGTGTTGAGTCAAATTAAGCCACAGGCTCCGCTCCTGGTGGTGCCCTTCCATGTTAAGTTTCAGCTTTGCTACCATACCCCCCCCCACCCCAAGAACCCAAAGACTTTGGTTTGGGTATAACGCTGCCGGATCGCTAGTCAGCATCATTTGTGGTGGGAACTACAACGGTATCTGATCAGAAAATCAACAATCAACGTTAGTAGGCTATAATTTTGTGCGATTTATCTTCTGTCACTGCATCGATGCAGAATTGTCTGCATCGCAGTGCATCTTAGAATCGAGAGCTTTCCACACCCCTTAGTGTATGTGCACTTTTCTACCTGTCCATGTGTGTTATTCTTGCTCGCATGTGCTTTAGTTATGCACGCATGCACACCTGTCTTTGTGTCTGACTGTTAAAGCTGTCAGCCTGACTTGACTTTGTCAACTGATCAGCAAGCGTTTAGACACAGCAAGACAATGCCAATGTCACAGATAGGCTTGCAACTTAGGCTACTGTTTTACACATGTTGCTTTAATGTGACTTGTACCGTTTTTCCATTTTATTTCCTCAGCCGCTTCTACATCAAACGCTGTGCCGCGTATCTCTCTGTATAAGGTTATTTCAGTTTCTAATAAGCACAAGAAAGTGGCTGTTTGGAAAAGCTGTTAGGCCAAATTATGGAAGAGGAGATATCTTGCCAAACAAGTTCTTCACTATTAACTGCCTGAAAACACAACACCCTGATCAGCATGCAGAGTATAACAGCGCAGTGTCAAGTGCAGGGAATAAGCTTTCCTCTCCAACACTGTGATTCCATCAGCAGCATCAGTCTTTCAAAATGTAAACTATGTTTTTGGAATAATATTCTCCGGAAAGGAGTTGATGTTTATCGTGTCAATAAGACCTTTTTAATCCTTATTGTTATGCAATTTAATTTTCATTGGAAAATAAAATTCCATAGTGAGATGAGTTTAATTTATACAATCGTATCAATTTTTAAATGAATGATTTAATTTCAGTATTGGCCAAGGTGTAGTAATTTCTAACTTACGGGCAGCGGTTAGACCTGTCACAGTAGTACTATTTTTACGATAGTGGAGCTAGTTTGCTGTACTATTGTACTGGTATTACCGTCTTTCACCACTGGAGGTAGGGGGGGGTCACTGGCCTTCCATATTGTGTATTACAAATCCTCTACTATCGTGTTGAATATTTTCGAGTGTGGAACTATGGTAAAACCTCTGGTCACGTGACTCTAATATTGTGTTTATTTTTATTTTGATACCAGCAAACGGCCCGACGTGCCTGTGCACTGACACCAAATCTAACATTGTATTGTGATAAGCACGTTTGATGCATTGTTGCACACACTTACTCATTTAACCTAGTCACAAATATCTGTGCTGGAGCCATAAAATGCTTTTTCACTTCGTGTTAACATTCCCGTATCGGCAGTGTTGAGTTAGTGTCATCCATTGTAACAAGTCTAGTCACAACCATGAATTTTTATTTTACGGGACTTGAAAACCAGATATAGAAGTAGTCATGATTCACGTCCGGGTAGCGTAGCGGTCTATTCCGTTGCCTACCAACACGGGGATCTCCGGTTCGAATCCCCGTGTTACCCGCAGCTTAGTCGGGCATCCCTACAGACACAATTGGCCGTGTCTGTGGGTGGGAAGCCAGATGTGGGTATGTGTCCCGGTTGCTGCACTAGCGCCTCCTCTGGTTGGTGGGGGCGCCTCTTCAGGGGGGAGGGGGAACTGGGGGAGAGAAATAGCGTGATCCTCCCACGCGCTACGTCCTTCTGGCAAAACTCCTCACTGTCAGGTGAAAAGAAGCGGCTGCTGACTCCACATGTATCAGAGGAGGCATGTGGTAGTCTACAGCCCTCCCTGAAGGGGGCGAGGGGGTGGAGCAGCAACCAGGACAGCTCAGAAGAGTCGGGTAACTGGCCATGTATAACTGGGGAGAAAAAAGGGGGAAAGCCAAAAAAAAAAAAAAAAAAAAGTAGTCATGATTCAAATTAGGATCAGGACTCTACATAAAACGGATGCAGCCTCATCACAATGCTCAGACATGCGGTGTTAAGAGAGTGGAGGATAAAAGTAAAACAAAAACCAAGGTAAGTGAATACAGCCACAGGAGATGCAAAACCACAATTTTCAGGCCAAATGTGAAGATACACAACTCTCAGAACTCGCTTCCAAATGGCAGTCGTAATCATAGCTGGACAGACTCGCTGAAGTGTCACAGCCCAGTGAGGATGTATAGCTCTCTGAAGCTGAGTATTGATTTAGCTGTGTCCATCGTGATGGTTTCCAAAATGAGTTTTTTTATTGTAAATGTATGTGTATGTGCTTCATTTTAATTTCACATCTCTTTCCTTCTCTCTTGCTCTCTAACCTTTCCTTTTTTTTAAGTTCCGACTCCTCACATCTGTCTAGTTTTTCCTCTGTCATCGTCCTGTCTGTCCGCCAACCTTTCTCTTTATTTACCCTGCACCTCTCTCTTCTCTTCTCTCGCTTTCCCTTTGTTTCTGTCTGTCTCAATCCCTCACTGCGAGTGTTGGTGTCTCAGAAGTCTCCTTAGCGCTCCTCATTATTTAAACCTGTGGTTCCTTCCCCCCTCCCCCCAGTCACTGGAGAGCACAAGGAGGATGCTGCAGATGGCAGAGGAGGTGAGGCTTTGACTTTATCCCAGCTCAATCTGATTCTGCATCATAACACTGTCACCTTACATGTAGTGTCATTGTTAAGATCGTGATGCATGAGTCAGCGTAGTCAGCGGTCGCTCTTACCTGGCTGGCAATCCAGTACCTTTCATTATATAGATAAGAATTGTAAGCTTGGTCAGAAATGAATTATTCATACAACGTATAATAGCCCTACAAATAATTCTCTCATGATGCAGAGGTTTGTAGTTATTATAAAATTGATGAAATTCCTTTTTAAATATGCTCAAAGGGTGGAAAAGGAAAATTAAATTGGTGTTCCTTTTGTGTAAAGGAGAGTTAGTTTCCTAGTGTCAAAACTAGACTGAAGATTAATGAAACGGTGCAATTCCTGGCGCATGAAATGGAAAAATTGTGTTAATTGAAACTTAGGTTCAGAATGACCATATAGCTTAACTATAAGTTAACTATCCATCATCATTTATTTCCTAGCAACTCTTAATAGCTTTTATGAAAGATTTTGTTTTTATCAATTTGTTTTTGTTTTTTCAATTTCTTAAAAGCACCTCCAATTTATCTCTGAATCATCTGCAGGCTAGTTTTTTCTGTCTTTTACTAAACAAAAGTCTAATAATGCATAATCGTCTCCTTTGTTCTGAATTTGTTATGCTCTTGTGTTCCCAGAGCAAACAAACAGGCGCCAACACAATGGTGATGTTGGGCGAGCAAGGAGGTAGGAACGCAGTACTAATACCACAGGCCTTGCTGAAGCAGATACCTTTGTCATGCTGATTATTGATTTGCATTTTCAGAGACACTGAATCATGTGGAGGAGGGCATGGACCAGATCAACAAGGACATGAGGGAGGCTGAGAAAAACCTGACCGACCTCTCTAAATGCTGTGGCCTCTGCGTCTGCCCCTGTGACAGGTAACCGCCCCTATCTTTTGAGCCCCCATTGGGCAGTACTTGCCCACAGACACCTCCGCATGCTCAGATGCTTTCCCAAAAAGGGGGACCTCAGATCCAGGTCCCTCAGTTGGACATTGTGTCTAATCACTAGGTAGCCTTGCTTGTTGCATCTTTAACCCTGTTGAAGGCTATTATTTCTACTCATGATTTTTTTCCAGTTTTTACAGAATATATAATTTTCAATTGGAGGGTTTTTCTTCTGCCCTGCTTGACATTCCTAATGCTAGAGCAAACTGGTTTTAACAATGTTAAGATTTTATAAAACAAGTCCAGCTTTTTCCAACTGAGTACACCATATTGGTCACAGACTGAGCACTATACACACACACCTCTGCAATTCATTACACAGAATAGACAAACAGAAACACAAAAGTCATAACTTTTTTTGACCACACAACAGATATTTCCATTTGGCCTCACTGTGGTCCAGTTTAAAATGGAGAGGGTACAATGACTACGTAATCAAACATTACAGGATGCAAGGACAGCATGCAGAGCTTCCACATATTTCAGTTAACATTTGCAAAATGCATGCACTGGTGCTATAATACCAATTCCACCCGCTCAATTAGATTTCAAATCTATATTAATTCCAGTAGAGTTAATTTTGTACTAACCGAGAACGAACTGATGAGCTGCAAGATGCCTTGCCAGCATAATTCATATCTCTAACATGCTTATTCATAAAAATCCTTTATGACTCAACTCAGCTCAAACAAAGAACCATGGCGCGTATGAGTGTGCATACAGGATATCATCCCTGTGTTATTAACACAACAGGGGCACTGCTCAGGGAATTCAGTGAGTGATTTACACCAATCAAGCAAAACATTAAAACCACCTGCCTAATACTGTGTAGGTCCCCCTCGTGTCACCAAAACAGCGCTGACCCATCGAGGCATGGACTCCATAAGACTTCTGAAGGTGTCCTGTGGTACCTGGCACCAAAATATTAGTGGCAGATCCTTCAAGTCCTGTAAGGCCGGGATCAGACTACACGAATTCAGCCCGATTTTCTTTTCATCTTTTTATTGGTTTTTTTTTGTTAGCCAGTGTTGCATACAAAACATTGTTATATATACAAAATGTCCAATTGAACTGGTTTCATACATACATATATATATATATAAACAGAACCTATTATAGTGGGGTATACAAACAGTAGAAAAAAAGCAGCAGCAAGAACAGAAATCAGTCAGTTTTGTCATCGCCGACAAATTTCCAGCGCCGGGGCCCGATTATGAACGTCGGGTAAGATGAATGGGCATCTTTACCCCATGTAATGTGACATAATCAAAGAACAGCGATTTGAGGTCTGGGACACCCCAAGGAAAAGTCTTGCATGTCAGAATTTTTTGTGTTTTCCTGCCTAGTCTGACAACTCTGACGTGTTCTTTGACATTGACCAGTATGATGACAAAGTGGTCTCTGGTGCACATATATAAACATGGCAAAGAGAAAGAGGGATGCTGCTATTACTTCTGTCAGGTGGAACGATGGAACCCAGGAAAGGTTGATTGAGCAGTTGCAACAATACCCCTTGACATTTCTTCGAGGGAGGCCCATGACAGAGCCAAAAAAGAATTTATTCCACATTTAGCTCCCTGGGATGTTATTATTTATTGTTTGTGTTATTGCATGTCACTGTGTTTTGTGTTCACAAACTTCTCCAAACAAATTGCCCCTAGCAGAATTAATAAAGTTGTTTGCATTGTATTGTAAAAAAGATAAATGTTGGTGAGAAATGGCGGAGGCACCTCAGCAACCCAGTGAGTAGCTGGTTAAGCGATGCTAGGTTATCATTCCCCAGTAGCACTTGCTACAACAACATCCACATTTGTTGTTGTTTTTGTTTTTTTTTCCTCATCTTTTTCTTTTCGGAATACAAGACCGCCAACATCACACACAGCACTTCTGTAGCCATGATTGACAATTTCCTGACCATCCTCCCCGATGACCTATGAACTTGCAAAAGATCATGAAAGAAAGTGCATGCAATGGTTGGTAGGGGTCATACATGTAGTGTTGCAAGTCTTCCAGCCAAGACATGGCAGGAATTTATGGCACCATTATTTTCTAATCTGACATGCTGACTATCCTCAAAGACAAAATTATTGTGTAGTCTGATCCCGGCATAAGTTGCGAGGTGGAGCCTTCGTGGATCGGACTTGTTTTTCCAGCATATCCCACAGATGCTCAATTGTATTGAGTCTGTCATATTCCTCAAACCATTCCTCAACAGTTTTTCCAGTGTGGCAGGGTGCGTTATTCTACTGAACAAGGCCACTGTCATCAGTGAATACCGTTGCCATGAAGGGGTGGACTTGGTCTGCAACAATGAGAAGTAGGTGGAACATGTCAAAGTAACATCCACATGAATGCCAAGACCCAAGGTTTCCCAGCAGACGATTGAGCATAACGCTCCCTCTGCCGGCCTGTCTCCTTCCCATAGTGCATCCTGGTGACATCTCTTCCTCAGCTAAACAACACACACGTACCCAGCCGTCCACATGATGTAAAAGAAAATGTGATTCATTAGACCCAGGTCACCTTCTTCCATTGCTTCATGGTCCAGTTCTGATGCCCATTGTAGGTGCTTTTGGCGATGGACAGGGGTCATCATGGGCACTCTGACCGGTCTGCGGCTACACAGCCCCATACGCAGCAAGCTGTGATCTACTGTGTGTTCTGACACCTGTCTATCATAAGCCAACATTAACTTTTTCATCAGTTTGAACTACAGTAGCTCTTCTGTGGGATTGGACCAAACTGTTTAGCCTTCGCTCCCCACACACATCTTTGAGCCTTGGGTGCCCATGACCCTGTCACTCGTTCACCGGTTGTCCTTCCTTGAACCACTGACCACTGCAGACCAGGAACATCCCAGAAGACCTGCCATTTTGGAGACACTCTGACCCAGTCATCTAGCCATCACAATTTGGCCCTTGTCAAAGTCGTTCATGTCCTTATGCTTGCCCATTTTTCCTGCTTCCAACACATCAACTTCAAGAACTGATTGTTCATGTGCTGCCTAATATCCCACCCCTTGACAGGTGCCATTGTAACAAAATAATAAATGTTATACTCTTTACCTGACACTGGTTTTAATGTTTTGGCTGATTGGTGTATAGCCACACTTAATCTCACCCTGTCATAGTTTGGACCATATTAAATCTGTTTTGTTTTTCCCAAATTCTATTTATATTTTCCTATTTTAGGTTGTTGTTGTTTTTTTAGGTTTATGTCTTTTTACCCATTTTGCTCTTAAGAAAGTTTGTAAAATAACACAAATGCTGAAGATAAATGGCTGGTTCTTAATTGGTTAGTTGATTCTTGCCCTCGTGCATTTACTGATGTAAGCATGCTTGGACGCTTACACTCGCATGCATAAAGGAACAAGAAGTGCAACAAGGTTTATGCAAGATGGTCTTAATACAAATGACTTTAGATTCCTAATATGTTCACAAACAAAGTAAATATTACCCTCAAATCTCAAAATTCCCCACACTTAAGTGTTTATATCTGAAATCCATTTTCATGTCTCCATTCAGTCATTCTATCTGTTTTCCATGTTGCAGAAATCATAGGGCCCTACCTATCAAACAATAACTTGTACACAATTCTAAACATAAAACTTTTCCCCTAATGCTTTCACAATGGAGGAGAGGATTCTATGATGATTACCAAAAAATCAGGTATGGGGGGAAAAATATTTTGTGAAGCATGCATAGGCTGAATACCAGTAGTAATAACAGTTCTAGTGTAGTCGTGTCTGTAGTAGCCTAGTAGTGAGAAGCTTTAATCTTATACGCCCTCATTTCCTGGTTTCTTCTGATTACCTGGGTTCTCTCTCCCTGCAGAGTGACGTCCATAGAGCACGACTCGAAGTACAGGCGTACCTGGGGGATTGGAGGAGTGGACACTGGTAACATACAGGGTGAGGGCGGGGCTGTGGTCTCCAGACAGCCCTCGGGGGTCCGCAATGGCCAAGCCCAGATGACCGCCTCGGCACCTTCGGGGCCCTACATCAAAAGGTGGCCTCCGCTCCCACTAACCATCACTGAATATCTCACTGGTTGTTTGAAATGTATTGGCCACAAGGTCACCAGAAGGACATTAACTGGTAGTAATGTAAAAAAGAAAAAGTTACTTTGAGTCAGTCAAAACCCTTGAAAAGGGTTCTTTATAATGAGCTATGACCACTAAATGCAGGGCTCAGCCAGTTCCCTCAGCCCATTTGTTTGTTTTAAACTTTCTCTTGAAGAACTTGCATCTTTCAAGACTGCATATGTTTAGTGTTTGTTAATGCTCACATGACAGAGGTTAATGCTCCCCTCATGAATGTGCAGAGCTCTTTTTTTTGCCGTTTTCTTTAGATAGCCATTAGAAAGTTAGTGGAAAGGGTTAAGAGAGGGGATGGAACACGTGTCCTGAGCGAGATTTGAATTCAGGACATTGTTAGGTTCAGGGACCATCTGTTACATCCACTAATCTGGTTGAGCCACAAGGAAACCAGACCTCACTGGCATTTATGTCGGTGGTACAGGGTAACCAATGATGCCCGGGAAGATGAGATGGAGGAGAACCTGGAGGCAGTGGGCGGCATTATTGGTAACCTAAAGAACATGGCCCTCGACATGGGCGGCGAGATAGACAAGCAGAACAAGCAGATTGACCGCATCATAGACAAGGTAGGCAATCCATAGAATGTCACTGTGGTATGGATGTTTGGCCTTGAGGGTTGGTGTTAAATTATTGGGGGCGTGGTTAGCACTGTTGCCTCACAGCAAGAAGGTCCTGGGTTCAAACCCCAGGCTGTCCCTGGTCCTTTCTATGTGAAGTTTGTATGGTTTTTTTTGGGGTTTTTTTTAAGGTCATTTGTTGTAAGAATACAATGACAAAATAAAATGGCTTTCTTTTTCTAATACTGCTAGAAACGGGTCTGCTCCACATGCTAAACATACTATGTGCATCGTCTGTGCGGCGCAGCACTTTGAATGAAAGCATGCATGGAACAGTATGATTTTTTATTTTTTTTTGACATGCAACATTTAAGAGCACCTGCAGTCGTCGTACATCACATGATCTTTTCAAGTTGTGTTATTTACACACTGCTCTGAGACTGAATTGGCAAGGACTACACCACCAGAGCAGTGAGAAGTCACGTTATGATCTCAGAGACTTGCCCTTGGTACTCTGCTGTCAGAAGTTCCAGAGACAGACTGCTGACTCTCCTCTTACCCACTCTGGACCTTGTTTGGGCAAGGCTGGGATTCAGCAGAACTCATGTTTGGAATGTTGTTGGTCTGCAGGTCTTGATGTCAAGACATGACAGCAAAAAAAAAAAAAAACGTTGATTTTTGAGTTGGAATTGTTAATGTAAAACCATTGCAAAGTTAATGACCACATTTGTTACACATCGTGTTTCTTGACTCACGTTATCGCGGAAATACAGTGGAAAAGCTGTGAAATCAGTTTTTTGACTGCATGTGCTCTTTAATAGTGTTGTGTGAATTTTGTTTTTTTGGCCCTAATCACACCTGGGCTCCATATATTGATGCCATTAGACTCATTTTACACTTTGTCATACACTTTCCTGCAGCTTGAAAAACTTACTGTAATTAGTTGTTTTAGCATCAGTTGTATCTAGTCTCCCAAAAACAGTTTTGCCCTTGAAAAACGGATGCCTTTCCATTCAGAAAACTAAACTGCTAAGATAAGGTTTTCAAGAAGTCTATTTATTTCTGGATTCTGTGACCTTACTTTATTTTGCCCCCGCCCAGTCCATATTCAATCTCTGTCTCATGTATATCAACTGAAGGACAGTCAGTTCTGACCTTGGGATAGAGGGGTAGATAGATATGGATGTTGCCCTTCCGTTAAACTATCCTATGTTTTCCAGGCGGACATGAACAAAGTGCGCATCGATGATGCAAACCAGAGAGCCAACAAGCTCATCAACTAGAAGACAAGACCTGCTTCAATAAGCTTCAACCGTTAACCCTCATCAAGCCTCTTCCATGACGCGGTCTCTCTCTCTCTCTCACTCACTCACTCTCTCTCACACACACACACACAATACATATTTGCAAGCTAGTCTTTTCTGCATTCATATGTAGCCAGAACACATATCAAGACATACGTATAGACACAAACCTACACCTTTCACAGATCGACACCATCACTTGTCTGCCATCTATTCTTTGACATGTCTGTTCGTAATGACGTTGGACACTGAGAAGCAACAGAAGTGTCGGGTGCTGACCTGAAGAGGAGGTGACTGACTGCCTATGGCTGTTGTTTGATACCAAATACATATGCGGGTCATTTTATTATCGCAGCATTTACAGGGAAAGAAATGGTTGAATTCTGCTTCTTTTTCTCATTGTTTTTGGTCCTCCTTGTTGCTCTCGGCTTATTCGTCGAACATTTTGATAACATTTGTGACATTGGAGTGGTTCAGAACATGACATTCCTTAGTGCAGTGTCTCACACTCTTGTCTGGTATATATGTGTGGATTAAGTTGCTGACTCATACAGATTAGCCTTTTTTTGGACATATATACACTTTAACACTCATTTGCAATTTGCCTGTAATTGACCCGGGTCTCGTTGTGGCCACTTCCAGTTAAGTCACAGAGCAATGGGATGTAATTGGACCCTCCTGTAATTAATGTTATTGTATCCCATTTTAATATGAGATATGCTTATTTAATTATTCATATTAAGCAGAAATGACTTGTGAATAAAGTTAGATTTTCTTAAGCACTTTTTTCCCATGTCATTTATGCCGTTTCAGATGTAAAATGTTTGAGCCAGTCAGCAAAGCACCTAACCCAGTGTAAAAGCAATTTTAAAGGAATATACTGGAATTTGTTTATTTTCTTGATGATGGAGAATATACAAATTATTCCCATTTGCAAGTAAAAAAAAAGTATTGATCCGAGAGGTGCCTTTTGAAACTAATCTATAGCATCCATTTGCATTCATGTGTGGAAAAACATGTCAGAATAAGGGACTTTTTGTTGGCACAGGCAACCTGTTTGATTCTTAATAAATGAGTGTGAAAGGAAAAAACGTACCGCTGGGTACATGACAAAATAGAAAGTTACTGTATTTAGATTTTCCTTGGTCACTGCTGGATCAAATGCTGTAGTTCACTGCCTCATCGTTTCTTATATCAGGTGTATTTTTTTGGTCCATCTGTGACGTTGGTGTACATACTTCTTTCTCCGTGGCTTTCTACAGCCTGCAGTCAGTTTATTTATCTAACCTTGTTCTTCTTTTTACCACCTTGGTAGTTAATGGAGGTTTATGGTAACAGGGGCAGTGTGCTATTCTTTGCAGGAGTTCTTGCATGGGTGTGGAAATGTATGGAAAAATTATGTGATCAAGTCTGGGAGTTGCTTAAGTCTGCAAAAGCCTGTTCGCTTTAGACGGACACACATCTTATTTGTAGCTGTAAACTCGGGCTGTCCTGGTCAGTTCTCGTATCGTAATATTTGATGTGCAAAAAAACAGCTTTTCAGCTGACAGAACGGCATATTTCATACCGGGCCAGGGACTAAAGGTCTGCAGGAAACGACGGCATTGTGAAACAGGAAACAGTAGGACGTGTTTGCCGTGTAGAGGGCTCATGGTTGTGTTGTAACAGCCGCTGTGTCAGAAGCTTCCTCTTTCCTGCGTTCTGTAAATAGACACATTTCACACAACAGCTGAAGCAAAACGTTTGTATCTGGTGATGCAAAGCGTAATTTGCTTGGCGAAACTGCCGCCAAGCTGGATATAACTGGCGGCGAGACGCGTAAAATAAATAATGTAAATTTTGTTAGTTATGGATAAATTTAGCAACGTGATGAAGTACTGGGATGGCTTTGTTGAGGTCTGCTGTGGAAAATTGGATAATGATGAGGTAACACAATATGCTGCAACACATCTCATGCATCTTCTAGTTTATTTCTTTTTTCTTTTTTTTAAAGGGAAATGTTGATTTTTGTTTTTCTGCCTCAGTCGAACGCCTATTAAGTCTGTAAAGGCTGAAAACAACTTGTTGAACCCGCGTGGCTCCAAGTGGTGGTCTTCAGCTTCGTGCTGCTTGTCAGTTGTGATCTAATTAAACTCGCCCTGGGTTGCTTCTCTGTAAAGACGCTGTTTTGCTCGTTGTGTTACCAACAGCTATTAGATTGTAAATACATAATTTCTGCTTAGTTTGAATGTGTTGACACATCTAACCTCCCCTAAACTAGCTTGTTTGTCCTCATGTAGTAGGACTACACCAGAGCAGCGAAAAGTCGCGTTCTGATCTCAGATTCTGCTCTCAGGAGCTCCACAGACAGACCACTGACTCTCCGGTTACCCACTTTTGGGCAAGGCTGGGATTAAGCAGAACTCATGTTTGGAATGTTGTTGGTCTGCAGGTATTGATGTCAACACATGACAGCAAAAAACAAAACAAAACATTGATTTTTGAGTTGGAATTGTAGCTCTAAAGCCATTGCAAAGTGAATTACCACATTTGTTACACATCGGGTTTATTGACTCACGTTATTGCAGAAATAGTGGAAAAGCTGTGAAATCAGTTTTTTGTTTGTGCCTTTTATTTCACGCCCGCCTGTATTTCAGGCATCCTGTTTGGAAAATGTAACTGTTTATACTTAATAAATATCTTCCGAATTCAATTTTCGTGACACCATTGTTTTTAACGAATGAGAGAAACCTTCATTCAGAGTTGACTTTTGGTGCTGTGTTGGACTGAAAACCACAAAAGCAGATGATGGGGCCGATATTGAACTTGCACCTTTTTTGGGGGGGGATTTGCCCCCCTTTTCCCCCCAATTGTACTTGCCCAATTACCCCACTCTTCCAAGCCGTCCCGGTTTCTGCTCCACCCCCTCTGGCGATCCGGGAAGGGCTGCAGACTACCACATGCCTCCTACGATACATGTGGAGTCGCCAGCCGCTTCTTTTCACCTTACAGTGAAGAGTTTCACTGGGGGAGGGGGACGTAGCGCATGGGAGGATCACGCTATTCCCCCCAGTTCCCTCTCTCTCCCCTGGACAGGTGCCCCGACTGACCAGAGGAGGTGCTAGAGCAAAGACCAGGAAATATGCCCACATCCGGCTTCCCACCCGCAGACACACGGCCAGTTGTGTCTGTAGGGACGCCCGACCAAGCCAGATGTAACGCAGGGATTTGAACCGGCGATCCCCGTGTTGGTAGGCAACAGAATAGGCCACCCGGACACACCAGTGAACATACATCTTTTCTTGGAGAAACAATGAATGATGCAATCAAGCTAAGAACGGACATGCAAGTCAAGTTTTATGAGATTATTTTAAAGTTTATTCTCTCAAAATGTATTTTCTGTTGACATTTTGGACATATTACATTGCTGGAGATTAGAAAACGCCAATAAAAACCACATAACAGAGAAGGCAGGTAAGAAGGACCACAGGTATAAATAAGGGAAGTGGATGGACGGTGAGTGGGCAGGAGGTCTGCAATAAGGAAATGATAAACGCTTTGTACCAATCAATTAAAATCATGACCAGAAAAAAACCAATGCTGGACACACGGGGTCCTGCCACATATTTTCGGCTGCATTCACAAAAGGATCAAAAAAATACCGAAGACTTAAACTCATGGGGGCACAAATCCAGTTGAGGTCAAAACGAGGAGAAACCGTGCAGAAGCTCATTTCTCCTGTTTGGCCACAAGAAGGTCAAACCTGATCTGGATTCAGGCTTTGACGTTTTTGTTCTTGGCTGTAAAATAATGTGGACTGGGATGAGCAAGGTGCGGAGACAATACTTTGAAAATGTGTTTGTGACCAGTTTTTGACTCATCTTTATAGCACTGATGTAAGTAGTTCAGATGAGGTTGCATCAGTTAAGTGGTACTGTGCTCCGGGGACGGGGCCCGCGGCACGAGGCAGAAAGGCAGTGTGGGGTTTTGTTGGTGTGTGCGAGCAAACTTGTCGGAGACGAAAAAAAGAAACAGGACCACGTATTAACATCTATAAATGCAGCTCCAATTTACGTACATACTCTGTATTTCTTGTGTATATGGCGATTTGCATTGGCGGTGAAGTAATGGCTTTTCCTCTGAAATTCCCTGGATTCACCAGTTATTCCACTAAACACTGTGTATCCTCTTACACCGTCAAAGCTCTTTCCTTACATTCATAGAAAAAGACACGTCCCTCCATCTTTATACTGCAACTGTGTGACCTTTGTCTTGCAAGAATCGTTTGTCTGGTCCAATTGGTGTGGTTTGAAAAAACAGTCAGGCTTTAGCTGGCCCACTTTGGCTCGCCTGGCTACCGTAAAACTTTATATTAAAATAGCCCAGGCCTTAAAATTTTTTATGTTTTGCAAATGTGCCATAATGCTAAATTGAGATGTAATTTGAGACTCAAAGAGAATTAAAAGTTTAATTGCAAATCGACTCTAGCCTGTGGAAACAAGTAGTTTAGAATAAAATTGCATTTTTTTGCATGCATGTGACTATGAGCCAAAGTTGAAGACAAATAAGGCAGGTCAAGTTGGTCTTGGATGAAGGGTTAAGAATATATAACGTAGCACCATGTCAAACTAACATAAAACACATCACTTCATGCATCTGTGTATACATATATATATATATATATATATATATATGAAATCTGAGTTTCATTACACAAGTGTTGAATATATTTCAAGTTCACAGAAATAAATATTGCCACAGTTCAGTTCAAAAATATAGAAACGATAGACCTATATTTAAACCTGACTGTATTGTTCAGGTGTGGTGTTACATACTGCTCATCAGTCATCAATCCATAATAATCATCGCTGCGAGAATATCCCAACAGTCAGAATCTGCCCGAGTTTGACAACATAATATTCCTGTCATAGTGCATAGAGCATTTAGTTTGCGTACCTGCAGTCTTACTTGACGTGTGCACGCTGCACAGTGCTGCACCGTGGTTTGCCCGCCTCCCAGTCTAGACAGCATCTGCAAAGCCGTTCACAGCCCGCCATACACAGTTTGGTTCTATGTAGAGCTCCAGATTCAAACAGCACAGTATTACAGTTCACAACCATTTTCTAAGGCAGATTAATAAAAGTACTCTTGAGTCACACTGCTTTAATAACAGGCCTACATATCATACAAAGCATGCCCGACAAAACCAAAGCTTGAAAAAAAGGTAAAAGGAAAAGGAGGAGAAAAAAAAATTGTACAAATGTTCTTTGGTTGAGTGTGAAAGGAGTATTCTGTGCTTTTGATTAATGCTTTGAATTTGGTATTCGTTAAAAAGGGGGGGGGATCTGTGAACCTTGCAATAATACACTAGCTTACATACAGGCTTCAGTCTAAACAGCACTACCTCATCAATCATAATTCTCACAAAGTAAAGTTAAAAAAATCTATATTGATAAAAACCTCTCTCTGACTGACTGCTCACTGCAGATGGTACGCAAAATACTTCCTCCGTCCTCGGCAGCGCACCCCGATGGACGGACAGCTTTGCCCTTCTCCCCTTCACTTTTTCTTAGCGAAGCGGCCGAATTTCTTCTCCTTGTCCTTTTTGGCAGAGCTGGGCTCCGGCAGGCTGGTGGACGAGGAGGGGGGCGGTAGGCTGTGGGCTTTGGACCCCGAGGGCCCCACTGTCCCCTCTGCTACCACAGGCTGAACAGCCTTCTCCATGGCCTGCGTCCAGCGCTGCAGATCGTCCTGCAAAAAAAAAAAAAAGATTTGCAATGGCTTGCAAATAGATCTCCACCTCCCGGACTCCAATGTGTTCCTAACACGAAACTCTGCAAACAAGCTAGTAGAGACAGTCGTTGTCACATTGTTACATGACTCCGTGCAGGTGAGGGAAAAAAGAGATAATCTTACAGTTAACTGGTTCACTAACCAACCTAACTATGCTTCCCGGCCAGAAGGATTACCTCATTTTAGTTTGATATATTTCATCAATTATATGTTATATTATCTGTAGCGAGAGTAGGGTGCAGATTGAGGGGAGCCTGGAGAGGTGGAGGTATGCACTGGAGAGAAGAGGAATGAAGACGGAGTACCTATGTGTGAATGAGAGGGAGGACGGCGGAATGGTGAGGATGCAAGGAGTACAGGTGACGAAGGCAGATGAGTTTAAATACTTGGGGTCAACTGTCCAAAGTAATGGGGAGTGCGGGAGAGAGGTGAAGAAGAGAGTGCAGGCAGGGTGGAGTGGGTGGAGAAGAATGTCAGGAGTGATTTGCAACAGAAGGGTACCAGCAAGAGTTAAAGGGAAGGTTTACAAGATGGTAGTGAGACCAGCTATGTTGTATGGTTTGGAGACAGTGGCACTGATGAAAAGACAGGAGGTGGAGCTGGAGGTGGCAGAGTTGAAGATGCTAAGATTTTCACTGGGAGTGACGAAGAAGGACAGGATTAGGAACGAGTATATTAGAGTGACAGTTCAGGTTGGATGTTTGGAGACAAAGCAAGAGAGGCAAGATTGAGATAGTTTGGACATGTGTGGAGCAGAGATGCTGGTATATTGGGAGAAGGATGTTGAATATGGAGCTGCCAGGGATGAGGAAAAGAGGAAGGCCAAAGAGGAGGTTTATGGATGTGGTGAGGGAGGACATGCAGGTGGCTGGTGTGACAGAGGAAGACGCAGAGGACAGGATGAGATGGAAACAGATGATCCACTGTGGCGACCCCTAACAGGAGCACCCGAAAGTAGTAGTAGATACTTCAGTAAATATATGCAATATATGGATGTTCTCGGTTTCCTGCAGGGGAGTTTTTTATTCACTGGTGTTTCGAGGGGATTTCTGGGCGCGGGGTCAGCTGTACAATAGCACTGGTAGAGAGTCAGTGTCTTTCTCAAGGGCATGTAAGCAGCTCACATGGGCTTTACTGCAGATCTGCATACTAAAATGTGGACTCCCTATTGCTGACCCAAACCCGAGTTACACAGAGGATCTTAACCAGCCTGGCTGGTAGGGGATATAACCTTGTCATAAAAACGGTTTAAAAAGGTCGATGAGATGACCTCGCCAAGTTAAACACAAATACTCAGAACTGGCAAGCTGAATCATCTTATGTGGTGAAAAAGAGGACAAACCAGAATTAAAGCATAACAAACACTTACAAAGGACTTTTTAGGTGAAAACTGAAACATATGGCTTTGTCTCATCCAGACTTTAGTCCCGGATGAAATATGGTAATATCCCAACTTCCTGTAATAAATCTGCCAACATTGTGTCTGCAGTGGTTGAGCTCTGCTGCACATGTACTTTTGTCCACAGACACTTCACACACATATATCATCATAAAAGACCCCCCCCATGTCCTACCCCCCCTTTTTCTCCCCAATTGTATCCGGCCAATTACCCCACTCTTCCAAGCCGTCCCTGTCTCTGCTCCACCCCCTCTGCCGATCCGGGGAGGACTTCAGACTACCACATGCCTCCTCTGATACATGTGGAGTCGCCAGCCATTTCTTTTCACCTGACAGTGAGGAGTTTCACCAGGGGGATGTAGCGCGTGGGCGGATCACGCTATTCCCCCCCAGTTCCCCCTCCCCCCCGAACAGGTGCCCAAACTGATCAGAGGAGGCACTAGTGCAGCGACCAGGACACATACCCACATCCGGCTTCCCACCCGCAGACACGGCCAATTGTGTCTATAGGGATGCCCGACCAAGCCAGAGGTAACACGGGGATTTGAACCGGCGATCCCCGTGTTGGTAGGCAACAGAATAGACCACTGCGCTACCCAGACGCCCCTAAATGTCCTATTTCTGAGCATTTTCTAAAGATGAGAAATGGGTGGCGCACCACTGATACTGGAGCTGGGGGGGGGGTGATGTTACTCTTTAAGAATAAAAAAAATGGGGAAAGGTGTGTAAAGTATACATGTATGCTATAAATGGGGCAGCATGGCTCAGGAGGTACAGTGGGTCGCCTAGTAATCGGAAGGTCGCTGGTTTGAGCCCCGGCTCCTGCAGAGAGCGTGTCAAGGTGTCCTTGGGCAAGACACTGAACCCCTAAATGCTCCTGATGAGCAGGTTGGCGCCTTGCACAGCAGCCTGCACCATCAGTGTGTGACTGGGTGGATGTGATGCCTGCACTGTGAAGTGCTTTGAGTGGTCGGTAGACTAGAAGCGATGTATAAATGTATTTACTATTTACATGTATGCATATGAGAACTGCTGTCTTTTCATTTGTTAACACACATCCACCATCATTTCTCCAGAAGGAGCAGGTCTGGGACATTAACTCACGTCCAGGCCGGGGAGAGACATTAGCGGCTCAGTATTACCGAGTGGTTATAAAACTCACCTCATCCTTACACTGGAACAAATACTCGCCGCCACTTCCGAGGCTACGAGAGAGAAAGCACAGGGTGCAAATGAGTTAGTATTCATCGTGTACCGCAGCAGCAGCAGCCAGACCGACGTCCGCGGCGACTCCTTCAGATGAACTATTCAGAGTAAAACAAAGAGTAAACAGGTCATTAAAGACCTGTTTTGTTCTACAGAATAGTGCATTTAGAGAGGCCCGTACTGAATCTAAATCTCACTTTGAATCCCTTTAAAACGTTTTCATAAACTTGGTGTTTTCTGCTGGATGAATTGGTAGCGGTCACCTCTTAGCATTTGTCAGTGAGAAGCGAGAATAGGTTGGAACAAAACCAATTTATTCTGAATAAAGGGAAATCCGTCCAAACTGTTTTAATGAGCGCTCTTTTCAACAACTCGGAGAACTAGATGGAGTGGCCTGCCTCTCATTTTCGAGGGAACGGGTTTGAGGGAATTGGTTTTGTTCCCATTTGGCTCACGCAGACATCAATAAAAGCAGACAACAGGCTGCTCCTGCTGATTATTCAGACAGGAAAACAACGTAGTGAAAACTTTTGGCGACTTCGAGGGAGAGTTACTGATCAAATACGCTTCGTAAAATCCTGCAACTGCACTTCGGCATCACATAAGACTGCACAAAGACAAAGTTGTTTTTTTTTGGGGGGGGGGTGGGATTTTTTCTTCCCCTGTTTCTCCCCAATTGTATCCGGCCAATTACGCCACTCTTCCGAGCCGTCCCAGTCGCTGCTCCACCTGCAGACCACCACATTCCTCCTCCGATACATGTGGAGTCGCCAGCTCTTTCTTTTCCCCTGACAGTGAGGGGTTTCGTCAGGGGGACGTAGCATGTGGGAGGATCACGCTATTCCCCCCAGTTCCCCCTCCCCCCTGAACAGGTGCCCCGACCGACCAGAGGAGGCGCTAGTGCAGCGACCAGAACACATACCCACACCCGGCTTCCCACCCACAGACATGGCCAGTTGTGTCTGTAGGGATGCCCGACCAAGCCGGAGGTAAAGCAGGGATTCGAACCGCCGATCCCCGCATTGGTAGGCAACGGAATAGACCGCTATGCTACCCGGATGCCCCTACAAAGACAAAGTCAACATTGCAAAGCTCTTGTGTTCAGCGTTCGCGGATTCTGAACAATCTCAGACAATGAATTTCAGACTGCAAAGGGGAAAAAATGGTTTTGCTCAAATTTGGACAAAACCATTTTTTTCCCTTTGCATTCTGAAATTCATGTCTCAACAAATCTGAACCATGGTGTTTCACTGGGGCGCACCGTGCTGCAGATACAGGCTGGGCTCATCTACCTAAATCAAGGCACTGACCCAAGAGATGGGATGCTCACCGCAGTTTAAAGACGTGCTTCTTCTTTTTGTAGTTGGCGAGCATCTCCCAGCTGGCATTGCTGAGCGACAGCGGGTCCTCTCCATGGTATGTCACGCCGTGGCCGAAGCTCTTGGCATCCTTGTAGGCTGAGAGTTGACCGGGCTTCAGCACGCAGTACAGGCTGTTCCACGACCTGGCGGAGGAGAGGACAGGACATGAGATGAAACCCTGGGCATGTTATTGATCATTTCAGGCGGCTAATGTCACGTAATAATGTGAAATCAATTCAATTTAATCCCGAGTAAGAGAGGACCACCACAACGATAACACCCCTCCAAGAATTAATTAAATCAATTCCTAATTCGGTTCTTGATACCGTGGTAAACACTGAAAGCAAATGGAGTTCTGCCTTGCATCCTTATGACTACTTTCGTATCAAATGTATGTTGTTGAAAGGGTAAAAAACTAGGAAACAACAATCTTTTTCCCCCACTTTTTCCCCCCAATTGTACTTGGCCAATTACCCCACTCTTTCGAGCTGTCCCGGTCGCTGCTCCACCTCCTCTGCCAATCCAGGGAGGGCTGCAAACTACCACATACCTCCTCGAATACACGTGGAGTCACCAGCCGCTTCTTTTCACCTGACAGTGAGGAGTTTCGCCAGGTAGTCGTAGCATGCTGGAGGATCACGCTATTCTCCCCAGTTCCCCCTCCCCCCTGAACAGGTGTCCCGACCGACCATAGGAGGTGCTAGTGCAGTGACCAGGACACATACCCACATCCGGCTTCCCACCTGCAGACACAGACAATTGTGTCTGTAGGGACGCCCGACCAACACGGGGATTCGAACCGGCAATCCCTGTGTTGGTAGGCAACGGAATAGACCGCCACACCACCTGGATGCCCCCCACAACAATCTTAATCCACACAGGCCAGTCTCCAGTTCGGCGATTTGAGATCGTTTGATCAATGTCACCAACATCCATCCCGTCGTTACTCTACTGTGATTTTGGATGCTGTCGCTCATGAAAAGAAGAAACACTTGAGCGATAACAGACCGCGTCAATACAATTACCACTAGTGGCAACTATCACAACTCAACGTATGCACCGGCCTTAACTCACATATTCTTAAAAATCATCACTGAAAGGGATGCCTTGTCGTTTTCCCGGCTTAAGTGTAATGGAGAATAGGGAGCTTCTCTCTAATGTCCGAGGCTGAGTTTTGAGCCCCCTGTGAAAGAAAGCATTTGCCCTGCCCCTACGTGTCTTTAAAAAAAGACACAGATTCCCCACCAGATCCAGGCTTCACTCCATAAGTCGACCCTGCCCTTTGACCTCCCTGTGGACAGGTCAGCAGAAAAACTACACATGAGGATTTTCTTGTACCTGCTTGAGGCCTTCTTCCCCGAGTCCTCCACGTCATGTTTGCGGCCCAGCGTGCCCTCGTGCAGCACGGCCTGGGCCCGGAGGGGTTCTACGGGCATGGTGGCAGCCCGCTCCGGCTCCCGCGGGGTCTGTACCGAGACAGAGGGCTCCAGCTCCAGAGAGCTGCTCCCCCGCATCTCTGACACCATGGGCACCGTGGAGTCGCCCGCCGTCCCCTCCTGCAATTCCGAACTGGGCTCCACTGCACCAGAACCCGACTAAGGCCGAGAGACAGAGCAAGACAGAGAGAGAACAAAAGAGAGACAGAAAAGGAAGGAGAGAAAGAATTAACCTATTAGCAGCATTAACAAATTGTAATTTCCCTGAATCTTTCCAGGGATAGGACTGTGCACTTCATTTTTACTCCAGAATCTAATTTCTAAAACGCAGGAGTCAAAGGTAGTTTGTTTCACAAACTACTACTACTAAAGGAAAAAAGTAAGGGGGGAGGTGATTTTGTCCTCTTTAGGACATGGATATGGGTATGAAAAAGATGGTGAAGGGTTAATTTAGTCAAATTACTAACCAGAGTCTGTTCCTCGATGGTGTAGAGCTGTGAAGAATCTTCTACAAAACCCGTGTCCTCTCTCCTGGAGGCCCGAGGACAGCGTAGTATTAGGCCTTTTAGACAACTGGTCCAAAAAAAAACTCTGTATGTGTGTGTGTGTGTGTGTGTGTGTGTGTATGTGTGTGTGTTTATAGTACCTGCTGTCCTTGTCTGAGCGTGATTCCTCTGATCGGTACTGTTCGCTCTCCAGCTGCTGCTTCCTAACTTCCATTAGCTCCAACTGCCGGGCAAAATGATGTGATTACTGCTCCGTGACATTTCAATTTCTAAATATTTTCATGATGAACGATCGAGGAATGTAGTCAAAGTCAAATTATAGTCAGGCTGTTCGCCATTAGCATCCTTTTCAACATGACCATTTTTTCCAGTTGTCGCTACACTAGCAACCAAAAAGCCTTTCATCGCAAAAGATGCTTCACAGGAAGTCATCCAATTGGGAGGCACTAATTAATTCTAATACAACACTTGTACCATGATCTTCTCATATTTTTTGTTAAGTATAACAAAATGGCTGTTTTATTAGTGATGATGTTACCCACTGAAATAAAACCAACTCTCAGATATAAAATGTTTTATTTTTATGTATGTATATGGCATGGCTCAGGAGGTAGAGCGGGTTGTATAGTAATCGGAAGGTCGCTGCACTGGGGATCGAACCAGTGTCATGGTCATGTTTTACTCAAGGACACTTCACACTCTCCGGGGAGCCGGAGAGTGTGAAGTGTCCTTGAGTAAAACACTGAACCCCTAACTGCTCCTGATGAGCAGATTGGCACCTTGCATGGCAGCCTCCTCCATCAGTGTATGAATGTGTGTGTTTGTGAATGGGTGGATGTGAGGCATCAACTGTAAAGCACTTTGAGTGGTCAGTAGACTAGAAAAGTGCTGTATAAATGCAGTCCATTTACCATTTACAGCAAAAGCTAAACGTTCTGGTTGAAAGTAAATCGGTGCTGTTCTCCTCTATAGCTAATGACTTTAACATACCATCCTCATCTTTGTGAGTTTAAGCTTGACAGCAGATGAAAGCCCTTAATAAGATGGGGGATATGAGGCAGTAGCAGGCCCCCTTCTACTAAGATCAGGATTTCTAACATATTATTTCTGTCCTTCTTTTTCATACCAGTGCACTGTGAATTAATTCTCTGCTTTAAAGGCCTAACTAAGGACAAGAGTCGGAAATTAGCAGCAGCTATAAACTCTTTGCAGCACAGCAGTTATACACCGTGACTATGTTGAATTACAAATCTGGAAAATTGAAATGAGCAAATAAATCAATTCTGCTACATGCAATTCATCCCTGCTTGCACCCTTTCCCCTTCAGTTCAGTTACTTACCGTGGTGAGGCGCTCCAGGGCGGAGAAGCGCTCCTCCCAGGTGGCGGTGGACTTCTCGAAGGCTTCGTGTCTCTTGAGAAGCTTCTCCACCTCGTCCACTGTCTGGCCAAAGTCCCTGCTGGCCACATAGGGCTCCTGGGCTACCAGCCAGGCCTCCGCCACCGAGGCGTCCCGCGCGAACTGACACACCTCCATTACTGCACACAGCGAAGGCACGGGTCAATATGACTGTACGGTGTGGTTAAATATACAGAATGTGGATAAAAGAAAAAGGGATTTTTATTTGTTCGTTTTAAAGCTGGACCGAAATTGAAACACCGATATCTTCTAACATCACTTATTGCTTTAGTCATCATGCAATTTGTACTGTCTCTTTTTGCTGGGGAAACAATATAAAAGGTAGAATTCAGTTTTTTAATTTTCTCTTTTTAAACTGGCATACTCCAATTCAGCTTCTCGAGACTGATCTTTTTCTCTGATACTCATGATGTCATCAGATGCATTCATTTTCATACAGCTGATCACATCAACTCATCAGTGTGAAACCCCGCCCACCCTTACTGTCAACCCTTGCTTTCACGTGTCACTCAATGGCCAGCTCATGAATATTAATGAGGACCCGATCACTCCCTTACAGATCTCGAGTAAATTGAAAAGAATTATGGATAAAGGTATGAAAAACTCAATGTCAGTCATTTAAAAATGAAAGAAAAAAAATGCTGCTGAATGTTTCATTATGCCGCGTTCAAGGTTTCTTGACATGAAAATTTAAATCTGAAGACTTCAGTCCGGCTTTAAATACTGACACAGGAACCAAATGTGGTCTTTGTCCGATACCCCCACAGAAATATGGAATTATATTACTCATAATGATAGTATGCGGTAAACAATGCAGTGATTAGTTTGGACTGAAAGTGCTTGGGTGATACTGATTGCTTTTCTTTCTTTAAACGGAGGCCTTTTAAAAAGAGCAGCAATGAATATTGAACATGTTTGATTGATTTGTAGGGGGATCCCAGTACTGAGTTGGTATTAACCCCAAAAATATGCACACACACACAAAAAAAAGAGCCCTCATGTTCTGTTGTTGAAAAGGATCAGAGAGCATCTTTGTATTCATCCCAGCAAATGTTTTAACCGTTTTTGCACTTGGCTAGCATGTCAGTGATACTGATATGTGGTATTATCCATCTACTTTGTTATTTGAATTTCCTATCATTTGCTATTGATGATCTAATGTGCACTCACACTACATGCACTTGACATGACATGCACTATTTTTTTTTGGACCCCCCCCCCCCTCTTTTTTTCCCCCCAATTGTATCTAGCCATTTACCTCACTCTTCCGAGCCATCCCAGCTGCTGCTCCTCCTCCTCTGCCGATCCGGGGAGGGCTGCAGACTACCACATGCCTCCTCCGATGCATGTGGAGTCGCTAGCCGATTCTTTCCACCTGATAGTGAGGAGTTTCACCAGGGGGACGTAGCACGTGGGAGGATCATGCTATTCCCCCCAGTTCCCCCTCCCCCCCGAACAGGCACCCCAACTGACCAGAGGAGGCGCTAGTGCAGTGACCAGGACACATACCCACATCCGGCTTCCCACCCGCAGACATGGCCAATTGTGTCTGTAGGGACGCCCGACCAAACCGGAGGTAACACGGGGATTTGAACCAGACATCCCTGTGATGGTAGGCAACAGAATAGACCGCCACGCCACCCGGACGCCATGACGTGCAATCTTGGCTGTGACGTCATTACTATTACTGCTCCATGATGCCCTCTAGTGACACACACATCTATCTGCTACCTGCTGACTCTTTTGTAAGTCACACTGGATAAAAGTGGCTGCAAAATGAGTAAATATAAATATAAATGTGTAATAACACGGGTCAGTGGATGTCAAAAATGTCAAGAACCCAAGACACACTTTTACATGAGCAAATCTTGGGCTCATAAAAGTGTCTTTACACAATTCTCTCACTTTTTATGACCTTGCACAGATGGCCTAGATTTGTAAGAGGGGGGTTTAAAGGAACAACATTTTGGATTCAGTTTCAGGATGGATTACGCGTCCCATCGGGACGTTACTCACAGAGCCTGAGCCAGTCCCATCTGTCATCCCACTTGAACATCATCTCCTTCTTCTTCTCCATCAGCTGCACCAGCCTCTCTTTGATCTGACGGAGACAGTCACACACACACACGTTACACAGTGGCCTCAAACTCAGTCCCCAGACAGGCTGATATCCTCGACGAAATATTGTGTAGTAATGAGTTACACGCCGACTTCAGAGCCGTGTCGATTGTTTGTTTAAACTCTTTTGATTCACTTTTCAGTTTGTAATTAGTGTTTGCTTGATTGCTTCCCTGATGAAATTCAAGATGAATGAATGTTCATTTGTAGCGGTCCTGCTCGTTCTGTTGTGCCAGACAGACAATTTATCCCAGAAAAGTAATTAAAATCTTTTTTTAATCGTGAGACCCAGATGTGGTTAAAGGAGCTGATTCTCCTGTTGGAGGTCTCACCTCGGCAGAGTCCCTGTGTTTCCGAGCCAGCAGGGCCCGGCCCAGTTCTATGCAGTCGGTGAATTTGGGTCCCCTGGCCTCGATCTCAGAGCGGATCCCCTGGTGGTATTTCTGTAGGAGCTCCACAGATGACACGTCCCTGAAACGGAGAAAAACACATATTGTCTTTTTTTTTTCTCCCTTAAACATGAGCAATTCACTCTCCTTAATATTTTGCCTGTTGTAACAGCAGGAGTAATGCAAAGACACTTGACGGGCCATATAGTTTAGTATTGAGGCTCAAAATCTTGGGGGGGGGGGGGCAATTTCCCCTGCTTTAATTTTTTTTTTTTATTTTATTCCCCCCTTTACTCCCCAATTGTATCCGGCCAATTATCCTACTCTTCCAAGACATTGGGGTCATTGTTCCACCCCCTCTGCTGATCCGGGGAGGGCTGCAGACTACCACATGCCTCCTCCGATACATGTGGAGTCGCCAGCCACTTCTTTTCACCTTGACGATGAGGAGTTTTGCCAGGGGGACGTAGTGCGTGAGAGGATCACGCTATTCCCCCCAGTTCCCCTTCCCCCCCGAACAGGCGCCCCGACTGACCAGAGGAGGCGCTAGTGCAGCGAGCGCCTTTGTTTTCATACATCCATCCATCCCATTGTCCAAACCGCTTATCCTGCTGTCAGGGTCGCGGGGGATGCTGGAGCCTATCCCAGCAGTCATTGGGCGGCAGGCGGGGGGACACCCTGGGCAGGCCGCCAGACCATCACAGGGCGTTTTCATACATGTGTAGTTTAATTGATGATTTTATTTGTCTTATTGTTGCTGTTTTTTTCCTCTGATTTGCTTGTTTTTTGTTTTTTTGGGGTGTCCGGGAGAGGGGGGGGGTATGTATTTTAATGTCTGTGGTTTGTGTGAAAATCTTTAAGAAAAAAAAAAACTATAAATAAATTTTTAAAAAAAGAAGAATATCATCCCTTTTTTGTCAGCTATAGCTAGATTTTCAATTTAGACCAAACTGTCTTTATTGAAACAACACGAAACATGAGGAACTATCGAAAAGGACTTGAATCTTGTTAAAATGTAACCACAAATAAATGAGAAATTAAAAGTGTAATATCTGGTGTTTCTTTTGCCCTCCTTTGTTTCCAGTAGGCGGCATGGTGGCACAGTGGTTAGCGTGGTCGCCTCACAGCAAGAAGGTCCTGGGTTCGAACCCCAGGGTAGTCCTCTGTGTAGAGTTTGCATGTTCTCCCCATTTCTGTGTGGGTTTTTTCCGGGGGCTCCGGTTTCCTCCCACAGTCCAAAGACATGTAGGTCAGGTGAATCGGCCATACTAAATTGTCCCTAGTTGTGTGTGTGTGTGTGTGTGTGTGTGTGTGTGTGTGTGTGTGTGTGTGTGTGTGTGTGTGTGTGTGTGTGTGTGTGTGTGTGTGTGTATGTGTATGTGTGTCAGCCCTGTGATGGACTGGCAGCTTGTCCAGGGTGTCTCTCTGCTTGCCGTCGAATGACTGCTGGGATAGGCTCCAGCATCCCCGCGACCCTGAGCGGGATAAGCGGTTTGGATAATGGATGGACGGATGAAAAGTGTTGACAGATACGCCGGTCACTCTTTTACCCCACGTGACGTGAGTCGGTGAGTAATAACCAACGATTTGAAACATGAGTCAGAATTGACTGCTTAATTTATTCAAGCCCACATGTCCCTTATCTCACAGCTTAGCTTGGTTTTACTCATTTTGCTGTATTTGCCTCAATCCCACTCCATAATGGAAAAATATCAATCTTCCACGACAGGCAACTAATGCTGGTGCATGGTGTGCAATACCTCAGAGAGCATTCCCTCTGCAAACTCATAACACATGGGCTTTGGTTTTATCATATGCTTTTATCACAAGTGCCTTAGGGAGGCACCTTGGAAATTACTATGACCAATATTGATAATATCGACATTTCCATTGTCATCTTATTTGTATTTTGATTAATTGTGCACCCTCTAAAAGCAGGTTCATCCCACCTGGGCTTCTCCTGGGTCTCTATCTGCTGGATGATGCTTTCCATCCACGCCATCAGGTCCCTGACCATGGTGAAGAAGCGAAACTTCTCCGCCGTGTCCACCAGGCGTGCCCTGCGGCCATCGCAGGCGTCCAGCAGGCCCTTCCACGCCTCCACCACCTCCCTCTCTGTGGCCTGGATGGCTGCAGCCTTTTCCGCTGCATACTGGGCGTTAAGACGCGTCGCCGTCTCCTGGAACTGCTGGACCTACAGGTGGACAGTGGGAGCGAGTTGAGAGAGAAAAATGAACGACCACGGCAGTGAACATGACTGGAGCTTTGTCAAGGCGCTGTTGCAGCCACCCTTACATCTCTTGATTGCAGTGGGTTGTACAGATAAAGGAAGGAATGATTTCAATGCTAAATACAACAAGAAACAAGAGTGCTCTCAGTAGAGTGCAGCTCTCTGCCAGGAGTTTCTCCCCTTGTCTGGGGCTTGGACTTGGGTGAAAAACCAGCTGAGGAGTTAGCACTCACTTTTGCTATAAAACAGATTTTTCAAAGGTTTTGAATCACTGGTTTTGAATCAAAGGTTTTGAATCACATGAGAGGTTCTTGATCACACAGTCATAGCTGTCCACAAAGAAAATATTGGGCTGATGGGTGTAGTAGTATACGAGATTAGCTGCGGGGACACACACACACACACACACACACACACACACACACACACACACACACACACACACACACACACAATTCCTTCCAGGCTACCACCTGGTGGAGAAAATAATTTCATTTAAAGCAACACTATTTAAGTTTTGTTTTTTGTTTTGTTTGACCCCCCCCCCTTTTTCCCCAATTGTACTTGGCCAATTACCCCACTCTTTCGAGCCATCCCGGTCGCTGCTCCATCCCCTCTGCCGATCCGTGGAGGGCTGCAGACTACCACATTCCTCCTCCGATACATGTGGCGTCGTCAGCCGCTTCTTTTCCCCTGACAGTGAGGAGTTTCACCAGGGGCATGTAGCACGTGGGAGCATCACGCTATCCCCCCCCTAACAGGCGCCCTGACCGACCAACCAGAGGAGGCACTAGTGCAACGACCAGGACACATACCCACATCCGGCTTCCCACCCGCAGACATGGCCAATTGTGTCTGTAGGGATGCCCGACCAAGCCGGAGGTAACACGGGGATTCAAACCGGCGACCCCGTGTTGGTAGGCAATGGAAAAGATCGCTACGCTACCAAGACGCCAACATTAGGCAAGTTTGACACAGTAGCAGCACTTGTTGGCTGCAGGTGGTACTTCCTCAGTGCTTTCAATATGATTTGTGAGGCTGCAGTGGTGTACAGTGAGGAGGGCTTGATCTGAAATGTCCCATTTTTTCTGTCTTAAGCCCTTCAAAACTACTAAAGACACATTAGCGCTTTTCCTTCCGATGTGTGCGAGAGCTATCTTTGTTTATCAATGACAATATTGTGAGACCAGACATATATGTATATAAATGATATGCAAGAAGACTGTGAGAAGGCTGGTCACACCAGACCACTTGAGGCTCTAGCTGCAAAACTACTTAGTGTATTTTATCATCAGTAGGTACAATTTGTTCTGCATAAACTCAACACTTAATTTTTTTTTTTTTTAGAAACTACATAGTGGAGCTTTAAATGAGTTATGCTACTAGAGTTATTTCCTGACCCGTGACTTTCAAGCCCATGGTCAAAATGTCATTTCTTCTGTTTTTTTGTTTTGTTTTTTGTTTTGCAATTTACAGGATAGTGGACAGACGTGACATATACTAAGTGGAAAGAGATAGAAGGACATGAAGTAAAAGCCTTCAGAAAGACTCAAATTAAGAACACTACCATGGGGCCTGATCCAACATGGTGCTCAATCATCCGGTTCAGCAACTAGGAGGTCACACAATGTTTTTGTTCTTGGGGTGTCTTATTGAGTCCAGAGTCCAGAGGGCAAGACCAAGTTTTCTTAGTTTGTGCTGCTACAAGTATAAGAACCTCTGTCATGTTGCTAGATAAACTCTTAACTTTAGCATGGGAAAACATTTCAGTACTCTAGGGTCTTCACAGTCTGCCTACTGCTCACTCTGTTTACCAGTGGTAAAACAGCTGATTTGCAGTGGTAAAACAGCTGATTTGTAAGTGATGGTACCTGTTTTCCCTGTGCGGTGATGTCTCTTTCGAAGGCGGCGTGCATACGGTGGAAGGACTCCGCCTTGCTGAAGTCTTCTCCGACATCATCAGGGAGCTCATTCTGTTTCTCGTGGATCTGAGTTACCAGCTCCTTCCCATCATCAAAGTACCTTCATAATATACAGGAATGAGGTCAGTACATGAATGGTTTCCCTGTACTCTCTTCAACATCATCGTCATCGACATTTCAATGATCCAATAGACAATATTCTTTCTTTTCTTTTTTTTTTTTTTTGGATTTTCCCACTTTTTTCTCCCCAGTTGCATCCGGCCAATTACCCCACTCTTCCGAGCTGTCCCGGTCACTACTCCACCCCCTCTGCCGATCCAGGGAGGGCTGCAGACTACCACATGCCTCCTCCGATACATGTGGAGTCACCAGCTGCTTCTTTTCACCTGACAGTGAGGAGTTTCACCAGGGGGACGTAGTGCGTGGGGGGGATCACGCTATTCCCCCTAGTTCCCCCTCCCCCCCGAACAGGCACCCTAACCGACCAGAGGAGGCGCTAGTGCAGCAACCAGGACACATACCCACATCCGGCTTCCAGCCGCAGACACAGCCAATTGTGTCTGTAGGGATGCCCAACCAAGCTGGAGGTAACACAGGGATTCAAACCAGCGATCACCGTGTTGGTAGGCAACAGAAGTAGACCGCTACGCTACCCAGACGCCCCCCAATTGACAATATTCATCATTATACATAACAATTCAAAGTCAAATCCTGTGATCTAGCCCAAAGCCAAGCACCATTTTGCCTTATAGAAAAGTAATAGGATGGCTGTTAAAAGTTGTCCTTTGTTGGGCACAACAGTAGCCATCATTAGTTATATAATGGTGCGAAGCCTCCAAACATCAATATCACTCTCGCCTTTTTGGGAGTAATGTGGTGAAACATGGTATCAGTAAGAAAAGCCAAAGGGCATGAATCCATGAATTTGGCTGCAATTTCCCCCATTAACAACACTGTCCTTTGGCGGTACTGCAAGCCCTTACTTGAGCAGCTCATAGGACGCGGTGAGGAGCTGAGCGCGAGTGTCGATGAGCTCCAGGAGGTCGGCCCAACTCTCGTTGATGCCGTCCTTCCACTCGGCCATGGTGGCTGCCTCACTGTGGCCCGCCTCGATCAGCTCGTCTATCGTCTGGTTGACCAGGTCCACACGGTCCTGACCCACCATCCCCGTCTCCCGGGCAAACTCACGGAATTTATCCCTTAGAATCTACACCAGTTTGGACATTGACAACGATAGACAGGTTTTCCTTGTAAGCCAACAAAACTCCATGTAATTTTAGCATTTTATGATATGTAGATCTATACATCATGCTGGTTGTTGCATTGCATCTCTGACACCTGAATAAAAAAACAAAATCTTTGAAAAGTAATATAAATATGTGGAGATGTTTCATCTTCACTTTATATTAGAGTTTTCTGCATGTCATAAAAAGATAGTGCAACCCCCCACCACCAGAAATTATGCAGTCCCACATTTAGGATATTTGCAGAATCAGCCCAAATGAAATCCAATGGCTGAGTCTCACCATAGACAAACCACCTCCTATATGTATACTGTGGTATTTGTGTGTGTGTGTGCGTGTGTGTGTATACTATAAGTGAGTATGCATGTCTTTGTAGACGTGAACATGTATAGTCCTTCTCTCCCACACATACGGTGACATGGTCTAGGTCCTGGCCCATCTCCTGGGAGGAGGCCACCACGTCCTTCTCTGCGATCCAGTGCTCCAGGTCCTCCACCTCTCGGCTCAACAGGAAGTGCTGATAGGTGTGGTCCAGCTTCTTCCTGCGATCCTCCGCCAGCTCCTTCAGCCCAGCATACTGCTTATCTACCTGGCCCTGCCGCCTGATGATGGCCTCGCTGCAGAGAGGCAACGAGGGATTGCAATAGATGGGGGGGGGGGGTACAAATACAAAAGAAGGAAGTAAAGAAAGAAAGAAAACAAATGAGAAGGCAGAAATAAAAATTTCAATTAACTCTATGAGATGCGTGATTAGAAAAGAATAAAGAATTGACAGACTTTATAAAGACTTTATCATAGGCTTTATTGTTTGTTTCGACTCCACATAGACTTTAGTTGACTTTTTATTCAATTTTTGCACAGACTGTGCAGAGGGGCCTCGCTAATCCCTCACCTGTCATTTCTTTGCCTGCCTGGATATACTACTTTTTTTTTTATCTTCTTTTACGCCTTTTGTGTCTACATGATTAACCAGGCAATTCAAATTTGATCAAAATTGATTAAAGCTCATGTAAGCTGCTGTAAGTTTGATTCTGGTCCTATACTATGATTATCAATGCTATCAGTTTAAACATGAAATTGATGTTAGATTAGATGAGATGAGATTAGAGCATGCTTTTATTAATCCCAGGGAAAAATTCAGGTACTGCATGAGGCTATACATTATTATTATGTATTATATACATTATTAATGTATATAATAATGTATATAATGTGTTATTCAATTCTACAGAGGTAGAATAACACATTATATACAGAACGCATGTACACAAGTAATGTGGACATAGATAAACATATCAGCATAGATATACATATATGCATAACTGAAATGTGAATATAGTAGTGAACTAAATACTTCGAACAACATTATGGGAATTTGCCTCATTGCAAGATCTTTGGTCGTGATTTTTTTTTTTACCCACAATGCACGGTGGAACATCATAGCACTCACCCATCAGGGTGGTCCTCAGCCAGCATCTTCTGGGCCCGGTCGGCCAGCTTCTGGATTGAGTCTTCATGGTCATCCACCGCCTGCTTCAGGATCATGTGACGCTTCAGCATCAACATGGCACTCTGCTCATCCTGGAGAGAGAGAGAGAGAGAGAGAGAGAGAGAGAGAGAGAGAGAGAGAGAGAGAGAGAGAGAGAGAGAGAGAGAGAGAGAGAGAGAGAGAGAGAGAGAGAGAGAGAGAGAGAGAGAGAGAGAGAGAGAGAGAGAGAGAGAGAGAGAGAGAGAGAGAGAGAGAGAGAGAGAGAGAGAGAGAGAGAGAGAGAGAGAGAGAGAGAGAGAGAGAGAGAGAGAGAGAGAGAGAGAGAGAGAGAGAGAGAGAGAGAGAGAGAGAGAGAGAGAGAGAGAGAGAGAGAGAGAGAGAGAGAGAGAGAGAGAGAGAGAGAGAGAGAGGGTGAAAACAAGAAAAAGAGAAGGATGAGGAGAAGAAAAAAAAAAGGAATCAATTCTTGAAAACTTGATGTAATCTCCCAAAGGAGGGAGACATTTATGAAAACTATTTCACTTTAAGTGATGACAGACAAAACCATGTAATCACATTAACGCGTGCAATCCCATTTATTCCCATGGCACGCCTTGTTTAGACTTAATGATCCATATAATATCTGTTTAGAAATACAGCGCTACAACATCTGCAGCTAATTCTCTGAGTGAATAAAGACAACCCAGCCGGCGTGTGCCCTCTCTCCTCTGTCCCCCACCTTGGCCTTCTCATCAGCAATCATGTACAGCTCCTGCTCTCCTATCCAGGCCTCGGCCTCGTCCGCGTCGTTGTAATACTGCTGGGCCATGTTGGAGCCGTTGAGCCTGTCTCTCCGCTTGTCCATCTCCTCCTGCAGCCGCAACCACGCCTCCTCCAGCTCCTTGACGTGGTCTGTGATCCGCTCGGCCTCAGGCCTGTCCTCCGCTCCGGCAGCGGTCGCCATCCTCCTCCCTCGCTCCAGCACTTCGTCGACACGTGGGTGGTGCCCTTCGATCTCCTTCTGTAGTGTCTGGCCGAGGGGGGATCACAGAAGGTTTTTTTTTTTCTAAATGTGTGTTTATGTGAAATCAGCATGGCATTGTGGTTCTGTATCTCTATCAAGTCTGGTTGTACTTCTTGACATAAAGTCTGACAGACTGACAGGAGGGGAGAAAAAAGGGTTTAAAGTGGAAGGCAGCAGGGACATAATACAAGATTAACTTGTCTGAACTACGTTTGCTTACCTTTTAAGTTTAATCCTGGAGTTTACCTACCCTTTCATAAGCGATAGCAACCATTAAAGCTGAAATCCGGGATTTTTCTCCATTAATAAATGGTCATTTTATTCACCTCGACCATGGAGTGAGGTTATGTACTAACTGGCACCTTTTTTTTCCCTCCCCAATTGTAGCTGGCCAATTACCCCACTCTTCCGAGCTGTCCCAGTCGCTGCTCCACCGCCTCTGCTGCTCCAGGGAGGGCTGCAGACTACTACATGCCTCCTCCGAAACATGTGGAGTCGCCAGACGCTTCTTTTCACCTGACAGTGAGGAGTTTCGCCAGGGGGACGTAGCATGTGGAAGGGTCATGCTATTCCCCCCAGTTCCCCCTTCCCCCTAACAGAGGAGGTGCTAGCGCAGTGACCAGGACACATACCCACATCTGGATTCCCACACACAGATATGGCCAATTGTGTCTGTAGGCACGCCCAACCAACCCGGCAGTAACACTTGGAATTGAACCACCGATCCCCGTGTTGGTAGGCAACAGAATAGATCGCCACGCCACCTGGATTTGCTTACCCTATAAATTTATTCTGGAGTTTATCTACCCTTTCATAAGCAATAGCAACCATTAAAGCTGAAATCCGGGATTTTTCTCCATTTCCCTGGGCGCTGCACAGCGGCTGCTCACTGCTCCTAGCTACATGGCAAGGACGGGTTAAATGCAGAGGATGAATTTCCCCACAGGGATTAATAAAGCATATCTCCTCTCTCTCTTCTCTCTGTCTCTTTCTAATAAATGGTTATTTTATTCACCTCAACCATGGAGTAAGCTTATGTACTAACTGGCACCTTTAACATGGTTGTAGATACTCTCCATATACTGCTGCTGAAATGTGTGACCGGTTACGAAGAACACGTACAGCGGCAAACACGTTCCTACTCAAGCAGGAAGAAGGATTGAAACATAGCGATGTGATGATGCTTCTGTTGGACAGGTAATCTACCAGTTCTTCAAATAGTTGGACAGTGTTCCCATATAGTTTCATCATTGATTTCAGCTTTAATATTTAAATCTTATATGTATTTTTGGTTTTAAATCTAGAAAATGTTATCAATCCCCAAAAAAGTTACACAAAAACATCTTCTATTAATGGAACTGACTACAACAAGATGTAAATAGAGCCAACCAACTACAAGTCTACTAAAGAGATGAGCAGCTACACGAGGAACACTTCTTCCATTCTGTCTTCTAGACGGTTACCTGGTTCTTCTTCATCAGCATTTGCACAGTTTGGAGATTGTGGCCGTGTTCCTCTGCCATTGCAAGGGGCATCCTTTCTTCTATCCACAGCTGAGAGAGAAACAAAGACAGAAGGATGAGGGAGAGAGTGGAAGAAAAACACAGATTGAAAATAAAAAGAAGTTGATCCTTGCATAATATTATGACTCCCTTCCTTGCGCCTTCTCTGAAATTGTTACAAATACATGATGATTAAAAACCCACCCGCTTTAATCTGCCACCCCTGCACCTCTGGATCTCCCTTGGTTAGTTTATTTCAGAGAGAGGAGCAGCTGGTCGATGGTCCTAATATCTAATGCACTCGGTGCACATACTGAGCTGCTTCTGTGGTCGAGGAGATCAATATCGAAATGTTACAAGCCAAAGTCCTGAAGCTTGTCATTGAATATTCCTAACGTAGAGTTGGTTAACATTCTGACTCAAACCGCCTACTAATTCTGAAACGAAAAAATAAAAAACAACCATTGCGTGGTTATTCATCTTGTTTAATCAATCATTAAGAGTAGAAGTCACGCTGCAAAAAAGCCATGTTGAAATCTAGACAAGATTGACCATATTCAAAGAAAATCTCCAAAAGAAGCAACATAATCTGCCAATGCAGTTCTTGAAGCATTACATTACATTCCATTACATTACATTCATTTAGCCGACGCTTTTATCCAAAGTGACTTACAATAAGTGCATTTAACGTAGGAAATCAGGAGAACTACTAGTAATCAGAGGTCATAAGTGCATCTAAACAAGCATCTAAGAGCAAAACCAGTGCTAAAGTAAAAGCGCAAGAAAGAGGTTTTTTTTTATGAGTGAATTCAATAAGTGCTGAGAACAAGTAACAAGCAAGAGAAATAGTCTCAAATAATGATATACCTATAACCTTACATAGTCAGTTCTTGATCAGAAACAATTCCTGAAACAAGCTGATTAGATTGATTGTGGGTTTGAAGACTGTCAGACTTGTTCACATATACTGGTTTTGCAGCACAGATTTGTAGTCAAATCTTTCTGAGAAGTTTTTGGCAACTTTTTGTTTTATTTAGACAGAAAGGCAGACAGTGATAGGCAAGAGGGTTAAGAGAGGTGATTGAATCAGTACAGTTGCTTGGTCAAAATTCAGACCCAGAATGCTGTTGTTGCAGATTTTTGAGCCATCAAGAAGCCTTCCATTTTTTTTTAGTTTCTATCCAAAGCAAGGCTTGTCCTCACCAGCTCATCAGCCAGGTCCCTGTAGAACTGATGGATGGCCTTGGCGGCCTCCAGCTTGCCCTTGCGCTGGGCCAGGGGTGTCAGGAGCTGCTGGAATGCCTTCTGCAGGGCCTGCTGCTCGGCTTCCAGCTCCGGCTGGTCCTCCCTGCCTCCCCCGTGCTTCTGGACCGCCTCCTGGAACTCCTCCAGCTCCCGTGCCCGGTCACGCACCTGGTTCTCTGTCACCTTTCACATGGGGAGTTGAATAGAGGACGCAATGAGTAACCAAAAATCAAGACAGGAGGTACCACAGGGTAAACCCCACCTAAACTCTGTTTATCGCCTTCTTTATGAGGGAAACAGATCAAGTTTTCCACTTTTTCAAGCTTGTATCCATTTTTATGGTACATATTGGTGTACTACATTATTAAAGGTACTGTGAATGTGATGGTAACTCCAGCTCATGAAAATTTATATTTCCATTTTATAATTTATTTTTTTACCCCCCCCCTCCTTTTCTATCCCAAATTGTACCCATCTTTCTCGTTGAAATAATCTGAAAGGGTCATTTTTTTTAGTTTACACTGGTGGTTGCTTGCCTTACCAGTTTATTTACCCACCTTTCCGTTAATCAAATCATTACTAACTCAAAGGTTATTTAATATCCTTTTGTGGTATTCTAGTCATACAAGAGTAACTTTGTGATGACTTTGAACGATTGTATTCTGACATAAGTAGAGTACACTCATATGAAAGGTGTCAAAGCATAGTTACATCTTCAAAGAAATAATTAAAAAGAAACCAAACTGTATGAAAAGACAATTTTAAACTGTGCGAAATGGTATGAACAGGAACACATACAAAGGAATCAGACACACATGGCTATGGGCACACAAGCAAATAGTACCTGGTGCTTCTTGAGCAGGATGTTGGCCTTGGTCAGGTCCTTGACCTCCTCGTCGCTGCTTTGTACCTGCTGCTGCAGCTCGCGCAGCCATTTCTTCATGTCAGCCAGGGTCTGCTCGAACAGCTCGGAGCGGTTCGCGTCAAACAGCAGGCGGGCCTTGTCCTGGGTGGTGTCCTCCAGTTTTTTCCACAGCTCGTGGAGCTTGGCCAGACGCTCCTTCACAATAGGCTCAAACTCAGGCTTGGACTCCATCAGCTCCTGGCCTTCCTGTAAAAATATATAGACCAAACAAAGCATAGAGTCAGTTGAATTGCTGACGCAGGACTTCTGTCATCTATTGTCCCTCAAAACATACCCATTATTTGTGAACAGTAAGGAAGCGATACCCATCAATCTTGTAGATATCGTGTTTAATACCAAAGTCCTTCATACACAGAAATATAACCTTAGACCGTAGAATATAGGCCAGGATCCAAACTAGGTCACAGGCAGTGTGGTTGAAGAGTAGTTGTAATGCATTTGAATGAGCCTGCACACTAGAAGAAGAGATTAACTTTCTCATTTGCATCCCATCTTCCTAGCCGCCTGTAGCTTTCTGTAAGAGTTAAAGGGAGTGGGAGTTAATACATCCCCAGAGGCTGATACAAGGACCATAAGTAGTGTGTCATAATAGCACTTACTTCTCTATATGAAGATACTCCTGTATCCCTTAACACACACACACACACACACACACACACACACACACACACACACACACACACACACACACTGTATATCGACCTGGTCTATTTTGTTGAGCCAGTCTTTGTTGGAGGCCAGCTCAGCCATGAAGGCCTGGTGTTTCAGCCACTTGCTGTGCAGGTTCCTGGCCTCATCATACGACGTGTCCTGAGCCGTCAGCATCTTCTCATTGATCCAAACAGTCAGCTGAACAATGGACAGAAACATAACTCAGCATGTAAAAGACTCACCTGACTGCACATATCGTGTTCTCCCATTTAGGAGAAAAAAGAACAAGCTGGCATCCAACATCTAAACATCATGAAGATAAAATGTGCATTAAAACGATTCACCGCTGAAACTGTAGCTTGGGTCAATTGCAAATTTATCTCAAATTGGACACAATTAATAATTTGCTGAGGTGATTTTGAATTATTTGCTGAGGTGATTTTGTGTTTGCAGGACTTAATCTGTAGGAAACGGAATATCGACCAGACAAATGGGAACGCCGCTGTCCCAATGAATGGAGAGGTGTTATAAAAAGCTGTTGTTCTGCACACGTCGTGTGTGTAGGGCAAATATCACTTCTAGGATAGTCAGATTTCAAGAAAACACACTGTGATGTCAAGTTTTGATGAATGGGTAATTACATTAAAATAAATGTTATAGCTTGAAGAAAAAAAAGCCTGAAGATTATTGTCTTTGTTTAGCTCAATGACACCTGTGGTGATGCTGGTAGCTGCAATGGTGTTTATTCAGCCCAAATCCCAGGTATCCATTCAAAATAAAAGCTCATCACCTACACTGAGGAAATACTGGTGGCAGCAACTTGACGACTGCATAGTAAGTATTAAAAAGTCCACTGAAAGCGCTGCATTTTCCATATACGCCACACAGATGTTTATGGGCTTATGAATAAATGAATGAGTGAATTATCTTTATTTTAACTGGCCTATGTCATGTGAGGAAAATGCAGGCTGTGCCTCAGCCTCACACTGTAATTTTACAGTTTAAAATGTAGTGGTGTTGTAGTATCTGTTGGTGAAGGTCTTCTGTGTGCTTGGTTTGTCATATCTGCATGTCCTCTTACAGGACTTATTCTCCTCTCCCCCTTTTTTTCCCCTCCCCAATTGTATCCGGCCAATTACCCCACCCTTCCGAGCCATCCCGGTCTCTGCTCCATCCCCTCTGCCGATCTGGGGAGGGCTGTAGACTACCACATGCCTCTTCCGATACACGTGGAGTTGCCAGCTGCTTCTTCTCACCTGACAGTGAGGAGTTTCACCAGGGGGACGTAGCACGTGGGAGGATCACGCTATTCCCCCCAGTTCCCCCTCCTCCCTGAACAGGTGCCCTGACCGACCAGAGGAGGCGCTAGTGCAGCGACTAGGACACATACCCACATCCGGCTTCCCACCCGCAGACATGGCCAATTGTGTCTGTTGGGACACCCGACCAAGCTGGAGGTAACACGGGGATTCAAACTGGCGATTCCTGTGTTGGTAGGCAACGGAATAGACCACCACGCTACCTGGATGCAATACCTGACATTCTTCTGAATATGGTTGCTGCGGAGAAAAGCAATGTGTCGAACAATTTTTCCCGGGAACCAAAATGAGCAAATTCAAAAGCATAATTAATTATTAGCATAATTATAACTTGGATATTTATGGGTTAACTATTGTCTTAGCTACAATAGAGATGGAAAGTCTTAGGAAATACATTAATTTGAATGTGCATCTTCGGGGTTGTAACGTTAACATCAAATAGACACAAAACTTACATCCTGAGTGTTCTGCAAGAAGTGCTGGAGGTCGTGGTTATCCTTGAGTTTTCCAGACACCTCCTGGGCTCTTCTTTTATTGGCGTCATGCCTACAGGTCAAACGCAAACATAATCATAAAAATGCCAGAACGACAATCTGCACCGAACCCATCTTTTCTCCACTCCGCATATCCTGTCATTGACTTAATTCAAGCCCTCGTTCGTATGTGCTGAAAGATTCATGATTGTGTTGTTACAGCTAAGTTAAACCAATAAATCCATGCACTGTGGCAACAACATAAGCTCCCAACAGAAAAACACCTGACAAAGTTGATCAAAGCAGCACTCTACACCGGATCTGCCAGACAGCAAGGAGGCGCTCTTACTTTGAGATCAATATCTACTTTCGAAGGCGCCTGTCTCTCAAACCGGATGGCTGGAGTCAATGGGGGAAGCTCTCTCCACCGCTAACTGTCGACACTCATGATACTGTACTACTATTACTGTTACCATGCAGTAATACTGAAGACACTAAGGAAGCTGTCTCACCAGTAGAATGGGAACTGGCTGATCGACTCAAACTTTTGCATTTGTTATAATGATAAAAATAATTCCGATAAAAATAACTTCTGTTGTTAAGCACGCCTCTAAATCAGCATTTATGTAGTGTTTCAAAAACAGGGCGAACACGGGGCACAGAAATAAGACTACACTACAACAGAAGAGAACAGCAGCACAAACAATCCCATACTGATGAGAGTGTTACAGAGTCCATCAGGGTAAGGGTTCATAAGGAAGGATTTAGATAAAAGGAGCCAGTGAAACAACAGACATATGTGGTATAATGACATTTTGTACAGTAATAATATTATGAGTTTCCAGGAGCTGAAACAAAACTATACATTACACAACCAAGACTTCTTCAGATATTTATAATTAAGGGACTTTTATGACCAGAGAAATGGAGCACAATGTAAACTGAGATAAAAATGGAATAATTAGAACCATAATTAGTGTGCACAATTCAGAGAAATGTAGAATAAGAGCTACATTATATCAGCCCCTAATGGAGAGAAGAGGAAACACAACATTATATGTAAAGCTGAATTGGGAAAAGGAACTAGATGTTAATATCACAGAAGATAAATGGTTGCATCTGTGGAGAACACAACAGTCTACAACATCCTCTCGTACCTGGAGAGAACATTGTTGGAAGAATGTAATTAGATTCTTTATTGCAACTAAAATTAAGAGTAAATACTTGTCTATAGCACAACCATGTTGTAGACTATGTGGGGCAATAATTGTAGACCATCCCCATGTATTTTGGCTTTGTCCTGAAATTGTACAGTTCTGGGAAAATGTTCATACGGTTATTAATGAAATCCTGGGCTATGATATACCTATATGTCATGTATGGTACTGTATTTTGGTAATATGACAGGAGATATTGTGTTAAGAGAAGAAAGACATTTGCTGAAAATCTTGTTGGCAGCTTGTAAAAAGGCCATTACGAAAAGATGGTTCAAGGCAGAACCACCAACACAGGATGAATGGCTGAAAATAGTGAAAGCAATATATGATATGGAACTGTTAACTCACAGGATAAGAACTCAAGAGGAACAATGTCGAGACAAATGGGAGAGATGGACGATGTTTACATGTCAGCGACTAGATAAGTGAATGGTGCACTGAATGTGTCACAGAAATACTATATAGGCTTCATGGAAACAGTGCAATCCAGATCTTTTTATGTTTTGTTTTTATTTTGTTTTCTTTGGTGTGTCTTTATATAATGGAAAAACAATAAAAAATAAAGTATGACCAAAAAAAAAAAAAGAAACAACAGAGATATGTTTGGCCAGACATCAGTGGGTTGATACTAGATGTTAATGGACACAGAAGGAGTGAACTATTGAGAGAGAAAGACTACAAATTATTTTTTGGGTTTTTTTTTTTCCCAGGATTTTTCCCCCTTTATCTCCCCAATTGTATCCAGCCAATTACCCCACTCTTCCGACCCATCTCAGTCGCTGCTCCACCCCCTCTGCCAATCTGGGGAGGTCTGCAGACTACCACATGCCTCCTAGATACATGTGGGGTCACCAGCCGCTTCTTTTCACCTGACAGTGAGGAGTTTCACCAGGGGGACGTAGCACATAGGAGGATCACACTATTCACCCCAGTCCCGAACAGGTGCCTCAACCTACCAGAGGAGGTGATAGTGCTGCGACCAGGACACATCTGGCTTCCCACCAGCAGACACGGCCAATTGTATCTGTAGGGACGCCTGATCAAGCCAGAGGTAACATGGGGATTCGAACCGGTGATCCCCATGTTGGTAGGCAATGGAATAGACCACTACGCCATCCGGATGCCCTACAAATTATTGTTTTGTAGAGATCGTCAAGACCAACCACGTTAAGGTTTAGTCAAACCCAATAGACCCCGTGGTGGAGATCCTGTCAAAATGAAAACCAAAGGACAAAAACCAAGACTGGTCGCAACAACTATACCACCGCTCTCGTATAACATTAGAATATAACATCATTCAGTTGTTCTTACACAGACACTTAAACTGCAAAGAACAACAACAAAACAAGAAAGAAAACTAGTCGTGACTGACCTGTTTTGGATGGAATCCATTTTCTCTTGAACTTTCCCAGAGTAGAGGTTCTTACTGTCCACCAGCCGCTGACCCACCTGCAGGGTGCTGTCAATCTTCTCCTCATTAGCTTCCATGGTGCTCATAAAGTCCTCATGCTTCTTGAGGGCCTTCTCTGCCCCGTCCAGAGTGTCAGGCTTGTCTATGTGAGCCAAGGTGTACTCCTGAAGGTGTGGGGCCCACATAGGTTAAGTGTGAACAATCTCAAAGTAGTCCTCTTTCTTGAGCAAAAGCTCAAACACTCAAGCAACGTGCTGTGTTATTTGGTAAAAATGCAGTATGGTAACCCACCACGCTACATTTTTGCTACCGCATACTTTTGAATAGCATTGCATTGGTGTGCTTCATGTTGCAGTTACAGATAAAGGATGAAAGGAGAATTTAATTTTTTTTCTTAGCTTTTCAAGAGAACTTATCGTTTTATTTTTAAAAAACAAAGTGGAACACTAAGCCCGCCACACATCAAGTCCAGCTCGCAGTCAGAGCCACTGTATTTTGTTCAAAACTTATGGTTATGCTTGATAACAAGAAGCTGTAAATAGTGATAATAAATGAGTAGTAGGGCACTTATAAGCTCTTCCAACACTTGTAATTGTCAGCAGAAGGCTTTAAAATATCAAAAACCATCTTACAATGTTAAAATAATTGTTAATAATATCATTATGAGAAAAGCACAAGGACATTTATGAACAAAATGAAATTAGAATTTGGACCTTACATTTCTGAACATGAAGGTTAAGATTAGGCTCAAATAAGTCCTAAATAGTTAAAATTATAAGCTCTTACAATACAAGTGTATTGTAAGCGCTTATAAGTATCCTATTACTCATTATTAACCACTATTTACAGTTACTCACTATAAAGTGTTACCAAATATACACTGTAACACAGTTACCTTGGTAGGTAATATGTAGATGAGTAGATGACAATGCTGTAGAGGCAACATGAAAGTTGACTTTTCTTTGCTCGTTTGGTTTTACCTTGTATATCAATATATCTCCTGACCTGTACCTGCTGACTCAATTGACACACATCGGGATAACATGCCCTTAACATCCATTTGGGACAAAAAGTGGGGAAACATTGCAAATAATTTTATTCACCTGGTTATTGAGGATGGCTTCTGCAGCCTTGGCGTCCCTCATGAACTGCTGGAAGCCCAGGCCCTGGTCCAGGAAGCTCTTACGGCTGTCCCACATCTTCTGGAGCTCGAACCAGCCACGGTCCAGACCCTTCAGACTCTGGTCCAACTGCTGATACTGCGGGTCGTCCTCCTGATCCTTGGTGACCTGGGCACCTGTGTCCTTCACACGAAGGTAGTCTTCCTCGTGGTTGATTATATCTTCGTGCACAGCATCATGGAGATTCAGCTGCTCCTCCGCCTCTGGAAGCGTGGCGGGCATTTCTTCTGATGCCACCGCCTTCTGGGTCTTGTAGAGCCAGGACTGAAAGTCATCCAAGTCCTGAAGGAAGTTCTGCAGTTTACTGACCTCCCCCAGAGAGGCCTCTCTGTCCTTCAGGGTTTTTCTCAGCGTGTCCCAGGCGGCGTCCAGCTCCCCTCTGCAGGCCATTATGTCAGATGCGTTCTCTGGGTGGTCCATGGCCAACTGGTCTGCCTCCTTCCTAAGAAAAGTGAGCTTGGTATCGATGGCGGCCAAATCTCTCTCCATGCCGAACAGTTTCCTCTGGATGGTCATTATGGCTGCCAGGTCGTTACCCAGGTCCTGGGTGGACTCAATGACCCGTGTTTTGTCTTTGATCCAGGTCTCCGTCTCATCGCACTCCAGCCCATAGTTGTGAAGGCTAACAGCCGAATCCACTTTGCTCTTCAAGTCCTCCACCATGGCCTTGAAGGCCTCCCACCTGAGAGGCATCATTCAATAAATGTTTACTATGTATGAAGAGTTTTATTTAAAAAAAGGCTACGAATAAAGCTACATCTAGCAAATAATCACCTGATCATGACTGTCTTACATGGCACAATATACTACTTTATGAGAACAGGTTTTGGTTTGAATAAAAACTCAACTCAACTCAAACAATCAATCGATACTTCACATTTTTAATATGGTACACTTATTATTAATTATATATCAGAATATCGATCTTTGGAAACAAGATCAATATCGAAACATTTATAACACAGTTGGCTCAGGTGCTGTATGAATTTACAATATTTTGAGACAGAAGAGTGCAGTCAAGTTGAAGGTACCTCTTATTCAGACGCATCTGACATTCCTTGACCTCTTTGGTACGAGGGTGTCTGCTGTCCTCGAGCTGTTTTACTGCTTTATTGACATCGTCCACCCTCGACTGAACGTTCCCCATGTCTTGAGCTAGAATGCTCAACCTGTCAAGAAAAAAAACTTTGTATTAGTTAAATTATAAACACAGTAAGATTTTATAATGACATGCAACCGCATGTAATCTAGACCTTGGCTGAATAACATTTGCAAAAAAAACCCTTAGCTTTAGTCTTAACCAGCACAGTTAGTTGCAATGTTTAGCCTTTACTGCCACTAAAGTTTGCATGTGAATAATACAGAAAATGTCAGATAAGCTGACAGTCACAGTTACTTACCAAACTGACTTTCAAATACTTCCTTTTTTTTTTGGATTTTCCCCCTTTTTCTCCCTAATTGTACTTGGCCAATTACCCCACTCTTCCAAGCCATCCTGGTTGCTGCTCCACTCCCTCTGCCGATCCGGGGAGGGCTGCAGACTACCACATGCCTCCTCCGATACATGTGGAGTCACCAGCCCAAGCCACGCCACCCGGATTCCCCAATTATGTTTTACAGCAATCATTAAACTGTCATATGTGGCAAACCTGACTTATCTGATGAGTAAATAGTCAGATAAGCCATCGAGCACATCTTTTCAGAGGATTTTTTGTAAATTATACTATTTGACTTTGACCTGCACATAATTTCAGAAATATAAGAACTACCTCCGTGTAGACATGTTTTACATCTGTTTTACATACCTATTCTGTACCACTTCCAGATCCTCCAGCTTCTCGGGCACATCCAAGCCAACCAGCCACGTTTCTTTCTGTCCCATCCAAAGCTCACAGGCATCTGTCTCACTGAAAATCGTGTAGAGAGCCATGGCGTCATCCAGCTTCTTCTGCCTCAGGTCGGCCAGAGACATGAGCTCCATGTTCAGGTCCCTGATGTCTGCCAGGCGCCTCTGGATGTCTGGTGTGTTGCGTAGCTCCTCCGGTAGTGCATTCGCCTGTTTGGTTAGGGCGTGGATGGTGGCACTGTTCTTGGCCACTTCATTCTTCAGGTCGTTGTGCTTTTTCAGCAGCCTCTGCGTGGTGTACTCGTCTTGGCCCACGTCATCGCTGCTCATCTGCCTCTGGGCGTCGAGCAGCCAGGCCTTGAGGTCATCAGCATCTCCCTGAAACTGGAAGAACCCCTGCGTGTCCTGGAGGTTCTGCCTACGAAACGCGGCCAGCTCCTCCAGCTGCTGCCACTGCCTGCTGACGTCCTCCATGCACTCCAGGACCTTCGGGGAGCCGAAGTGCTTGGCCTCAATCATCTTTTCTCCCTCGGCCATGATCTGCTGGAGGTGGGCTCGGCGGGCGCCAAGCTCATCCTCGAAGGCACTCTGCTTGCTCTGTAGAACCAGCACGCTCGTCAGGTCCTTGCCATAACCCAGGGAGGAGAAGATGTGTTCTTTCTCTTTGATCCAGCCTTCCAACTCTGCCATCTCCCACAGGAAGTTCCAGAAGCGGCGGGACTGCTCCAGGCGGGCCCGGCGCTGGGCGGCTAGGGCACACAGCTCCTGATAGCACAGATCTAGGTGCTGCACCCTGTCCCGGATCACCTGGGGGTCACACGGCTTGTAGCCTAGGAATTAAAAAGGAAAGGAAAGTTAAAGCTGCTTCATGGTGTTTTCCACTGATTATTCAGTGTATCGGTCTCGATTTAAGTTTAATGCCTCAAATGGGACCGTCAGTGAAGAAAATGAGAAATTTGCAACATCGACTCTCTTTCAACCTTCAAATCCCATCTCAAAACGTATCTTTTCAAACTGGCATATTCAGTCTGATACACACTTCATTGAGTTTCGTGCAGATGGTGATTTTATACTCGTCTGTTGTGTTAACTTTTTATCGTCTACCCTGCTTTATTTTGATTTTATGCTGTCTGATACAGTGCTGCTTGTTTTCTAATGTGTTCTGTAAGGTGTCCTTGAGTGCTCGGAAAGGTGCCCACAAATAAAATGTATTACTATTATTATTATTATTATTATTATTAACATATAATGATTTCAAATGCTTGTCTTTGGGTCGAATTCTCTGTGAAATCTGATGAAACCATTTGTGGCACACAGGCAGGCTACACAACCACAAGCAGGGCCACATTATCTCATCGCAGTATATCTTGCAAACAGCTCTTTTTCCGAAATGACACTACATCTCTTACTCTTCTCATCAACAAAAATACACAAGCTACCAGAAGATGAATGTAGAACTTTGCGACAAGAGGTGATGTTTATTTGATATGAAATTGTTCTGCAGGGGTCCATCAAGTCAACAAATATCCAAAACTTCCCATTGCAGCTTTAATGTACTAATATTCCTTTAGCAGCCTCTCTTACAGGGACAACACATGCCATTTAACATAACTGTAAATAGAGATATTCATACCAACGTAACATGTTCATATTATGTACTATTTATTTTAATACTATATACTATACTATATTTATTTTATTACTATATACAGACAGTGTCGATTATTTCAGCCCTAGACCACAAACGAAAAAATCCTTGTCTTAATAATACTGTAGTGTTTTATTGTTCCCCCATAAGACAGTTCTTTTTAGGGGCATAAAGGTGGTGTGGCGGTCTATTCCGTTGCCTACCAACACGGGGATCACCGGTTCAAATCCCCGTGTTACTGTCAGCTTGGTCGGGCGTCCCTACAGACACAGCTGTCCGTGTCTGTGGGTGGGAAGCTGGATGTGGGTATGTGTCCTGGTCGCTGCACTAGCGCCTCCTCTGGTCGGTCGGGGAGCCTGTTCGGGGGGGAGGGGGAACTGGGGGGGACTAGCGTGATCCCCCCATGCGCTACGTCCCCCTGCTGAAACTCCTCACTGTCAGGTGAAACGAAGCAGCTGGTGACTCCACATGTATCGGAGGAGGCATGTGGTAGTTTGCAGCCCTCCCCGAATTGGCAGAGGGGGTGGAGCAGCGACCAGGACGGCTTGGAAGAGTGGGGTAATTGGCCAGATACAACTGGGGAGAAAAAAAGGGGGGCCTTCCCAAAAAAAAAGACAGTTGTTTTTGCTTGTCTGCTTCGTTTTGCACAGGTCAGCTATAAAACCTCAAGACTTACTGTCTTGCTTAAGGATACTTCAACAGTGTGTCATGCTTTCTGACATCAGAGCCTGTATATGAATATGGTTCCTCTGCTTAATGTGCATTCTGCTTCTTAATTATACCAATGTGCTGCCTAAAAATACTATTGCTGACACATATACGATAAATATACGGTTTCTTAATGTTTTCAGCCCAAGACCTGAATAACAATTTCAACTAATGTCTTTTCAACCTATCGTTTTATGCTTGGGCCGAGGTTCATAAAAAGATTTTATCCTGGCTGACATCTAAAGAGCAACCAGAAGTAATCCGTTCCCCCCATTTAGAGGGGCATGCTAGCTTTAAAAAGACAAGCTGTTTACGTGAATAAATCATTAGGGCATCGTAAATTAAGCATTGTGCTTACTGTCTCCATTGGCAAACTTGAGAGCGGCTGCGTTGGCACTCTGCACCCACTCTGCCTGCACAGCGATGTCATTCTCCACCAAGGTGTGTTTCTGTAGCAGGTCCTCCACCTCCAACAGGTGCTTCCCAAAGTCAGGAGACAGGAGTCGAGCCTGAGGAGAGAACCGAAAGGTCAGGGGTCGTGGCAAAGAAGAGGCAGTGGGAGACTCATACGTGCACCTGAAAAACCACCAGGGTGATATTCAAGTAAAACGTGTACTGACAATCACGGGTAAAAATGGTTATGGAAGTGATCATGGTTCATCTCTACTGATTCTATATAAACATATATTATATGCATTATTACTCTTTTCACATGTTATATTTGAATGAAAATTTTCTAATAAGTTGAACATTTTCTAATAAGTTTCTTTAGGATGATATTCAATTGGTGTTTGGGGTCAAGTTTAGTGGTAGTACAGCTATCATTAGATTCATTAGTGCACATGTGACAAACATAACAGAAATGTGATGTTGTAATATGTATATGATGAATATGATGTACTGGATTCGGACCCCAGGAAGACTAGCTGGTGCCATGGACATCAGCTAATGGGGATCCTTTTAAATTAAATGAATAAACAAATAAATGGACAAACAAACTAACTAACAAATAAATAAATTGGATTATAACACTCTGCATTTATTCTTTCAGTATATTGGGTACATTGCTGTGCTGTGTCTCCCATCCTTTACCTTCATGTCATCCATCCAGCTGATGATGGAGAGCATCTCCTGGAAGATCCTCTGCAGGGTCAGGTTCTTATCCAGGCGCCCCCTGCGGGCCTTCAGCAGCTCCTGCAGGTAGTCCCACAGGCGCAGGATGTTATCTTTGCGGACGTCGATGCGCTTGGCATCGTGGTAACGCTCGGACTCCAGCGCCTTCGAGATGGCCACCATGGCCTGGACGCGCTCTTCGTACGCGGCAATATCTGTCTCAATGGCGTCATGCTTCTTCTTCGCCGCCTCCACCGCCGGCAGGTCATAGCCAAAGTTATCCTGGAGAGAGGAATTGAGAGAACCCCCCCCCGGGGCACATGGCGCTTCATCATTAACTATTCAGACATGAATTTTACATAAATGGTGCAGAAAAACGTGTGTTACAGAGAGATGTGAAATGTCTCCATTAACACCTACTTCTCTCCTAATACATAAGCAGGAGCAGGCATGATAAGATGATGATTTTTGAAAAAAACTTGCACTGAGTGGCACAGGGTAGAATTCAACCACTGACAAAACTAACAAGGTCTCTTTATACCTGCTAGCATTAAAAAAAGTTAAATTCACCAATTTAGAGTAGATTATGTTGAGAATGGAGACAGCAAAATATAGATGCAGGTAAGTTATTTTGTTCTATCTACATTTCACTCAAAGACACACAAAAACTGTAATTTAATTACAAATATAACTTAAAGCTGAAATCCAGGATCTTTCTTCATGGATAAATAGTTGTCTTAAGCACATGGACCATGGAGTTAGGTTACATAATACTGTCATCCTCCTCCCCCCCCTTTTTTCCCCCCAGTTGTATCTGGCCAATTACCCCACTCTTCTGAGCCATCCTGGTTGCTGCTCCACCCCCTCTGCTGATCTGGGGAGGGCTGCAGACTACCACATGCCTCCTCCGATACAGGCGCTAGTGCAGCGACCAGGACACATACCCACATCCGGCTTGCCACCCGCAGACATGGCCAGTTGTTTCTGCAGGGATGCCCGATCAAGCCGGAGGTAACACGGGGATTCGAAGCGGCGATCCCTGTGTTGATAGGCAACGGAATAGACCGCTACGGTACCCGGACGCCCATAATTTGAAAGTTTTAATCAAAATGTAATCTTTATGTGCACTGTAGGCAACCTCGCCTTCTCCGGCACACCTGTTTATTAACAGCAGCCAGATGTTCAGAATAAGACGGCAGTTGTTTCCATCAGTTACACTGGTGACCTGTCCTGTTAGTCATGGTGCTGGTGCTGCCGTTTTACCTGAGCCACTAGTCTCTGGTTCTCCAGGAGCCAGCTCTCCCTCATGGCCGCCTTCCTGTCAAACCTCCTGGCCATCTGTTCAAGCTTCTCCTGTCGTATCAGCTCATCTCTCAGGATACGCTCGCGCTCATGCTCCGCCCTCTCCAGACGCTCCCAGGCCTGCACGCAAAGGCATGAGATGATATGGTTTCTTTTGCAACTCGGTGGGTGCTTTAGACATTCCTTATGTGATGCTTTATTGATCCCTGTAGGGAAAAACAAGTGTTTTTTCCCCACATTCCCTCTTATACTGGGGTGGGGTCCCCTACAGAACATCTTCTAGGAATTGGTAGGGATTCAAAGTCCTCACCCAGAGTCACTCCAGCAGGGCAGATGCTTGCCATAACATGAACCCAGGTCATGCAGCTAAATGAACAATCTCCATTATTCACAATATCATCCAATCTGAAGCGCCTTAAAATAGCAAGAATAAACACACAGGAACGGCATCTCTTGTATTTTCCTTTTATGGCCTGTAACATAGTCAGTGAAAGTAACTTGTATAGTAATACTCCACACTTTACAGTGCACTAGAACTTGCAATCAAGTGAAAAGCTCACCAAATAATGGCTATTTCAGGCTTAAAAACGTCATATGGTACTGATGAGATACTATGCTAAGCCTTTAGTGGGATGCTTAATTCCAGCTACACAATTTGTTTCGTATTTTGGTTTCATTGTACAAATAAGAATAAAACGAAATGATAAAATAAAATATCGGGGCTACGTTAGTAACGTGTTCTGCTCTTTCAGCTAGAGCACCTTTTTGGAGTCTCATCATATCTGGTAGTCACACTCTTATTACCTTTGCTTTCTTCAAAACATTGTTTTGATTATGTCATTCATACATTTACATGATGGCATTGCTTGTGTGATTCAGTATTTCCATGTCCTAATTTTTTTTCCTCAGGGTTGTTAGGATAATTCTGTTCTATCCATCTGACTTTTTTGGGTGGGGTTCCCCCTTTTCTCCCCAATTGTATCAGGTCAATTACCCCACTCTTCCAAGCCATCCCAGTTGCTGTTCCACCCTCTCTGCCGATCCGGGGAGGGCTGCAGACTACCACATGCCTCCTCCGATACATGTGGAGTCGCTAGCCGCTTCTTTTCACCTGACAGTAAGGAGTTTCACCAGGGGGACGTAGTGCATGGGAGGATCACGCCACTCCCCCCTGTTCCCCCTCCACCCTGAACAGGCGCCCTGACCAACTAGAGGAGGCACTAGTGCAGTGACCAGGAGACATACCCATATCCAGCTTCCTACCCAAAGACACGGCCAATTGTGTCCGTAGAGATGCCTGACCAAGCCGGAGGTAACACAGGGATTCAAACTGGCGATCCCCATGTTGGTAGGCAACGGAATAGATCACTATGCTACCTGGATGCCCAAACATCTGACAATTATTGACCCGTAGTTTGTACTGGACTTTCAGACATCAGGGGTGTGTGCAAAGTCCAAAAGAAGACTATCATTCTGTTAAAAATCACAACTGTGGGAAATAACAGCAACATCCAAACCTAGACAGTAAACTTTTTTTTCTTTTTTTTCTTTTCTTTTTTTTGGTTTTCTTTATGATAACCATTCTCTTATACTGTTAACACTTGTTTTCAGCGTGGCGCCCAGTGGGGGTCTCACCCTGTTGATGTCGGCGACCAGGGCTCCCTCTTTAGGAGTGTAGACCCTCTGGTTGTTGGCTCTCATTCGACTTTGGATGGTGAACAGCAGCACTTCCAGGTTACCCTTTTCCTGGAACCTAGGACAAGGCGACAAGTCACACAAAATGTCACAAACTGAGAACGCCATGCAAAGGAACTCACACAAGCATGTTGAGAAGTCTAATGGGAAAATGTGTTGATAGGGTTATATAGGAGGTTTGGCATTGAGTGCACTTAATACTTTTAGTGTGTTTATTTTTAGCCTGTCTTGTCAGCACTTCAGCTGAGGTACTGTTTTTGTCCTGCATGTAGCGTGTCAGTATTGTACTGGATAACTGTCAGCACCAATTGACCAGTAAAATTACCTGTGCACCAGCTGCACAGGGCAAATAAAAAGAAATTGTGATCCTACTTCTGATATCAATAGAAAATGCTCAAAGTGATGTGAAAAAAAGAGTTTACTTAGATGAGATTTACTTCATGAGGCATTGCATATTACAGTGTATAAACGGGTTTGCTTGGATCCAGCACTCTGATTGGTTGGTAAATGTAGTTTTTTTTTTGTGGATTTTTCTCCCCAATTGTACTTGGCCAATTACCCCACTCTTCCGAGCCATACCGGTAGCTGCTCCACCCTCTCTGCTGATCCAGGAAGTGCTGCAGACTACCACATGCCTCCTCCGATACATGTGGAGTCACCGGCCACTTCTTTTCACCTGACAGTGACGAGTTTCACCAGGGGGACGTAGCGCGTGGGAGGATCACGTTATTCCCTCCTGTTCCCTCTCCCCCCTGATTCACCACAGGAGTCGCTAGTGCAGCGACCAGGACACATACTCACATCCGGCTTCCCACCTGCAGACACGGCCAACTGTGTCTGAAGGAACAACCAACCAAGCCGGAGGTAACACGGGGATTCGAACCAGTGCTCCCCATGTTGGTAAGCAATGGAATAGACCGCCACACCACCCGAATGCCCCCCGGTAAATATAATTCTTATAATAAGAGAGATATATTAGAAAAACCCTAACCCACTTCAGCCTTTGGTATCTGGAAATTACTTCATGGAGAGGATGTGTATTGTCATACTCATCAGAATCTAACACTGAGTATGACGTTCCCTATAAAATGCTTGGGAATAGAATAGAGTAGAATAGAATAGAATAGAATGATATCTTGGAATGGAATAGTGGCCTGGTTAACCGACTCACTTGGGCGGCTTCTCTACAGTGCGGTAGGAGTTGAAGGCCTGAAGCTGCTTTTGAACCCCGGACAGAGAGTTCGCCAGCTTGCGGTTGTTCAGCACGTTGATGGTCTGCTCGATCCACGTCAGCAGGTCTGACGCCAGGGTCTCATACTTGTCAATCATCTTCCCTGTCTCAATGGCGTGATCCAGAACCTGGGGCGGAAAACGAGAGTTGGGGCGACTAGCAGAGAATTCTAGGACGCACAGACAGAAGTGCCACTAAACATGCTTGTATGCAAACATACACAGACATGTGCATACAGACACATACATACTGTCCATACATATATATACATACATACACAATTCATGCCCGCTTAGAAAAGACGCATTAAGACATTCACGAAAACATATTACACACATACAGGACACAAAAAAGACACATTGGCCACGCGTCTTCACCTTTCCAACCCTCTTGCCCTCAACGGCAAGCTGCTTCATCTTCGAGAAGTAGTGGTAAAATGCCACGACGTACGTGATGATGGACTTCTCATCTGGGTTCTCTGTGTAGACATCTGCAAGGGGAGAGAAAGAACAGCAGTCAGTCAGTCAGTGGGAGGCAAAACCCACACGTCACTGGGGTCGGTCCCGAGGTGTCTTTCCGGCAGACTTTAAGCTCGTAAACATTTGTCTTTGCATGAGGACACGGCCTCTGCCACTTGCCCTCTGGATCCAACAGTTTGGTCACGCCGAGCTTCTGCTCTGCTACGTTGAAGGCATTCTGGAGGTTGTGGGTTGGGTTGGACCTCTTCAAACTGTTATAGTCCACCAGATCTGGCCTGAGGGAGACAGATGGAGAGAGAGAGAGAGAGAGAGAGAGAGAGAGAGAGAGAGAGAGAGAGACAGAGAGAGGAGAGCGAGAGAGAGAGAGGCAGTGAAAGGAGTGTGGGTGATGAACGAAGGACAGGGAGTGAAGAACAGGGGACACTGAGCAGACGGGCGCTACATGTGTTTACATCTCACAGACGGCGCTGGTGAGAGTGGATTCGGCCATTCATCTCCCCTTACCGGTGTTTGTGTATGAGAGCGTTGAAGGCCATGCCGTCTTTCCAGCTGGTGGTGAAGTTGGTGATGTTGACATTGGGATAACTGTAAAAGAAAAGCCAAGGCGTTGTCAGTGGCTTCACATCGGAGACCTCACAGAGAAATTCCCATTTCTAAACTCACCCACCGAATTTCCTTTGTCATCGGACGCCGTAGAAAACGACTGGTTAAAACTCTCTTTTGTAAACTTAAATTTACAAGAAAACCATCAGCTCTTGCTCTCGTCTTCATTTTTCAATGTTTTTTTTTCTCAAGTGTTTGCTCACTTCGTTTACTTTTTGTTTTAATTTGTGGGCTTTGGCCTCGTTTGTTTTCTTTACTTTGTAAATTCTTTGTTGCTGTGAATAAAGATTATTTTCCATCCCTCCTGCTTAGTGACATTATAATCAGTGTCAAGATGAAACTTTTTTATTTATTTATTTATCCCCTCCTTTTTTTTCTCCCAATTGTACCCAGCCAATTACCCCACTCTTCCGAGATGTCCCAGTCACTGCTCCACCCCCTCTGTGGATCCGGGGAGGGCTGCTGACTACCACATGCCTCCTCCCATACATGTGGAGTTGCCAGCCACTTCTTTTCACCTGACAGTGAGGAGTTTCACCAGGGGGACGTAGCATGTGTCGAGGATCACGCTATTCCCCCCCAGTTCCCCCTCCCCCCCAAACAGGTGCCCCAACCAACCAGAGCAGGCGCTAGTGCAGCAACCAAGAGATATACCCACATCCGGCTTCCCACCTGCAGACACGGCCAATTGTGTCTGTAGGGACACCTGACCAAGCTGGGGGTAACACGGGGATTCGAACCGGCGATCCCCGTGTTGGTAGGCAACGGAATAGACCAGTATGCTACCCAGATGCCCAGTTGAATTGGATTTTAAGGAAACCTAAGACAGTTTTTGTGCAACCGAAAAACGAGGCATATTATTTACACATATAACATTAACTACATGAGAGTTTATGAACATTTTGGTAAGAAATAAGTAAAGTTAACTTGGGATAAGATTGAACGGGTTTACGAGTGGTTTCGAATTTGGCAAAATCACTTGTAAAACCTGAAAGGGCTTCAGCTGTGCCCAACGCTCCATACTCTTGCCAATCCCACAAGACTCCCCATTAATGTGAATGTACTGTTTGTTCCCCCGTTTATAGGATGGTAACGGGGTAATGTTTGCATCCCACATACCCTGCCGTCTTCATCTGACACCACAGAAGAAGAGCGTCCTTGGCCGAGCGGGTCTCTTTCTGGTCAGCCTGGCCAGTCTCGACAATAATGTCTTGGATCTGAAAAGGGAGAAACAGCAGCCGGACGGTCAATAACGAGACTCAACTTAATGAGTCAGGGTTAGAATAAAACAAGACAAACAGCACAACAGAGGATGGGCAGATTAGATTCTGCCACACGCCCTTGATAAGTTGCACGGAGAGGGAATATTTCGGTGTAAAGCGACACAAATATCTGTCAGCGATGTATTATTTGTCACGACCGATTCATGTAAAACAAGACTGGTCTCACACCATACATCGGTGGCGTCGTTTCCCCTGGCTGCATCCCCGGCATTGGAAACTTTTGTCAAAAGTGAGCGGAGCCGAACAAGGGGCAATAATTATCAAGTCTCCTTTGTTCCCACACAGTAGGCCAGTAATTGGAGCAGGGATGTGATCTGAGAGACAGGCCCTAAGAGAGGGCTAAATTTAACCAGCTTTGGCTCTCCTTGGTTTATTCAGACTGCGAAAGATGCCGACAGACTCCTTCCTTTCTTCCTCTTTTTTTTCTCCTATTTTTTGAAAAGACTGAAAAATGCAGAGGGCTATATTGTCTGAACTAATGTCTAAAAATAACAGTGCCGCTGTCAAATTAAAAATAAATATGTACCCCCCCTCCCAAAAAAAAAAACACCCATGCTGATGAAAGAGCAGACACGTCCTGATGTTCTGGTTGTGTTTTTAACAGGCGATAACAGTGGCTGAAGGCACCTTATTCCAGGAAATCGGAAGTGAGACTACAAAGTGATCGGCATTGCCAGGCTAGCTGGATTTTCTGGGATTGTGTTTGTGCTCGTGGAGATTACAGCAAGTATCTGAAATGTTTTTCTTCATCAGATCCCGCCGTGGCACGGGCAACAAAAGATGCTGAACGTGGAAAATTTTTAATGGGATGTCTGACTTTTCTGTGGCTTTACTATGATCACAATTGTACACAAAAACATAAAGCTTTTGATGGCTTGTTGCACCAGCATGTTATTCCTTAACATGTTTAAGTTGCAAAGTTGGCGTCTTATACTGTCGCATTTCGCATGCCTGCCAAATAGCTGTAAATTTATATATGTTTACAATTTCATTTAGCAGATGCTTTTATCCAAACCGACATACCTCTGAGAGGTCGTTGGCTTGTACAGCATTAGTAGTCTAAGCCACAGACTCTTACTGGAGACTCACCCGAAGCGGGATTTGAACCCCTGACCTCCAGCGGGAAAGCTGGTGCCATTACCTACTGAGCTATCAGGCTGCTATCCACTTGAAATATGTCTTATACATTCATATTTTTTACAAAACACATTCTGCTGTTGTGATACTGTTGGTATGAAATGTAATTTCATATATCTTCATTGTCTTTCCTTATCCGGATGTTTGACTTCAACATTTCGGTTAACATGGGGTTGTGATGTTGGCCGGCTTTCATTTGCACACCCTGCATGTTTACTGTTATGTTAGATTGATCCGTTCTACTTCTAATTATATCCCGGACTCCTTGTGTTGTGTCCTATTGTCGGCTGCTGTGGTCCAATTTCTCACCAGGAATCATTAAAGTTTGATCCTATCCAATCAAAATAACAACAACCAAAATAATGCTCAGTGCAAAGGGAGGGGGAAATGCAGTAGTGTGGTTTCAAAATGCATCTTCAAAGTCCAAATTCACTCCATCACCGACACGATAACTTGTAACTGGCACATCGAGTGTGATGTCGTTTACCTGGAAACGCAGGATGATGGTCCAGATGAGGCCCAGGATGAGGCGGTGGTTGCCGTCGACGATGTCATGGGAGCCCATGTTCTCCAGGTGGACCCTCTGCTCTTTGAGGAACTGCAGGGCCTTATCCACATTCTCCAGACAGTGGATACGCATACGGCCCTTGGTGGGCCTTGGCTGGAGGGAGAGGAGAGGTAGAGCGACAGAGAGAGACACAGACAGAGAGAGAGTCAATGAGAGCATGAGGGAGGGAATGGCCAAGGGAGAGAGAAGTAGAGAAAGGAAGGATAGATGCAAGAGTAAGAGAGAGAGAGATGGGAAGGATGTAATAGAGACAGAAAATGAACAACAGAAATAAAAAGAAGGGAAAGAACAATATAGAGCAATTGCAAGGACACACACACACACACACTAAAATACACAACAGATTAAAGATCATTTTTTAAATATTCACTCAAGTAATCTCATATGCACATTCATATGCAGATACATACACACTCACACACATACACACACACACACACACACACACACACACACACACACACACACACGCACACAAAAGCATAGATACAAAGTTTAGCTTCATACCAGCCGCTCCCCGGAGAGGACCTCCAGCAGCTTAATGAGCATGCGACCGTCTCGCAGGTCCAGGTAGAGGTCAGAAATGCGACAGCCAACCCGGGACAGAATGGAGTTGACCCATTTGGTGAAAGTCTTCTTCTGGACCGCCTCACGCTCATCTGGTGGGAGGAAAACATGAAGTAGCACAAGCTCTGTGAATAACCACACAACAGAGGCATAGAGCGGGCAGCTAAAGGGACAGCACCCTTCCAGCAGGCAGGGATTGGCTGTTTCCTTCATGGTTTGTTATGGTCTTCCTACTCGCTGCATCATCCCACCGCCCGAGACAGCCCCACCATCATGTCAGCGTCAGCAAATGAGGATGCCATTAGAAGTTTGGACTAGTTATAACATCTCCAATGAATACTCATCCAGTACAGTCTACCTCTGCCACTCCTTTGAAAATTGTGTGACATGTTTCAAGACCTTCTCTGGTGGCTTCTTCACCCTTTTTATAGACCAAAAATGAATATAAAATATTCAGTGATAGCAAAAGGATTATTTTTTTTTTTTGGTGGCTCTTCCCCCCTCTTTTTCTCCCCAATTGTACTTGGCCAATTACCCTGCTCTTCCAAGCCATCCTGGTCGCTCCTCCACCCCCTCTGCCGATCCGGGGAGGGCTGAAGACTACCACGTTTCCTCCGATACATGTGGAGTCAGCAGCCGCTTCTTTTCACCTGACAGTGAGGAATTTCACCGCAGGGATGTAATGTTCGGGAGGATCATGCTATTCCTCCCCTTTCCCCCTCCCCCCAAACAGGAGCCCTGACCGACCGACCGACCGACCGACCGACCAGAGGACGCACTAGTGCAGCGACCAGCACACATACCCATACCCGGCTTCCCACCCACAGACATGGCCAATTGTGTATGTAGGGACGCCCGACCAAGCCGGAGGTAACACAGGGGATTCGAACCGGCGATCCCCATGTTGATAGGCAATGGAATAGACCGCCACACCACCCGGATCCCCTATAGAGGTTTTTTTTTTTTTACATCAGTCACAATGCAGATCAAAAACAAAATTTAAACACCGGGGGGGGGGGTATCGATTAGCAGAAGTGTTGCACTCACCTTGCTGAGGAAACCAACAATTTTCAATCCAATTTCAATTTTCAGATGTGTTTGCGACCTACAATAACTGGTGCGAGGGCGGAGGCTATCACCAGAACAGCTTACGTTTGACCATCAATTTTTCGGCTTCCCGAGAATAATAGATCGAGTTGTGCATAATCACAGCGTGGAACGATAGCAAAAATAAACACAAACAAACTACTCTGAGTATGATTAAGTGTAGGTATTGATGCAAAACTCCACGCTTTTAGAGGACAACTTTCTATGAGGACTTATACAGCAAATACAGCCAGTAAAAGAAACAGCTTGGAGAAGTTTTGCAACGGTGAGCGCTGCCCATATGGTGTCACGTCTCACTGGGCTGGGCTCACACACACTTGCACTATAGTAAATCATATGTCAGAGCAGCGGCAGATGGGCCACCGACTCAGCAGAGAAAATAGAATTTAATTTGACAGCGCCATGTGTGAATATGACCCAAAGTACTCTGTTATGTTTACAGTTTTCGGATACGCTTAATGTGTGTGTGTGTGTGTGTGGGGGGGGGGGGTGACAGAGTAGTGGGCAGGTAAACTCATATACAACAATGGGCTTATTCAGTGCCAAAGTTTGTAGGATTCCATCTTTCTAAGTCTGAAAACTTGACTGATCTTGATTCAAGAACAATACCAAAAGTCTTGTATCCACACAGACTGTCCCGTGTTTAGTCTAAGAACCCACTAGTCTGTACCTGCAGCACTCCTACACTACCTAAATAGAAGTCACTTAAAGCACAAGTTCGCTTTTTTTTTAAATAAAGCCTCCTTAAAATGTTCTCAGATGTCATTTAAAATTGTACAGACTAGGGGATCGCCGGTTCGAATCCCTGTGTTACCTCCGGCTTGGTCGGACATCCCTACAGACACAATTGGCCGTGTCTGCAGGTGGGAAGCCGGATGTGGGTATGTGTCCTGGTCGCTGCTTGTTCCGGGGGGAGGAGGAACTGGGGGGAATAGCGTGATCCTCGGCACATGCTACGTCCCCCTGGTGAAACTCCTCACTGTCAGGTGAAAAGAAGCGGCTGGCGACTCCACATGTATCGGAGGAGGCATGTGGTAGTCTGCAGCCCTCCCTGGATCGGCAGAGCGGTTGGAGCAGCGACCGGGACGGCTCAGAAGAGTGGGGGTAATTGGCCGGATACAATTGGGAGGGGGGGAAAAAAGGGGGGGGCCGTACAGACCAAATAATCACTGGTTGCTTCAGTGTACAGAAGATTTTGCTGAATCTTCTCACTGGGCTTCAACAAAGTCTAAGGGGGAAATCGTTTAAATCTTCGTGAGAACAATGAAAATGAAAAAGAAGAGATGTCTCCCCTCTTGGAAAATACAGTTACATGTATTTTAATTTGTTTCATGTTTGTTCAGCATGGTTTTAATGGGAGCAAAATCTGATCTCACATTTGATTTGAGACAATTTTTTGCAGCTGATGCCATACATCCCAACGCACATCTGTAAACTCACACGCTTGTGAGAGCAGGAAGTCCCGTAGGCTACCCTGGCAGTCCCACAGAAGAAAAGAAATCCAGTGTGGATGTAACCATGGGCGAACCACACCCCTGAGCATGGATGCATAATACCCCCCCCCTTGCAGGGCAGGTAGCTGTACCTCAACAGGATTTACAGCGCGCATACTCACAATCAATGCCAACAGCATATTAACTATTAACCAGGCTATTCCTTCAGTTTTTCAGTAGGACTTTTGGGCTCTGTTATTGATATGAATGACTAAGCTCTTTGACTATGCGAGAAGAAATGCAAAGTTAATAACAGTGACTTCACACACAGGCTCTGGCTTGGGACCCGTTCTCCCTTGGGCCCCTACGCCCATTCGGTAATCCACCCATGGATGTAACAAGGACAACACATTTGCACGAGTGCAAAATAAAGTCATTGCTGGGGAGAGGGACGTCTGGAGTGCCCTACTTAGCTTGCTGCCACCGCGACCCGACCCCGGAGAAGCGGCTGATGATGAGATGAGATGATGAGAGGGCATAGTTGGTGATTACTTGTTCAATGCAATATATGCCATATCTGACTGTACTGTGAACTTTCCATTTTTTGAAAATGAGATAAATCGTGGTTTTTGAAGGCTTAAGCGATTGCCCCATATTGGACCGTGTTGAAGCCAAGTGGGAAGATTCAGCAAAGTGATAAATTCCTCAAAAGTGAAGGGATTGATGAAATTTTCATCTAGAAGATTTTAAATCATACTTGACAACGTTTCAATGAGGTCTGGGTTCAAAAAAGAGAACTTATCCTTTAAGATGGATGCACTGCCCTTTACCTTACCAGGAAATGGACAGTATGGTCCAGATCCTATGAATGAATTGTGTCATTATATGGATGTTTTATTTAACAATCTTAACCAGTAATAAACGTGCTCCAAAAACATTATGGTATGGTGAAAAACTGAAAAGGTTCACCTCAACAACCAAAAAAAAAAACATTTGAGCTCAAAACATCCTTCAATACCCTTCACAAGAGGGGTCTATGAGAAAAATAACAAAAGGATGATTTCATCCCATATTGATACTAATCTCTTATTAAAACACACACACACACACACACACACACACACACACACACACACACACACACACACACACACACACACACACACACATATAACTTTGTTAAAAGAAACACTCAACGGTAGGGAAAGTGCTCAACAAATAAGGAGCAAATAATCTAGTAAGTCAATTCTTTATGAGACAGTACAAGCCTGTTTCATGCCATAAGCAATCATCCTTATATCATATATATATATATACATACATATACATACATACATATACACATACATACAGTAGTGAATTCGGGGTGCAATCCGGGACGCCGCATCCGGGACGCGAACCCGTGGCTCTCACACCGCAAGCGACGGCACAAGATTTTGGTATCAGAGGCGCGTTCTGGTTTCAGTTTCCGTTTTAGTTCGAGTAGTATTGACCAATCACATTTGAGTAGGCGGCGGTTTGTACCGCAACGTGCGTTGGTTGCACGTTGGTCCGTGTGGGGAGCGAAAGAGGCGGAACGCGTTGGCCCGAAATGTCGTCTGGACCTAAAACACCTACAAAAAGTATCGGTGTTTGGGTATTGTATGGAGAAACGTTCGACTGGTGTCGACTACCTGTGGAACAATCCGGTCGTAGACGTGGTCTCTCAAACCCAACGCCACACTCGCGTCTCAAACGGCTAATCCGACTGTAAACAATGGCGGACGCACGGAAGAGGAAGTCCTCTCGGAAACGGAAGCGAGCAGCCAGCAGCTTCACCAGAAGCCCCGGAATATTGGCTGTTTCGGAGATTGTATCGATACATATTCATTTTGATCAACTCTATTGCTGGCTGAAACTCAGCTGCCAAAAAGCTAGGAAAACAAAAACAAACAAACAAACAACAACGACAACAACAAACAGGTTTAATAGCAACATATGTGTTTTAGTTTCAGGCTGGCTATTTTCTATTACGTTAACACCAGTATTTATCTAGGTACAAGAAAAAATGACGGTGCTGACGGGTAACTAGCAGTCACTACTTGTCAGCAAAAAATTCTGATGTCGTATTTTCAGAGACTTTTGCATTTTAGGGAATGCTTGATAAACAAGCTGCCATATTCGTGATAATTTCAGAGCAGGTGTCTCTTGTTTCAAATAGTGGCTATCATGTTTGAGGATGAATCCGTTTACACGTAATGAGGATGAAGGCATTGTGTCTGATGGCTCAATAATACAACCTTTCATACAGTTACCCTAAACCCATTTTCCCATTCATACCCAACACACACACACACACACACACACACACACACACACACACACACACACACAAAATCCCTGAAACACACGCGCACATAAATAGATATACAGTAGGCACACACACACACGTGCACACAAAACAATAAAGACACACGCATGCTGACCCATCAAACTTTAACAGTTTGGGGTAAGACACCTTCCCTCCTTGGGAAGACAGGGTGTCTTGTAGGGTGTGTGTCTGAGTATGTGTTCCCCTCTTCTCTCTGCCGTCATGTGCCCTGTTTATTCCTGATCGCAAACATGAGTGCAAAGGACTGCATCCTTAATGGCCCCTGTAATAAATGATTCAGACCCTGGGGCTGCGGAGAACAGGCGAAGAGGAACAGTTAGAGAGAAAAACAAACAGTTGGAGAGGGGAGGAAACAAAACAAAAGGAGGATAGGGGATGGACAAGACACGCAGAGAGAGAGAGGGAGAGAGAGAGAGAGAGAGAGAGAGAGAGAGAGAGAGAGAGAGAGAGAGAGAGAGAGAGAGAGAGAGAACGCAAAAGAGAGAAAAAGGGGAGGATAGATAATGGAAGATATTACAGAGAATGGAGAGACGGGAGGAGAGTTGGAGGAATGAAACATGAAGAGAGAGGGATACACGGTGGGGCGGTAGAGACGAGAGATATTGGAGAGAGAGAGAGATGTAGAGAGAAAACTTAGCAAAGGTAAATGAGCTGAAAGGAGTAGGGAAAGGAAAGGAGGAGGACAGACAGAGGAGACAAGAGGGCGAGGGGAATCAGAAGAAGAAGAAGAAAAAGGAATAGAGAGCCACTGAGACACGGGCTTTTAAATTTAGTCTTCAGAGACGCATCCAGAAAAATAGCACAGGAAACATCAGCTATCTCCTGGACTGGCAGAAATGACCTAGAACCCAGTGCTCCACTTCAGCTCCGTTCAGAACACCGTCAGACAACCACCATGTAAAGAACATGCCGTCCTCTTACGTTATCCATATGCCATTTATTGAATAAATCATGCCTCGTTCTGCCCCCACCCCCATCCGCCACGGCAGAACAACAGTGTGCAGAACAATTCTCTGCCACATGAACGAGGATATAACCGGCCCATGAAAAAGTAATGGCAATTAAAACATGCAAATAACCTTCTGTGTCACGGGGCTGAAAGCACCATTAGGAGCGTCAGCCTCGCTTCGGCACATCACAAACGCTCAAATCCTATCCTGTCAGTAGTGGAGAGTGCAGAGAAAGGTATGACCTGACAGCCAGCTTAAGGTGGTATGACAGTGTGTGTGTGTGTGTGTGTGTTTGTGTACGTGCATGTGTGTGCACAAAAGTGAGGCCTTGGTGGGAACCCATGCCAAGACGAATGCTTTCTGAGCTATCTGGGGTGTCAACCTCATATCCTGCACTGAACGTTGTAAAACCAAGGCCCAGTGGCGTGAGGCAGTAACGTAGGACTATTGCATTACCAAGGGTGTATATGTTTTCCCTCTTATAGCCTCAAATCTTTGCAAGATTTTGAGATGAGACAGGGTGCACGTCGAGGCTCCTGGCTGAGCCATCTCCTGATGAGTAGTTCAACAAGCCCGATACGACAACATCACTGTGTACACATGCTAGTGAACAGAGCCTGCAGCGTTTGTTCCCAGTGACAACCCCCCCCCCGCCCCCAGCCATACGGAGAGTACACAATGTTAGATCAGAGATAGTTGTCCATAGCTGTGTAAACGTTGATGTATCAAACACCCAGCTATGGTTGAGACCTCGGTGGCTTTTAATCGCTTGGATAAATTATAAATTTCTGTAGCGGTACTGTGATTATACAACAGTGCATGGTGATATGGAAAATATACCCATCCATCCATTATCCAAACCGCTTATCTTGCTCTCAGGGTCGCAGGGATGCTGGAGCCTATCCCAGCAGTCATTGGACGGCAGGCGGGGAGACACCCTGGACAGGCTGCCAGTCCATCACAGGGCCAACACAAAATAATGACAATAACAGCAATACTAATAATGATAATAATAATGTAACCACCCCCACTGATCAGTGAGACAGCCTGATCTCAACCAACCGCTCCCCTTGAAAAACCCTACAAGTCCTGAGAGTTTTTCAAAAGGACAACGCAGATGGTGGTGGGGTGATGTTAGTCTTTAAGAGTTGACTGTTGTGGAGATACCATCTTTTGCTGTCATGACTGAGGGATTACATACTAAACTGAACAGCTACTAAATGATGTGCATATTCAAGAAGCCGTTCAGTATAGTATAACCAGAGACAACTGTAAATAATATGGAGCTCTACATGTTAACAATATACATCATGATATTTGCTTACAGATGCAAAAATATTTGACGTTAATCATGTTTAAGAACGCAAGTGAAGTGGTGTCTGGGTAGTGTAGCGGTCTACTCCGTTGCCTACCAACACGGGGAGCGGCAGTTTGAATCCCCCTGTTACCTCCGGCTTGGTCGAGCGTCCCTAGATACAATTGGCTGGTGGCTGGTGGCTGGCGACTCCACAAGTATCGGAGGAGGCCTGTGGTAGTCTGCAGCCCTCCTCGGATCAGCAGAGGGGTTGCAGCAGCGATTGGGACGGCTCGGAAGAGTGGGGCTGGATACAATTGGGGAGAAAAAAGGGGGGGAAATAAAGAACGCAACTGAAGTTCATCACATTGAACTGCTTGGTAGTGTGAATGTGTAACATAATGTTAATGTATAATATCAAACCAAAAATGGTTTTCAAATGACACTCGCTCAAGTATTTCACACCTCATTTTGTGAGGAATTTGAGGTAAACGATTCTCGTTTTCCTTAACTTAGACGACAAAACGTTGCCTCACAATACGACAATATCCGCATTTCATCACGAGGAAATACCGTTGAAAGACTATGAACAACAATGTTGAATTGTTGCTCGGTGCAGTGTGTTTTGTACTGTTGGCCAGTGTTTTTCCTCAGGACGGGTCATCACCTCAGCATCTCAGCGGCAGCAGCATCAATGCGGATGTGTGTTCCTCACCAACTTATGGGTCTTCTCTCTCGCCAGTTGTATCAGTACAAGCCTTACTAAACACTCCTCTGTTTCACATGCTTTTACTTGGTGATCTCTCGTCAACTCTTTGACTCCAACGACAGCCCCATGACTAATTCATGCTGATGGATTTTCCCTGTATACAATCTTACCCATTTTTTCCCCTTTTCTTTCCCACAGTCAGCTTTTATCAAATGTGCCCCCATGGTCCCATTGCACAACCCTGCATGTCTGAGTCATGGCACTGCCGCTGCAGCCGGTCCTGCAGGCACGACCCCAGCTCTCATTATTTTATTGTTAGGGGCACAGACAGGAGTATTAACCCTAACATGCATGTCTTTTTTGATGGTGGGGGAAACCGGAGCACCCGGAGAAAATCCATGGAGACACGGGGAGAACATGCAAACTCCACACAGAAAGGGCCTGGGTTGACCTCCCAAGGTTGGACAACCCCGGGGTTTGAACCTAGGACCTTCTTGCTGTGAGGCGACAGCGCTAACCACTGCGCCACCGTGCGCCCATTGTGGTGCCTTAACTGCAGCGACGCGCTCCACACCAGTTGCCATGTTGTTTCTCTGTTACTTTTTTTTTACTGGTTTTGTTTGCATAACGACTTTGTTCTTTCGATCATTTTTTAAAAAGGAGATTTCTTTCAGTCTGCTTTTTTTTTTTTGCTTTCTGATTCTCTGACAAGATGAGAGCCAATATGTCACCAGTAAACATGGGTTGCACACATATTGGAGATTGCAGAAGATGTTGTGTATTTTAGTACGGAATAAAACAGGCCTGCATCTTGAAGTATGAACTGTCTCGAAAGGTTCGATTCGGTTGCTCAGTTTGGTTTTTGTCATATTGTGACGGACGCAATTCCGTTGTCTCTGTTGGAGATGGCTGGAAATGGTCTCTCAAAACAACGTCTGACATAATTGAAGGGAGTGTGGTATGAAAGCTAATCACAGAAGGTTGAATCAGTTCATCTGGACACAGCGTTTATTGACAGAAATGTTTCATCACTCATCTACTGCCCCTTTTCCACTACATGGTACCGGCTCAACTCGACCTGACTCGACTCGCAGAGTGTCGTTTTCCATTGCCGTAACAGTACCCCCTCAGTGTAGCTGGTCTGCATTGATTTTGGTACCCGCTCCAGTTTTTTGGAAACCCGACAAAAGCGATACCAGAAAAGTGGTAACAGTTACCAAAATGCTGGTACTTTCCAGTAATGGAAAACGAAAAAGTCGAGTGGAGTTGAGCCGGTACCATGTAGTGGAAAAGAGGCATAAGTGACCTCTTCAGTCTAAACTGACTGCAGGTATCCCCACCCTTATAAACAACACAATGCCATAACGACCGAAACCAACAACCAGTTTCATATGCAAATTGGCATGACCATTGACTAGAGTTACAATGGCCATGTGTACTGTTGACAGAGGGTGGGGGAATAGTTGCAATCACAGCATTGTAAGATGGTGACAGGTGTACTCATAGCCCCCCCCCCCTCAGTTCAGGGATGGTGGTTCCCTCTTCACATAGATGGCCTCTTTGACTCCCCGTTCAAACCAGCGTTCCTCCACATCAAGGATGTGGAGGAACATATCGAGTCCTGGCTCGATATGTTAGCTCTCCTGTGTTGTGCCATCTTCTTGATCAGCATCTCTTTGGTTTCCCCAGTGTACAAGTCACAGCCTAAGAGTACATCTGTTGCCATCTTACAACGCTTTGATTGCAAACATTCCCCAATTCTCTGTGAATAGTACACACGGCCATTGTAACTCTGGTTAATGGTCACGGTAATTTGCATAGGAAACCGATTGTTGGTTTCGGTCGTTATGCCACTGTGTTGTTTTAAGGGTGGGGATACCTGCAGTCAGCTGAGACTGAAGAGGTAGGTCACTTGGATGAGTGATGAAACATTTCTCTCAATAAACATTGTATCCAGATGAACTGATTCAACCTTTCTGTGACGTCAAACACCTACTGGCGGAAGAAACTGTTTTCCTCTCTCTCGCGCTCTCTCTCTCTCTCTCTCTCTCTCTCTCTCTCCCTCTCTCATTGTGTATCTCAACGCTTCTTAGGTTGTCTTTCACACCTCTCATATTTGAAATGTTTTGAGTGATGTAGTGGTTGTGACTGAATATGTGCCAGCTGTCTTGGTGAGGTGTCCTTAATAAACAAAATCCTCATCTGGGCAAACGAAGGTTCAGTAAAAAGTGGACGCGACTAAGAGGGATGCCACTCGGCGGCCAACACCCTTGAATCAAAACAACCCCGCTGCTTTGGCAAAGCTTCAAACTTTGCTTCCTCGCATATCAGTCTCCTCCATGCTCCCCCAGAATCAGTCAATACTTTGAAATCTACCAGAGGCAGAAAAAGAAAGTATGTCCCGTCCCCCCCCCCCCACGCCTCCATCCTCTCCTCCATTTTCCTCCTCTCACTAATGCATTCCTGTCATTGGGGAGTTAGAAAGCATAGCTCGAGCTTGCAAAAAAATATCCATGGTGACACAACCGCTCCCCTAAAACCTGAATGATGAAGAAACAGAGAGGCATAATGCAACCATGAGAGACAGATTGTCATTATGTATATATATATATATTTTTTTTTTTTTTTGCACTACCCACACTGTCATACACACTGGGGCAGAAATAAGAGGGTTTAGGGTCAAATAAGGGTCAAGTAGAGAAAAAAACAGAGTGCAGAAACAGCCAGTGAACCGTTTGGTAAAAGGGGTGTTGACAGAGTGATTCCTGTGTAAGACGAGCGACAAACTAAAATGGTACAACTCTTGTTGTTCTGGAGGGAAATGAATCCCTGGTTAAAATGTGTAACACTAGCAGGCACTGAATGACACCGAGGTGGTGGTGGTGGGGGGGGGGTATAGCACAACCTATTCAAGAGTTTGCTCGATGAAATATTCAAAGCCAAGTCAGTGAACAATTGCATCATTCCCACAGCTGTCTGAGAATGAATAAATATCTATGAAAAAAATAACTATATATAATGACAGCGTTTTTCTGCAGCCACCCTTACGAGTTTTCATACCAGGGCAAAAAAAAAAAAACCCTCAATCACTCTCGCACTTACATCACAGGTCTGCGTGGCGCCGACACAAATGGAGCGGAGGGGGAGGGGCGTGGTGAGGAGAAAGTGTGATCTCTATCATCTGTGAGGTACTTCTCTCTCTCTCTCTCTCTCTCTCTCTCTCTCTCTCTCTCTCTCTCTCTCTCTCTCACACACACACACACACGTGCACACCTCCACCTGTGCCGGCCGGCCGGCCTGCCTTCTCTGCCTACACCCTTGTACCTTGCAGCTGCCTGAAGCGTCCATCCAGGATGGAGTTGAAACAGATGTTGGAGGTGCTGAAGCTCAGCCAGCGTGCCCGCTTCATGCTCTTTGCCGAGGAGGGCGAGGAGGGGGAGTAAGGGGAGGGTGCAGGGGGTGGGTGCAGGAGAAGAGAAGGCCGCTGACGTCGCGGGGTACAGGAGGAGGACGAGGAGGAGGATGAAGAGAGGTGGGAGAGCCCCGAGGGAGCCGTGGCGAGCGGGACATGCAGTAGGGCGCCGTTCCTCTCCAGGTGGTGCTTGGGCTCGGGCTCGGGCTGCCTGAAGCTTCGCCCGTCCACCCTTGGTTTCTTCCTGACTTCCCCCCGCTGGGCCCGGTGGATCGGCGGGGTGCTCCTACTGCGGCTGCCAGCGCTGCCGCTTGCACCAACCCTCATCAAGGCCTCTTTCTCGGCCGGGACGTACGGCCGGCTAGTGGCAGGCTCCTTGGTCAACCCCGCCGTCCGGATGACCGCGGTCTCCCTGCTGCCGGTCTTCAGGCTGATCTTGACCTCTCTCAGCCGGGGTTGGCTGATAGGGGCAGCGCGGAGCAGACAAGGGCTGCTCATCTTGACCCCTCAACAGCAACAACAGCGACAACAACGGCAAGAGCACGCAGCTTGGAGCTGGGAGAGGAGCTAGGCACTCCACGTCTCTCCTCTTCTCTCTCTCTTTTCTCTCTGTCCTCCTTTCCCGTTCCCTCTTGTGCTCATTCTCGTTCCCTCCCTCTTTCCTCTTCACTCTCACTCTCTCTCTCTCTCTCTCTCTCTCTCCTCACCAGTGTGGTGGTGATGCTGTGCTCCCTCTCTCTCAAGGCGGCACGGAGGCTCAGGCAGCCTTCAGTTCAGCTCTGAGTGGTTTCTCCAGCGCCCCAGCCATGCATACAATATGTTTCTGGCTCCACGCGGCCACGTGCTCTGGAGGAGGCTGCGAGGCTCCTTTCCTCTGAGGCACACAACACTGCCCCCCCCACCACCACCACCACCACCCCTTCCATACTCGTGACATCACTGAATTTGGAAGTGCGATGTACCTCAGATGCATACCGGAGCTTGTCAACAATCAAGTTATCCATCTATCTGCCTGCAGGTAATGTCTGTAGTGCCAGCTAGTGTACGGAGCGTGCGAAGATGGCGTTTTAAAATTCGATGTGTATGTTCTTGGTAATTATGCTGGGATGCATACTTGCGAGTTCACAAGCTGTAAATCAAAGCCGGCTGTCAAGTCATCCCCCCCCCATTTATCTCTCTTTCTCTCACACACTACTCTCCCTCTCTCTCTCGCTTGCTCCCTTCTTCCCTCCCTCTCCCTCTTCCTCTCTCTTTCACTGACAGGAAACTCTGATTGCATTACTGAAACATTAGCACAGAGGCACTCTAGCACAATACCATCAGCACCCTCACAGAAGCACTTGGCACTTAAAGAGACACACAGGCAAGGAGGGACCATATACCACGCGGTACACCGAGTCTAGACACAACTGCTACCGAGTTTGGCCACCCAGAAGTTATCATCTCCAGTCTCCGCAGGGTCTGGCGTATGTTGTACCAACACCGCGAGGTCAAAGCCCAATCGTGTCTGCGGACATGAATATGGAGTGACCCTCACTGCCCCTCTTCTGTGATGCGCTCCTATGTCCCAGAAACACCGCTATTTAAAAAACGACCCTCTCGCAGACCCACACCTGGGTCACAGGGTACCGGCTTAGCCAGAAATCCCAAAGATCTGCGCTATGGGAGGAAGACGGGCAGGGCAGCTGTCCAGATCAGTCAGAGGAGGGGCATCCTGGGAATGCACCAGCGATTCCAGTAACTTGCAGGGGGCAGAGCTCAGCTGCCGGAGGGTGTGTTTTGGACAGCGAAACACGGACAGGAACACACACACACACACACACACACACACACACACACACACACACACATACAACATGGTCCACAGCTATCTAGGTAAATCTCTTGACACACGGGACAATGTGGCAATAGCAGAGCTCATTGAATTGTGAGTTTCACTATAATTTTTGAACTTTTTTGCTCAAAAATCTCCAAGTAACTGTCGTCAACACAGTTGGAGGGTCATCGGAACCTACGCTATTTTTTTCCAACCATGCATCAACCCATCCCTTCCTCTTTCTTCCCCGGGAGGCACTCTTGAAAAAGCGGCACCTGTTTGGGCAATCCTGCCTGTTTAGCGATGGACGACACATCTATTGTTACTTTCACAGCAAAACCTGTAAACAGTTTGTAGCACAGTAACACAATATGCACACCATGTAGTGGACACGCATCATTTCTCTTCAACCCTTCCTCCCCTCTTTCTTGCTTCATGTTTACTGATACCTAGATATTTTACTTTTTAAAATAGCGCGTGTGTGTGTGTGTGTGTGTGATTTGTGTCTAGTGTATCTGTATGTGTGTGTGAGAGGTCTGGCCTTTGACAGCCCGCCTTTCCTGGTTTGTGAGGACACTGTGTTCAGTCCTCACTTCTTCAAGGGGCTATTTTAGGGTTAAGACTCGGGTTTGGGGTCGAAATTAGAATTGGGATTAGGTTAAGGTTCAGGTTAGGGGCTAGGGAAAGAATGTAGTCAAAGAGGATCCTCTCAAGTATAGAAAAACAAAACTGTGTGTGTGTGTGAGTGTGTGTAAGCAACCCACGATGTGAGGGAAAACTCACTTGGCTAAGCCCCCCCCCCCCTTTTTTTTTCCTCCCCAATTTTATCTGGCCAATTACCCCTCTCTTCCGAGCCGTCCCAGTCGCTGCTCCACCCCCTCTGCCGATCCGGGGAGGGCTGCAGACTACCACATGTCTCCTCCGATACATGTGGAGTCACCAGCTGCTTCTTTTCACCCGACACTGAGGAGTTTCCCCTGGGGGACATAGCATGTGGGAGGATCACACTATTCTCCCCAGTTCCCCCTCCTCCCCGAACAGGCGCTCCGACCAACCAGAGGAGGCGCTAGTGCAGCGACCAGGACACATACCCACATCCGGCTTCCCACCTGCAGACATGGCCAATTGTGTCTGTAGGGACGCTCGACCCAGCCAGAGAGGTAACACGGGGATTCGAACCGGCGATCCCCATGTTGGTAGGCAACGTAATAGACCGGTACACTGCCAAGACGCCTCACTCGGCTACTCTAATGGCGTATGATCCTGATACCAATGCTTAGGAAAAGATTTGCAGAGCCCTGAAGAGTTAGTTACAGTTAGTGACTGCGTCTAACCAGACACACGCACGCACACACACACACACACACACACACACACACACACACACACACACACACACACACACACACACGCATGGGAAACTGGATCCTGGTTACTACACAACACACTCACCTGCGAGGGCCTTGATGCGTGAGCGTTCAAACAGCCTGGCGGAGCTGTTGTCGTTGTCCAGCTCCTCGTCCGACAGGTCGAAGCGGATGTTGACGCGGCTGTACTGCTGCGTGATCTCCGCATTGTCAAAGTCTGTGGTGGATGTCATGGCGGTGGCCAGCGTGGCAACTGGACGAGGGTCTGTGTTTTGTTTTGTTTTTTTGTGAGGAATGGGGGTTGGGTGCTGGTGGCAGGGTGCGGTGGGACGTGCCCTCAGGTGGCGTCAGAAGAGGAACGGAGGGGAAGAAACGACGAGGCTGGACTTCAAACACCGGATGGGGGCCTGGAACATAGAGGGTGCAAAAATAGATTTCAGACGTCCTCTGTCTACTTCCAAGTCAATAACAGTACATCATAAACAAGACCGTGGCTTCGCACATCCTCTGAATCAGAATGAGGACGATGAAAAATCAATAAAGTAATGAAGAGTGCAAAAACAAGAAGAATACAGATTATGACATGGGGCACTGACAGACGTGGGAGTGGTTGCCAAGATAAAACGGAAGTCCTCGGCTAAGTGGTTCCCGTCTTCGCCTGTGCCAAGACATGACAGCGATTGTCAAACTCATAGAGACCAGCTACATATCAAACGCATCCACCATCACCTCCGGATGGATAACAACGAGCATCCCTCTGATTTTGTCATTTGTCTTTTATTCTTGGCCTTAAAACTTGTCCCGTTAGCCCCTGCATCCCCCAGGAGCACCATTTTGTGCTTAACACGCTACCCAACCGTCACCGTGGCGCGAGTGTCTGTGTACTCTCTGCGTGGTATGGCGGGTGGAGGTTAGCCACTAAGATAGCACTATCTGGGCTCCGCATGCCTTTCTTATCGTGCCTCACGGAGGGGGGGAGGGAGGGCAGGGGGGAGGGCAACCCCTCGTTACTGGAGAACATGACGAGAGCTGCTCGAACCGCTGTCCCCCCAAGTGACGCAGCTCACGCGGGTTTGAACTGGGAACGCTTGTTTGTGTTCTCAGCTTTCCACGGGGGCGGAAAATGCGCGTAGCAGTGAGGGAGGGGGGGAGGAGGAGGGGGATAGGGGGCGTCGTGTTGGCACCACGATGGGGTGGAGCACGGTGCGCAGGGACTCGGTGAACATGGCGGAGGGTCCTCGTGTGGACATCTCTCGAGGGGCCCACAATGACAGCGAGTTAAAGGATTTTACATCCAAGTGTTGTCGATGGCGGGGTTGTCTTGCGGTAATCCATCACGTGACACTACGATTCAACAGATGTCACTGACTAGTATTACCCTGTCCGGTTGGTGGCGCACTAACTTGTGAAATAAGCTAGAGAGAAAACCCTGCCTCTCCGTTGTACATCATTGAAGACCACTTGTTTTAAAAGTTTTATCCTTAGTTTTATCCCTCATAAAGAACCTATAGAGAGTAGGGATGCAAATTAACACAAGTTTCTAAGGACTGTAGATGTGTTGGCATGAATGACCTGTGCTGAGTTTGCCAGCATGTTTGCCTCCAGTCCCCTACAGGTGAATCAGATACGAGCAGGGTCGCAATCTGATGACTGTGAGTTTTTCGTTTTCCTGCCCATTCAGGGAAGAGTCCCCCCAACCCACCCTCCCGCTCCGCCACCACTCGGTGACAGTAATGTCTCCCTCCACCTCCTCCTCCTCTCCTCCTCGTCAGTATCAGGACCCTGCAGGGGGGGTGTTATCAGCCCAGGGACGTCCAACCCACCGCCCGGGATCCCCTTATCACCTCACAGACAGCATTGACAGAGCTACTGGGGTGCTCTACCCACAGACCCGTAGCCACAGACCACCAGCAGTCATTGTACATGCAGAAAAAAAAATATAGCTACACCACTGTATGACAGCTACAGTACAATGTCCACGTGTGACTGGGAAATAAACATGACTTTTCAACTTGGCAGTGCAACAAAAAGGGCCATACAATTCCAAATTCAATACAAAAGCTCTAAACTTGATCTCAAATGTGCTGAAAAAGTAGTTTGGCCTGTAGAGAGAGTGACTTGTGACAGAGATGACAGGTTTGATCCCTGTTCCCACCAGTGTGTGTCTATCAACAGGCAGGTAGGCATTGAAGTCCTGCCCACACACATGTTGTAGTGACAGAATGTCACTTTTATGGAAGGCAAATGCATAAACATTGCATAAACATTGCAGGTGAGATGACATGAGACACTAATAAAGGGTACATGGGACAGTCTCGTGCATGCAGGCTGCAGGAGCTGCAGCACCTTTAAGCTATTGTGCCTGAAGGGCATCTGGAAAAGACTTGTTACCCCCCCCCCGCCGCATGTGCAATGCCTAGCCTGACAGAGCTGTTAAGTAAATAAATGTTTCATTGACCATCAAAGACTTCACACATCAGATTGTTGTTCCTATCATAAATTCTACGGCTGCACAACGTCAACAGGACTTCAAAACATTACAGTCAGTTCTCTCTGTTGGATTGCAATATGCAATATGAATCATGATATGTGTGGACCAAGTCTTGTTTACATGATCACCTTACAGCCCTTTTAAGAAAGGCACTTCATTTGTACATCAGGGAATGCTTACAGCTTTGCATGCTCAGTTACACCTTTTCTCTGATAACACATCTGCACTTCTTGCCATTGTGGAAATTTGAGTAGCTGACGGGTTGCAACTGCGCAGCCTGAATACAATCGCTCAATAAATTGTCTAACAAAGAAGACAAATATGATGCTACGGAGCCTATTATTCTATGATATTAAGGGAGGGTTGTCCTGCTTCAAACCACCATCTAAAGAGAGGGATTAACTGGTAGCCGAGAGCTGCAAATGCTTCCACTCTGCGGAAAACAACACATTAGCCGGCTACTGTCTGGGAGGGGACGCATCACTGCAAGTCAAATGGAGGAAATGCAGCAAGAGATGGTGGGGTCAAGACATGTGGCTAGCAGTGTGTTTGGAATTGTAGGAGCAGCAACTGGACTCGCAGGAGAAGGAGGGAGAGAGAGAGAGAGAGAGAGAGAGAGCGAGCGAGAGAGAGGCCTGCAGTCTAGAGGAGACTGGTGTAGTGTGAATCTGAGACACAACACCAAGTGGGTAGAAATCAATACGGAGGGCTGGAGAGAAAAGTGAAGCCTGCTTGACTGAATGACTACCATGGTCTGCTGAGGCAGAAATTCCCCAAGGCTCAAGTTGTATGCCTCTACATCAACATGAACATTAACCTGATTTAAGAGTAAAACTTAGACATCGTAAACTGGAGGACACAACAGTGAAGCACTGCGTAACCAATAGCTAAGCATGAATATTAGGTACAACGAGGGGAAGAAAAAAAAGATTGTGGACTATTTCTGCAGTGTGTTTACATAAAGTCCCTGCAGACTGGAAACGTGGCACACTGGTACTTGTCCATTTAAGGGGAAAAGAGGGACTTACTTTTTCTCTTTTAATGTTTTCAAATATGTATATGCATGCACTTGCTTTGTTTGGCAGAGATTAAAGAGAGTGGGCAAAAAGAGAAAGTCTGACACTAAAATTGAAGAGTACAGCTAAATGTGAGAAAGTAAATATATCAGCCGCTCGTATAACGTGACGCGCACGGCTCTAAAGTTAACGAAGGGCGCGCTGTCGTCAGGAAACTGTCATTGTGCATCGCCACAGCGATAATAGACGCGCGCCATTTGCGCATCTGGATGGCGCACGGCAAGCCTCCAAACAGGCCACCCGCGGCTCCAGAAAGCCCCCCCCCCAAAAAAACTAAACGGGTGTATCTTGGTCGCTAGGTCCTCTGTTGAAGCTCCAGAACTGAGACAAGTTCGGAGTTGGAGCGTCAAGGCAGTTTGACGCGCCAAATGGCGCTTGCGGTGCGTCTTTCGCCATTTTAACCATTCCAAACGCGCGCGTCTGGATGAATCCGTTCATCTGGACACGTTTATTGAGAGAAACTTCTCATCACTCATCTCAGCGGTTTCTTCAGTCTCAGCTGACTGCAGGTGTCCCCACCCTTATAAACAATACAGTTGCACAACGACCGAAACCAAACACACGCTGGCCAAGAGGATGGCACACAGGAGAGCTAACGCGTCGGGCCTGGACTCCACAGTCTACAACCATCTACAGGCCAGTGGCCACTCTTTCAAGGATGTGCACGTCCGCTGGTTTGAACGGGGAGTCAAGAGGCCATCCATGTGAAGAGGGAACGACCATCACTGAACCTGGGGGAGGGGGGGGGTACGAGTACATCTGTCGCCATTTTACAATGCTGTGATTCCAACTATTCCCAAATCCTCTGTGAGGGGTACACATGGCCTTTGTAACGGCAGTTAATGGTCACGGAAATTTGCATATGAAACCGATCGTGGGCTTCGGTCGTTATGCCGCTGTGTTGTTTATAAGAGTGGAGATGCAGCCAGTTTAGACTGGGTAGGTCACCTAGATGAGTGATGAACCATTCCTCGCTCAATAAACATTGTGCCCAAGATGAACTGACTCAACTTTCTGTGACGTGTGCTTGCTTTGTATAACCCCAGTGGTCTTAACAGGTGGTCTGAAAGGGGACGTGTAACTGCGATTCAAACAATGGAAAACAACCCGCAAAGGAACGAATGCTGTTCTCAGCGGAAGGTGACGGCAACTATTTGGCTCGGATCGAAACAGTATTTGTCCAGAGCATCAGCGGTACATTCAACTTATTTACACTTACAATGTTCTGGTTGTCGTCCTTTACGGAGAGGTGTTTATCTTGGGACTTCTCCCGGCCAATAAACCAATTATAATCCCATTGAAAGACGCTGCCGATCTTGGTCCTTGTCCTAGTCCTGGTCCTGGTGCTTGTCCTGGTCCTGGAGAGGGGACTTGGGAAAGGGGTCGTACGTAGACGCCGCGCAAACTGCGGTCATTCCCGAAAGCCAGCGTCTGACCCACCCTGTGTTAAAAATAAAGTGGGCGCATCGAGTACATGATCTCTCCGCGCAGAGGACGGGCGGACATTCCTGACATAAGAGAGCCTGACTCTAAATGGCAGAGACACTTTATGCTCTGCACCCCCCACCCACCTCCACCCCCGGCAAGTCTGTTTAATCGCACACACAGACACACAGCAAACCCCCCCCCACACACACACACACACACACACACTCTACCCCAGAAGAAATGTCACCTCTGGGCCTACTGCCACTGCGTTGCCCATTCACCCACAGTGGGGTCTGTAGAGTAACGAGAAGCTGGACAGGGAACTTGTTAACATTATTATTCCTGGAGGGGATTATGCGTTTGTGGGGGGGGGGGGTCCGCTGCGCAAACTACTGGACCGATCAACCTTTTTTTTTTGTGCACAGTTGTGAGTGTATGATTAGGAACCTCTCGTGGTTGCGGTGATTAAAAACCTTCGGAAAAACGTCTGTTCCCTCTCTTCGTTCACTCTCCGGCTCGCTCAACCAGCGCTGCTTACTGTCACTGCCCGATCCGAGTTGACCGTAGAGGGAGTCACGCACGATAATTTAAAAAAAGAAAAAAGCGAAATGATAAAGGAACAACTTCCTCTAGGCTGCCCTCAAAACAGGAAGTGTCGCATATTCTTGTTACTGCCCGATCTGAGTCACCTGTAGACGTGAGTCGCGCATGCGCATGCGCACGCGTAAACGGCTTACTCGGCCAAATTATATTATGAAAATAAAGACAGGTTTGACCAAGACGGTCACATAGCAAAGCTTTTCCTTTTCGGAAAGTGCAAATTCATATTAGACTTGGTCGCATTCCTGCGAGGGTCCGCCAAGGAGGCTGCGCATCCACAGACAAAACGTTTTTATTAGGTATACTTTTTTAGCTTGAGCTGCATATTAACACATTTTTTTAACCAATATTTCTCGTCCAATCGACCTGGACACTGTTCAAAAGTCTTATAATGGCAGGAAAAACACCGGTTTTTCTATGTGTGTGTGTGTGTGTGTGTGTCTGCTCCTATACTGCTGGGCCTGTCAGCCTAATCATTTATGATTGCATGATCAAGGACCTTGTGGTTGCAATGATTAAAAACCTTTGGAAAACCATCTTTTATACCGCAATTGAGTGCAAACTCCTCAGCTGGTTTGTCGCCTAAGTCTGAGCACCGGAGAAGGGAAGATACCGAGTGCACTCTTCTATTTCTTTATTATTACACATTTTCACCTTTGCTTTTCTTTATTTTCTCGTAATCACATTCCCTTTATCATATGCTTGCGTGTGTACCGTTTGTTTTCACCTTTTAATCATTATCTGCGCACTTTGACACTGCATCGCATTTGAATGTACGAAATGTGCAACATAAATCAAGTTTTGATTTGTTTTGATTAGCAGACAGCTCCTTGTGTGTTTTCCTTTTTACAGTCTGTTGTTTCACTGCTCATCTCTCGCTCTGGTACCTACCTCCACACCACGTGTTTTAATTTCATGGTTTTTTTTCTCCCCAAATTATGTTTTATGTATTTATTTGTGCTACTTTCTGTCTTTAGATTTTGTGTCTCAAGTGGACTTTCTGACAGCTTAATCTAAAAAAAAAAAAAACAATTAATAACCAGACTTATTAAAGTGTCTGTGAATACTGGATCTAGTGTCTCCTTCCCTGTTTGTGGAAACTGGAGCCCGTCCTGATAGCAGGTCTACTTACAAGACTAGACCGCCCACCAGCCCCAAACTCAACAATTTAAGACTCATCTGTACCTTAACACGACCGCCAGGTTCAGAAAGGCCACGTCTGATTTCTAATTCTGCTTCTTCTTCTTTTTTTAAACTGTCTTGTGTTCTCGTAATGCTATGGTTAGCAATCACTCAACTCATTACGAGACAGACGTATATCCCTGTTTGCTAACGCTAGCATGACAAGCGCGGGGCATCCGGGGGGCGTGTCGGTCTGGTCCGTTGCCTACCAAATCCTCGCATTACTTCCGGCTTGGTCGGGCATCCCTACACTCAATTGGCCGTGTCTACGGGTAGGAAGTCGGATGTGGGTATGTGTCTTGGTCGCTGCACTAGCGCCTCCTCTGGTCAGTCGGGGCGCCTGTTCAGGGGAGAGGGAATAGCGTGATCCTCCCACGCGCTACGCCCCCCTGGTGAAACGCCTCACCGTCAGGTGAAAAGAAGAAGCTGGCGACTCCACATGTATCGGAGGAGGCATGTGGTAGTCTGTAGCCCTGATCGGATCGGCAGAGGGGGTGGAGCAGCAAGAGTGGGATAATTGGTCAAGTACAATTGGGAGAAAAAGGGGGAAAATCCCCCCCCCAAAAAAACCAAACAAGACAAGCGTGAGTTTATAAGTGTCCTGTTACTATGAACAGCTACTCATTCTGAGGTGTAACCATCACTGGTGATTGAACGTCCTGTCCAAACGATCAGAGGAGAGATGAGCTTCATTCTACTATTCATTAGTTTTGCAACAAGCCTTCCTGCATCTGCAGTTGGGTTCATCAGAGTTTCGCAAATACGAAAAGAAAACACTCGCTTCAAAAAAACAAAAAACAAAACTGCATATTTATAAAAATACCAAAGGCACATGGGCTACATTTGCATCTTATCAGCAAAAGAATGAGTTTTGTAATAAAACACATTTAGAAAACATGAGCAGAATACAACAAAACATAAATAACAAATGTTTGTTTACACAGTGAGAGGAAGCATTTACAAAATAAACAAACGTGTATAAAAACAGAGAAAAACCAGTACAAAATTGTCATTCTGCTCTTTCGCCACGTGTCCCAGGAGGATCTTCCCTTCATCTTTTTGTTTCTTCTTCTTTTGTTTTTTGTTTTTTTTTCTGTAAAGGCACTGAACACTACAGCCAAAAATGTCCCGAACCTTAAACGCCTGTAAACTACATGGCTCTTCATCTGGACTCGCTCAGCCCAGCATGGCCGTGCCTTTGATTGTCCTCCGCATAGTTTCAGCACCGTACAAACAACTGGAGAATAAAGAGGGACTTCAACATGAACCTTCGCCACTGCTGCAAGCGACAAATATGAATAGCAAAGCACTATTTGCGAGCACGGTGCATTGCTCTGAAAAATAAAACAACCATCAACAATCTTTTGAACAATGAAAATAATAAATACTACAGACTTCAGAATTAGACAAAAGCCCTTGTAAGTTAGCTTACACAGATTTGGAGGGCACCATATAAGGCTGCTGTTATATATGTGGTTTTGTAGCTTTCATACAATACACACAATACACATACATACATACATACATACATACATACATACATACATACATACATACATACATACATACATACATACATACATACATACATACATAAAACCTTCCCTGTTCTACTACAGAATTGCTTAAAAAACTCTGCAGTTTGAGTGGTATAAAATATGCCGCACCTACAGACACAAACACAGGTAAACAACACACCGGAGCCAAATAGTAATTGAAAATAATTCCAAGTATTTGTTTTAACCTTCTCAAGAATGCCAGAAGGATGGAGTGTTTCGTATTCCAACATTTCTGACACCGTCAGGTAAGTGATTAATTTACTCAGCCGGCTTTCAAAGAAACTTCCCGGTGAGCGTCAGTCATTGTATTGTTCAGTGTGTTAAATCCCACCAATTCAGTATTTTAAGCAGGTCAAAGCAAATCATGAAAGTATTTGTAAATACTGTTTGACACAGATATGGCAGAAAGTACCACTGCCTCTGTGGTTCTAACCTCAGGTGCGTTGGCAGGCTCCAGAAAATGCAGATGTGAATATTTCTGGGATTACTGAGACACACAAACACACAAAAATAAAAATATATGCTTTTGGAGTACACATACTCGAGCCATCCAAACAACGGTAATTCAAATACTTTGTTGATTGATACAAAAATTCACCTAATTTTTGTTGTTGTTGTTGTAATGTTGGCTAAGGTGACTTTTACATATTTGCCCACTGTTAGTAAGCTGTAATTGCTGACTGATGGCAACAGTCAGTAAAAGGAATCGGTAGCATCATCGATGGCAAGCCAGTTTTACCTCAAAGAATACTTGCATCACCTGTTGTAATAAAACCTGTGCCTTTGAATTTAAGAAGAAAATCTACAACTCATCAGCCTGACCTGGACGGGGGACCGGATAGCTTCACGGGCTGGGAAAGGCAATTTTAAACTAGTTGAAAATGTGACGTGTCACTAGCATACAATGAGCGGGTCATTCTCCTGAAGTCATTCCTGCTGCTTTTCCATGGGTCAACACTTCAAAATCTTTGGTAAAATAGGATTGCAATGGTCAAGCATTCAAATACATTGCTACACAAACACACAAATAAGATTGTTTCAGGAATAAATGCTTGTACAAAAAAAAGCTGCATGATACTTGGTATCTGGATATCAATATAACATCAGTGCTCTTAGAAAAATGAACAAGTCAAGTAAATAAAGTTTGGGTGCAAAATTGGAAGATAGACTAAACCCGGGCTCGGGACAGTTCAGTCTAAGTACTTGTTGTCTTCTACAAGTCTTCTACGTGTGCTGTGGTTTCACAGGGCAAGGAGGGCATCGAGCTCAGCGATGACCGCTGTCTGTCTTTTAGCTACAGTGTTCAACAGTCTGTGGGGAAAAGATGGAGTCCTTAAGTCCACCTATTGGACAGTGGAGGGAAGAGGAGAGGGGAGGAGATGTTTGTAAAAAAAAAAATACGCCATCTGCCGAACAGTTCATACAATCACTGTGTGTCATCACCCTATCTCACCTGCAGCAGGTAGATGACCCGGACGACTTCTTGTCCATTGCGCCTGATGGGCTGAAGGATCCAAGCACTAGGCATCAATTCCCCCCGCACAGCATCCATGCTGGGACGGGGAAGAGATTCCTCAAAGACAGACTGCATGGCCAGTACATAGAGGTCAACCTGGGGCAGAGAACACAGAGACTTATAAAACAGGAAGCCTACCTGGAGACAATTGCACAGAGACATTACATCATGCCTCTGCCTTTCAGTTAACATTGCTTATACCCCCTCCCCTTTATCCCCCCAATTGCATCCAACCAATTACCCCTCTTCCGAGCCGTCCCGGTCGCTGCTCCACCCACCTCTACCGATCTGGGGAGGGCTGCAGACTACCACATGCCTCCTCCGATCCATGTGGAGTCGCCAGCCGCTTCTTTTCACCTGACAGTGAGGAGTTTCGCCAGGGGGACGTAGCGCATGGGAGGATCATGGTATTCCCCCCAGTTCCCCCTCCCCCCTGAACAGGCGCCCCGACCAACCAGAGGAGGTGCTAGTGCAGCGACCAGGACACATACCCACATCCGGCTTCCCACCCGCAGACACGGCCAATTGTGTCTGTAGGGATGCCCGCCCAAGCCGGAGATAACATGGGGATTCGAACTGGCGATCCCCGTGTTGATAGGCAAAGGAATAGACTGCTACAGTACCCGGACGCCCAGCATTGCTTATACTTAATGAGTTTTTTTCAATGCTGTGTTGGAAAGAAGAAAGAGTGCCTTAGCACCTGATAAATATACCCCGAGGGCACGGAAACAATCAAACAAAACCCAAGATATTCTTTGGAAATTCAAAGACCCCATGGCACGCTGCCAGTTGTAAAATAGGCATAAATTATAGAAAGCCTATTTTCGAGATGGCAACTGTCCTCCCGGTTTCACACCCCCACAAAAACATCTTTAGGTGTAAATTTTGTTTTGTTGATTACTATGCCGCATAGAGCAACCAGTACTTCTAGTAGTTACCAGTTTCTGTTTATTGTGTGACTGTACCAACCTGTTTGGACTCGGTGCTGATGCAACAGAAGTCCCTTGGCTGGCTGAGGTGGCAGGTGGACGGATCTGTTAGCAGGTAGACTAAAGAGAGACAGTAATATAGAACAGAATAGAATAGAATAGAATAGAATAGCAAAATTACAATAACACACATTGACACATCACATTGAAGTGTAAACATAACAGAAATTTGGGGATGTGCTTTGTAGTAAACACAGATAGGGAAGCCCTGTGTATCTATGGTATATGTAGCACCTAGGTTTATGATACTGCACCAATAAGAATAGAGATGAACATGTAGGTCCGACATTACACGTGAAACTTTTTCATGTAACTTAGTCGCATGCAGCTGAGTTTCATCAGAGTTGCATTGTGTATCAGCCCCATCAATTAACTGAAAAGTTGCGAGAAACTTGGTTGCATCAAGCTGAAACTGTTTCAACCCGATGCAACAAGGTTCACACAACAACCAATCAGAGCATACCTGTCATTTGATGTCACGTCACTCCGCAAATCTGACCCATTCTGTTCTGTTGGGCTTTCAAAACTTGATGTTAAAACCGTGATGGAGCGACATCTACCGGCATGGACCTTGCACAACGAAATGTTTTTGATCGAATATTTTGAAGGTGAGTCAGTTTAATGTAATTAGTCCTCTGTTATTGATAGAAGATTTGCCAGCTGTGTTTGTTACAAAGTAACATTCGACTATTCAGCAGATGTTCTATTTGTATCGTTCTGACAAATCTCATTGGCTGATGCATGTAGTATTGATTGCATTTAGTGTAACGGTTTAGTTGCACAAACATTATGCAACTTGCAACTCATAAATGCAACCAAGTTGCATGAAAAAGTTTCATGTGTAACGTCGGCCTAATAGATCAAAGTGGTGCCTGCATATACAAACAGTTGACATGAGTGCATAATTGAAATGAATGTACTGAATAGGTTGCCTTCACATTTTTTGCTAATCAAAACAATAAACTCCAGAACATGCAGCTCAAATATCTTGACAAGCCTTTACTAGTGTGTTTGTTGAAATTATATTTTTTGATTGATTTGTATGTGCATACAACTGATTTGTATGTCTTAGGCCTTATGTTGACTGACACCGTTATCACCTGAGGCTTTGGCAAGTATTAAATTTGTTACCTGGGCTATTATTACCTCCAAGGTTACCAGATGCACCAGCAGTAAAGATGTCATTGAACATTTGACAGTGTAGGTAAGATTGCACACAAAATTTCATGATATTGCCAAATTGCTATCAGTATGTTTAATATTCCATTACCCTTCCAGGTCTTTCATGACCACAGGACACCTGTATTAATTTTCTCCAAGCTACAGACACCTTGGATATTACAAATCAGATTATTTCCCAGCCAGCCAGGCACGCTGGTGTGTTGGCTCACCCAGCTGAGTGCTGTCATCTAGTGGTCGCGTCCAGGCAGAGCGGACTGACGGGTTGTACAGGTGGCTCTTCCCGGGCTGTCGGACCAGACTCCAGACACGAGCCAGGGGCCTGTCCAGCTCACCAGCCCCCAGAAAACCATAGACAGAAGGGCTGGAGGACAACTTGTAGTAGGCTTGGAAGCCCCTGTCTGTGCCCTGGTGCCTGGGTAAACACATTAACGCAGTATGTGAGCATATTGGACATCAACCTGTGATTTTTCAAACCCGTTCTCATCCCACAACGTCATGCAAGGACACCGCAATGTACCCTTACGCGTCTGTATAGAGATGCACCGGGTAGCGAGACCTACCAACGTACTTAACCTTAAACCTAAACTTGACCACTACCTAAGCTGTACGTCATATAGGGTCGAAATCCTCATAGGAGAAAAAAAGTGAGTGTCACATAAGAGTTCTGGGCATCCAACACTGCTGCAGCAGGTTTAACACTGGAGTCTATCAAACAGCCAGCACGTCTCTATACATGCGTGGAAGGGTACCTTTTCACTTCCTTGATGCTTTGACAAAAACATCAATATAGGGCATCCAGGTAGCATGAGGGTCTACTCCATTGCCCACCAACACGGGGATCACTGGTTCGGATCCCCATATTACCCCCGGCCTAGTTGGGTGTCCCTACAGACACAATTGGCCGTGTTTGCAGGTGGGAAGCCGGATACGGGTATGTTTCCTGGTCGCTGCACTAGCGCCTCCTCTGGTTGGTCGGGGCATCTGTTCAGGGGGGAGAGGAACTGGGGGAAATCGCGTGATCCTCCCGTGCGCTACGTCCCCCTGGTGAAACTCTTCACTGTCAGGTGAAAAGAAGCGGCTGGCGACGCCACATGTATAGGAGGAGGCATGTGGGAGTCTGCAGCCCTCCCCGGATCAGCAGAGGTGGGTGGAGCAGCGACCAGGACAGCTCGGAAAATTGGGGTAATTGGCCGGGTACAATTGGGGGAAAAGGGGGGGGGGGTCCAAAAATATAGGACGTAATGGGATGAGATTGAACTGTTTTTTTCATGGGATCATAAGGTCCCCTCTTTTCAACTGCAGACTGTCAGGATTTGCTGAGAAATTGAGGAGGAAAAAAGCATCAAAAATATTAGATGCAAAACAACAGCAAGGGGTGACATCAACAGTATGTGACTGCGCTCGTAACACAATTAAGACTTTACCATTGATTTTCTATGGAGTTGCAGCATTTGCAGAGAAAACGTCACTAACCTCCAGCCTGCAGCTGCCTTGCCCGTGATCAGGTTGGCCATGTCCCCAGCACAAGCCAGTTGTACCTGCAGAGATGAGAACTCTCTGTTAGCTGTGGCAATAAGGCCAATCCCCACCACCTCTATTATTCTGTAAATTACAATGTGGACACACACTGAGGGACTTTATTACACGCAATGAAAACTTACATGTAAGCCAAGTTAGTTTACACATATTAGGAAGTGACGGGACTTGTCGGCTCCTCTGAGACATTTTATACTGCATCCACTTAAATATAAATGTATAAACATTAGTCAATTATGTGCTGATTAATCATCATCATCATCATCATCGGCGGTCATTCGGGGTTGAATATGTTGTACTCCTTCTAGGTCCTTGTGGGTATCCTTGTGGGAGGATGCCTGTGTGTGACAGCTTTTTACATGAAGTGGCTGATGCGCCTGCAACCACCACACAGTCCTTGGCAGGGGGTGGCCAGAGTCCAATGGTATGGAGAACCAAGACAGTTGGGGACCACCCTCTGTTGCAGCCTTCATCCGCCTTCACTGCCGTTGTGACCTGGAGACATCTTCCGTCAGTTCCGGCATTGAGGTCTTTGTTGGATTGTGCTTCATCTGGAACCTCCCCCTTGACCTGTCCACCTTGGGTGACCCTACCAGGAGCCAAGCTCCGGACAGCATAGCTCTTGGGATCACTGGTACACGCAAGCTTCTCCACCACAGCAAGGTGGCGATCCAGGAGAAGGCACTGATTAGTAAATGCCTAGCGGTCTAAGATATACTGTGCTGTTAACACTTACTAAGACGTATTTAAAAGAATTGCGGAAGTGTATTTCTGTTGGTATGTTCCCTACAAGTGCAATACTACCTAGTGTGAACACAGACTCGTTTATTTTTGCCTACTTACATTTAGATATTCCTCTTATAATGCTGTGTTATGTGTTTCATGTTAGCAACCGACAAAAGGCATATTCCTTATATGTGTAAACTTAGTTGGGGAATAAAATAGAATAAAACAGATTCTGATTTTAATGACATACAACAGTACTGTGGCACACGAGGAAACTTTCTCCAGGATACCAAAAATGTTTATAATTGTACAACATTTTAGTTATTTAGATGACGTCCTCAATAGTTGTCATTTATCAGATCACATTTTTTAGTTTTTACCTCTGCCAAGGCTCGACCCAGGAGAGCGGATGCAATGTCCTGATAGGCCGTGGATACAGAGGAGGAGGAACCGAAAGAGGCGGCGCGTTGGCGTGTAGAGGCAGCGGGTGACGGTGATGAGGTCATCAGGGGTTCAAACCCTGTGACAGGGGGTTCCATGCGGACATCTGGATCAAACACACGGGTGGTTAACATGGGCTTTTGACAAGGCAAGCAGGGTGGATGGTTCATATTTGAGCTGCTTATGGAGTTCAAATTAAGGGTTTTCAGCAATAAAGAGAAATGCAAAAAAATGGCACATTATTCAAATAATGTATTTAATTTCAGATAACACTGAAAAGTATGTAACTTGTAGCCATTTCCTATTTAGAATTTCACACTTTTTCCCTCACTTAACTTGCAACTTCTTACATGCTTTCTGAGTGCAGAAAACCCTTCATGTAATTTCAAAGTGATGGGACACAGCAATATATACACCAGTTTGAATGTATAGTACAATGAACACTTCAAAAATGTACTTCCTTGACTTTGGCTTACAAGTAGCATCTCACTCGCAAAATGATGCATAAGCCAGTGGCTTTTTTTTAAATGCAACTTCCAATGTGTTCAGGTCTGGGTGGATCTGGTGAATCACCGTCCAGTCCAATCCTTCCTCACCCTGGGCAGACAGCCAGGCTCTCTGGGTCTTCACAGTCAGAGGGCCACATATAGGGGGACGCGTCCTGACCTTCAGCCCTTCATCATGAAAAACTGTAGCCTGATCCAAAATAACACAGTTAGTGTGTTTAATCTCTTTCATTTCCGCAGCAGGGAGATTTAAGCTTCAAATCTGCCTTTTTTAATGTACTTCAGTTTTACTGAGACGCAATAAAAGTTCTCTAATGCTTGAAATAAAAGTCCCTTAATGGTATTAATTACAGTTCTACTGATATGAGCAGTGTTGCTGGAAGTGTTAGACTATGTAACATCGTTATACAAACCTGTCCGTTGTGAAGTGCTGGTCTGTTGCCATCTCTGAGCTGGGCTGTGTTGCCACTGTTGTAGCCTGAGGTCGGTCCGGAGGAAATGCTCAGGCTGGAGCCAGTGCACAAAGTGCTGTTGCTGATCCTTGTCCGATACCTTAGGTCGTCCTATATCACAGAAGAACAGGAAATATGGGAAGTCCCCGGATTACGAACGAGTCCCGTTTTTGAGTCTGTTCGTAAGTCGAGTTTGTATGTAAGTCGGAACAGTTAGGTACAGTTCAGATCTAGTGTCAATTAGTCAAATGTTTATCTTAGTATATCGTATATAGTTTACCTAAAACATCACAGACATAGTAATGCGGTAATAATAATAAATGTAACTACAGTACAGTATTTATAATTAAGAGAGAGAATGTGTGTATAGGTATAAAAAAAACTTTAAACACAACGCACACAATGGTTACATGATCCAACTTAAAATGGTGACGACGGCATGGCGTTGTTCTCCCTGGGGCCAACGAACTGCCTAAAAAGCGCAGTCTTTCGTCTGTCCGTCCATTTCGCAGTGTTTCATCCGTCTGTTAGTCCGTCCGTTCGTTAGTACGAACCATTGTGATTTTTTAAATTAATAGGCTTTACGGAGGTCAGTTCATAAGTATGGGCGTTCGTAAATCGGGCATTTGTAACCCGGAGACTTCCTGTATCTTTTTTCTTTTTCCTTTTTCTTCCCCCCCTTTTGTCTCCCCAATTGCATCCGGCCAATTACCCCACTCTTCCAAGCCGTCGCGGTCGCTGCTCCACCCCCTCTGCCAATCCAGGGAGGGCTGCAGACTACTACATGCCTCCTCCGATACATGTGGAGTCGCCAGCCACTTCTTTTCACCTGACAGTGAAGAGTTTCACCAGGGGGACATAGCACATGGGAGGATCATGCTATTTCCCCCAGTCCCCCCCCCCCATCTCACAGGCGCCCCAACCAACCAGAGGAGGCGTTACTGCAGCGACCAAGACACATACCCACATCTGGCTTCCCACCCGCAGACATGGCCAATTGTTTCTGGAGGGACGCCTGACCAAGCTGGAGGTAACTCGGGGATTCGACCCGGCGATCCCTGTGTTGGTAGGCAATGAAATAGACCGCCACACTACCCAGACGCCTAGGGACTTCCTGTATCTCAACAAAACACTTGTCATGGTCTGATACGATTAGTAAAATATTAGATTTCAAAGCTGTGGAATATCTTGCTTCTACACTATGTCAGCACTGATGCTTTAAAACAAATAGGAGCCAAACAGTATTTGTAAATGTCTTTTACGTTTGATTTCCTTAAACAGCAGGTGACTGAGGTTCGCCCAACAGGAAAAACACAGAGTGCCAGAGTTTTAGACACTCACTCGATTCTCTTCAGATGATTTATTGTAGTATTTTTCTGGCATCTTACTGAGGCAGTCAACACTCCCAAAGCACAGCAGGATTAAAACAAATACTCTTTGAATAAGGCTTAGTCTAAAAAGGCTATATGCACATATGCAGTGTACGGCATACATCTATTAAATAACATAATCATGTTACTGCTGCTGGAGGACATATAAAGTGCCCTTACCTTGATCACCTGCGACAGGGCCTGCTGTTGAAGCCTTCTCTTCTCCTGCTCCGTCCTTTCTCTCAGTCTTTCCCGCACCCTCGCTATCTCCGTCCTGGCCTCCTCCCGTGCACGACCATAGTCACGCAGGAGATGGTCAATCTCAGATGGGTAGTGGCCCTCTCCTGTAGCCGGGTCTGGTATTCTGAAATAAAACAAACTTGTGGTGAGCTCTCACACAGTTTGGATAGGTTATGAAAGCACTAGTGGTGATAGTACTGCAAGCGGAGACGTGCTAATGTTTTTATACGATACTGACAGCTGTAAAGTTCTGAGGATCTAGGTTGGAACTTGTGGAGTCTGGTCCTGGAAAAGAGCGGTAACATACAATATAAAAAGACCCCCCTCCATCCGGGTGGCATGGTGGTCTATTCCGTTGCCTGCGAACACCGGGTTGAATCCCCGTGTTACCTCCGGCTTGGTCGGGTGTCCCTACAGACACAATTGGCTGTGTCTGCGGGCGGGAAGCCACATGCGGGTATGTGTCTTGGTCGCTGCACTAGCGCCTCCTCTGGTCGGTTGGGGTGTCTTTTCAAAGGGGAGGGGGAACTGGGGGGAAAAGCGTGATCCTCGACATGCTACGTCCCCCTGGTGAAACTCCTCACTGTCAGGTGAAAAGAAGCGGCCGGCGACTCCACATGTACCGGAGGAGGCATGTGGTAGTCTGCAGCCCTCCCCGGATCGGCATAGTGGGTGGAACATCAATCGGGATGGCTCTAAGAGTGGGGTAATTGGCTGGGTACAATTGGGGAGAAAAAGGGTGGAAAAAATCCACAAAAAATAAAAAGACAAAGAAAGACCCACGCCTCCAAATAAAAACAGCATTCATGCCCTGTGAAAAGCTATATCATTAAGCCCCAGTTTGGGAGAATTTGGGGGTATTAACAGTATAGCAGAGAAAACAAAGTATAAGAAATAAAAGATGTGAAAACGATGTGATAAAATGAGGCTGTGGGCAGTGCAACCTCTTACCTGGTGCTCTCCATCACCTCTCGGCGGAGCTGTTGCAGGTACTCCTTACGACAGCTGGGTGTGGCAGAGACTCCTGAGAAGGATCCGGCGTCCTTGAGAGGGGAACGAGGATGTTTACCGGGACTCAGACTACGAGCCCTGCGAACGGTCTGGAGACGTGCCTCTCTCTCCTGCCGCAGACCCTCAATACTCGTCCTGTGTCTGTGGAGACAGGAACAGAGGAAACGGCGATCCAGCAAATGAGATTTGGAAACACAAGAGGGTATCAACACTGGAAAAGTCCGAACGCTACAGGCTTTGTCAAAAGAAAAAACTAACTGAAGCTCTTTATATGCGGAGCATCTCGGGAACCTGGCTTCGAACTCATTCACAAACTGACAATTAGTGTCACGTTTAGCTGAACCATCTGTGTAAACTTGGAAGGACGGGTTGTGACTCCCCCAAAAATATTTGTGAGTCCATCTAAAAGTATATGCTGTTGTAAGATAAAAAAATTTTCATTTAAATTAACATTACAATCCTCATTGTTCTGAAAATGGCCAAACTAACTAAATGTTCTGTTCACAACAAAGTTATACAATAGTTGTGTGTCACATTTATGAAACTATATGTTCTTGTTTATAAGACATTTTACCTCATTTCCATCATTATACTGACACAAAAGCATAGGTTCAAGAACAGGCAATTTCCATCCTCACCTATCATAAAGCTGCTGTTTGGTAGCGATGGAGGGCAGTGGCTGTGCTTTCTCTCTGGACCTGGAGGAGAGCATCTTCAGCAGTGTGTCCGTCTCTCCCAGGCCGTAATGGAGCTTGGCCTCAGTCAGCTCCACAGAGAGCTGGGGAGCGTTCATGCTGAGATTGACTGTAGCCATCACCTGCTCCCTCTCCTGTTGCAGCCTTTCTATCTCCCTTGCCCTCCTCTCCCTCTGCAGCACCGGCTCCACATTCGAACCATAGCTTTCTGACTCATCCCACTCACCACGGGTGTTAGTTAGATTATTTGCTGGTTTGTGAGATCCCTTAGAGCATTGGTTTGGCAGCAGCTGATCGATGCCTGACCAGTTAGTGAACTTGTTGTGCATGGGTAGGTCATCTGGGACCCTCTGAGGGTCTGGATGTTGGAGTGGATCAGCAATGGGTTTTATGTTCAGGAGGATATCTGTATTACACTCACTGGGAGCCAGTGACACCGTGTCGTCCTCCTGAAGATGGACTTCCCTCTCACTGATTAGCGTGGGGATGCAAACATCATTACCTCCAGAATCACTTGGTCGTAAGTGATATCCCATAGCTTGTGTTCGGATACTTGGAGTATTATCATGTTTGGGTTTCTCTTTCTGTTTGCACCCATCAGCCAGTCTGAAAGTAGAAGCGTTGTGGTTCAGCATAGATACGCCATTACAAGAACGACTCCTTAACTGAGAAACAGGCAGGGATGTCATCAGCCATTTGTCATTGGGAGGCTGGTTATCCTTCTCTTCGAAACTGGCATGTCTTCTGTCATTGTCCATTGATCTATCTAGTGATAAGCTAAAGCTTGTGGAGCATCTGTCAGATCCCTTAGGACTTGTGCAACTCATTTCACTTACATTGTCAAGAGATATGGTTTCGACTGATTTAATTTCACTACAGTGCTGTCTGGAAATTTGGACTTTGTCTCTAAGTGAAGTGCTTGGTGATTGTTTGCTGATGTCGAGGTAAGGTAAAGAAAGGCACTCTTTAATGTGTGAAATGTCTCGTTTTCCATCTTGAACAGGACAGAGTGTCGACTGTTTTCCGATCTGCTTTGTATTTACCCTTGCTTCTACAGTGAGAATCGGGGATGAGGCGCGGTCTGTGTATCTAGCTTGATTCCTGGAGCCAGAAGACAGGCTGCTTCTCACAGAGGGCTTGCAATTCTCTTGGCAAGCACTTTTTGACAGTCTGCAGGTGGTTTCAGATATGCCACCATTTTTGAGGGGCACTGCCTCAGGCACGCTTTGCTTTGAGTTTCTAGAAAAAGCAGATCTTAATCGTTTCTCATATTCAATGCTTTTCTCCACAAATGGTATTTTTTGAGGGGCATTCTCTGATTGCAAGACAGCTTTTTGCACTCCAAAGGAAGCGGCTGACATCAGATCAGGCACGCTCTGTATTCTCTCATCTGTGTTCCCTTTAGCTCTGACTATACTGATTGAATCCTGCTCTTGGGATGCGCCAAGAACCTCAGAACCAATTACTTTGACTATCACATTAATTTCATGGGACTTGCACCTTTCTATGGATGGTGTGTGATGGACAGAGGTGTCTTTCTCACCACCTGTTGAGGGTTGTTCTTTCTGCATCCCAATATCCACCACTGTTTGGGTTGAGCCATCTCTCTTGATCAAATCTTTAAAGTAACCATGGGAGTCGCTGACATTTGAGACGCTAACATTTTTCCTCAGGCTAGATTTGCGTATCTCCCCTGATCTCATTCCCTGGACATCACCCAGCAGATCGGAGGTGCTATGAATGAGCTGGGAAAGGTAAGCAGACATGTTCTCCAAACTGGCCCATGTGGTGGTTTGTTTGATGTCTTCTGTGGTATGTTTTGTCACATGTACCTGCGTGCTGCTCCTTTTGTGGCACTCCCTCCTCTTTGGTTCGTTGGTACACTTAACATTATTGCTTAGAGTTGTCTGTAGGCCACATTTAGTCTGAGTGCCATGGTCACACATTCCTCCGCTTTGGGTCTGGGATCTGTTCGCCTGAGACTCCAGCTCCGAAGAGTAAACCAACATGATCTCATCCACTTGACCAGAGCTGCTGCCAACACCTCTGGGAACACCAGTTTTTGAGTCGTCGCAGTTGATTGTCAGGTTGGCGATGTGGTGATCAACACAGGAAGACCGATGACAAGGTGTTAGCTGAGATGTGGCAGTAACTTGTTCTTTATAATCCTCATTACTGCTAAGAGTACTGGAGAGTGCTTGGTTGTTGGCGTAGGCACTGAGATGGGAGTTGAAAGGAGAGTTCTGCCCATTCAAACCGTTGTCAACGCTGCAGCATCTCGTCATGCACTTTTCACAACAGTTTAAAAGTGGAGATTTGGAAGATAGGTCAGCAGCACTTCCAAACACCTGGTTCTTATAGCATCTCTGACTTGCTTCGTCATCTTGCCACTGGTGAAAAAAGGGGTTAATGTCACTTGAGGCAAAATGCATCAGGGAATCCTGGAGCTTTTCTGTTTGTTGTGCTTCACTTTCTTTATGACAGGTAATACTTTTTTTTACATTTGTTATTCTCTGTGTTGCCTGAGGGGATAACAGTTGTCGTGTGGGGCTACTCTTTTCACCAACTCCAGCTTGAACCTTATTTTCAGTTGGGGCTCCAGAAGAGCAAATTTCCACAGCAGATTTGCTTTTCAACTTCAGTGCAGAAACAGCTCCATCGCTGCTTCTAAGCTGAGTGAATTCTTGTTTTTTCATGCGAGTTCCAGGCTTTATTCGTGTTGCTGAATGTTTACTGCGATGCACCCTGGAGATAATTTTGTCTCCTTCATCTGATGAAGACTCCAGTGTGGAGTCAAAAGAGTAATTAAGATGATCTTGGTTCTTGGACTTCCTAAACCTCTTAGATTTCCCTTTTTTTGGTTTAACAGCAGCATTGCCTTGTTCCCCATCAGATGATGCCTTAATGTCTCCCTCTGTAGACATGGTATCTCTATACCCAGCACCTACATCGGAGGTACTATTTCCCTGTGTTATTTTGGCCCTGATAGAAGAAGCAGTATTTGTTTCATTTGGGGATCCGATAAAGATCCCTGGAAACCCTGCCAGTGATTTGGGGGTCATTGTTTCATCATTTTTGCCCAAATTACCACTTTTGGTAGTGTCCTGGGTTAAGTTGTCAACCTTGTACTGAGCATCCACAGGTTTTTCAGTGTGGCTTTTGTTGCTATAATTCATATTCCCTGCACAGGTTTGAGAGGGATTTTCAGACTGTGTTTGTGGACAGCTGAGCTGTTGGTGTTCTGCAGCACACTCTTTAACTCTTGTTCCAGTTTCTGTTCCCCTGGTACAGTCACCAACTAAATGCTCGGAACTGACCACAAATGCTTTTACTTCATCGTAATTACCAATGGCGGCACTTTGGTTGCTATGGTGTTTGTGTAGTGTAGATTGACTGAATCTGGCATCAGAGACTGATTCCATAGCTACAGTAGTGTGAAGATCATTTTGGGTATATTGGTCTCTCATCCTTGGAGAGCTCAGATCGTATGCAGCATTAACTCCACCTTGAACAGCAGATGTTGAATCCATACTACAATTCTTCATATAATTACAACCAGTGTTCACATCTGTGCCACCCACTGAGGATGATGTGACTATGAGGTTTTTGTGAGCTTGTGGGGTATCACGTTTCAATGTTAGGGCAACAAAGTAAGACTGGTTATCAGACTGTTCAGAGCAAACATCGGCGCTGGTGTTAGTAAGATGGCACATTTCTCTTTGCTGACCTGTATCAGCAATTTTGAGATGAAATATATCTTCCCTCAGAACATTTTGAGAGGCAGCGCATTGCCATTCTGATGTGGAATCAATTCCCGAGTTTGAGCTTGCAGGTTGTAATGAGGGGCTGTCAGGATTCTCTAAGCATTCATAGTTTTTCATTGTTGAATTTAATTGCGTCTTCTGGCTTGTAGCAGTCAAGGGCAGGGAAACAGTACTCCCACTTAATAGCTTTCCTGACATTTCCGTAAAACTTAAAGTATGTTCTGTCTTGTGTGTCATTTCAGTAAATGTGTGCAACTTGCGCTCGTTGCCAGAACCCTGTTCCGCCATTATATCTGACACCATGTGATCACTGTTGTGCATCATCTTTACAATGTGAATGTCAACTTGGTCCATGGAAGGACATTCTTTATATACTTTCCCCTCTTTCATCTGAGCAGTTTTCTCATCTGATCGCTGACTTTCTCTCTCTCTATAGTCAATGCTATTGCCCAAATGACACATAAAGGGCATCTTTTCTTGAGTGCTTGATGACAAGGCATTTAGACTGTGACTCCTACTCTGGATGATACTATCTCCATCCAACAATGGCATTCTCATGTGCTCTCTCACCACCTCTGAGATCCTCAGGTCAATGGCACTACGGATAGCATCCCATTGACAGACGTGTTTTCTATTCTCCGATTGTCTCTTTTTGTTATCTGTGCACGCCTTTCCAATTTCATCCTTTTCCACAATCTCTTCCTTTCCCTTCCTGTCTCCTTTGTTCACTAAATCCGTCTGTCCCACAGATGTACCTTGACAACTTGTGTTACTGCTTTTGCGACTGTGTTCAGAGTCCCCAGGCATCTGGCAGGTCTGTTCTGTTTCTTGGCATGTGAGTTTAGAAGAATGTAATACCTCTGTAGCCAGAGTATCTTGTTTGTCTCTGATATCGGTGCAACTTGAAATTAGTCTGGGGCTGTCAACTTCTATTGCAGACTGTTTCCCTCTCACACCATTGGTATTGTTATTGTCATCAGGCCAAACAACTTCCTGGCTGTTTATTGGTGTCGAGCTGAATGTTACCAACTCCACTACATTGCACCTCTTTGGAATTTTCAAGCTACCTGTGAAAGCATCCTGCAGGCCTTTGTTCCTCTTCCTGGAATTTTTACAAGCAGATTTAAGAAATTCCTGCTCCACAGTTGCAGGGCCCTGCTCAGACACTTTGGTTTCAATCTTGTTTAGTGTTTTGTCACACCTCTGTGACACATCTTTGGTATATTTTTCCTCATATGTCTTAATACACTTTGACTGTTCTGTTTCACCATCCTGATTGCATAGTTTATTACCTTCAATGGAGGGACTGAAGGCACTTTTAGTGTGGAACACCCCACTCAGTGTTTCATCTTGGTTAGGATTTGCTGTTAAACAGGTGTTTGACCGATACCTTGAAGTGTCAGTGGAAGTTACACTAACAACCCCCACACACGGCATATCTGTAAATGCCTGATGCAATTTTAAAGGCTTCTCTGTTGTTGATGCAGCATGGTGAATCTCAAAGTCGATGGCTGGCACACTCACAGTTCTATCTGAAGGGGGCGAGGTAGCTAACCTCTTGTCGCTGCTGTAGTTAGGAGCATCAAGAGATATCTCCTCTTTGCTTTCTGTCGGCCTGTCAGAGTGCCTTTCGGGATGTTCTACCTCAACCTGACAAAGTGAAACTGACATCATGGCATCCACCAGTGCTGGTGCAGTATAAGGGTTTTGAATATTCCCTGGAATTTTCCCTGAAACGTTGAGGCTCTGTATTTCCGCTGTCACATCTAAATCTTCAGTGCTGCTGGATGAAGAGTTACAACTGTTGGAGCTGTCGTGACAATTTGAGAGGTTCACGTTGTCAGGGCTGGGACAGCTGCTATTAACTGGACCTCTGAACACCTTTCCTGCTTGCAACAGAACAGAATCTCTGCTGTGAAGTCTGGGACTGTCAGCTGCATCGGTGGAAGACCAGGCATCAGTGAGTGTCAGCAAACTTTCTCTTTCCCTAATGCTACAGCTGCTGAGAGACCGCGGGCTGTTTGTCAGTGTCGCAAATGTCGTCTCAGTGTTTGCATACTCCTCATCCATCTTGGCTACAGTGTCTCTGCATCTGAAATCTGCGACTGTTGGTTTATGGTACACTGGTGTTTCTATTGCTCTAATTTCACTGCTAATTTTTGTGTTAGTGCAGCTATGTTGGCTCCAAAATGCCTCTGCTGGGATTTCCTGGAGTTCCTGACTACTATCTTTCTCTGAGGCAGATCCGACCAATGGTATCCTCTCTGGTTCCATAGACGGATGGGAAGAATCCCTTACCACTGAGTATTTGGGTGCCACAGTCAGCTTCAGAGTCTCCACGGTGGAGTGTTTCTTGCCGCCCTCTATAGCCAAGGAATCTCTAGACATCTGACTGTCTTCACTCTCTGCCTCACTCCGAGCTGCTTCCTCATGCCTCAGCTGTTCTGCTAGGGCTGTAGCATAAGCCGAGGACAGGGAGTCGAGGGAGAAAAGGCTATCGCAGTCTGAGGAACCTTCATCCATCTCTCCTTCCTCTTTCCTGTCTTCTTCCCCCAACCCAACCAGCTCCTGCTGCCACCTCTCCATCCATCTGCCCGTCTTGTTCATTAGGGTTTCCATGCTGTGCCACTGCCTGCATCTGACGTCCTCAGTGAAAGTCCTTTGGTTAAGCTCCTCACATGAGACTGCTGTTTTAATAGCACATTTAATTTTGCCCATCTTGGTATCTTTTAAGCTCCTGTCTCTGGTTCGCCTCCAGTGAAATTTATTTACTGTTTCCCCCAGAGGTTTGGGGCCCCTGCCTCCACTCACTCCAGATGATGGCTTTCTGAACACTCTGGACAGGGCTGTCTTGAACCTGGGCCCTACAGAACGAACGAGAGACTTTCTGATTGTTTCCAGTCTCTTGTTACCTCCACAGGATGGAGTCATCACATTTGCACACGGGACATTCTGAGGGAAGGGTTTGTCTGCCAAGGGTCCCTTTATGTTAACACTGCTTTTTGGTTGTAAAGCAGTTCTATGAGGTGACTTCAGACTCACTGATGGGTTCTGACTGGTCTTAAACATCAGGCCCCGTGTAGGGAGCAGTGGCTTTCTCTCTGGTCGTTCTCGGCAGGGCTGAGCAGGGGGCTCATCCCTGGAAGTCTGTCTGAGGTTTTCAGAGGAGCTGGCTCTGCTCCTAGAACCTTGAATTTGCCCTAAGGAGACCATGGTGTTGGAACAACTCCTGGTTCTCTCCCGGGGAAGGCACTCGTCAGAAACCCACTTCCTGCAGCTGATGGGATCGGAAGCACTCGAAGTATTCACAGTCAGCTCTGTGGATCTGTTCCTCTTTAGGAAATGGCTGTAGAAAGGAACAAAAAGAAATTTCATGAGAACTTAATTCTACCCACTTACGATTCAAACTATTGGAGAATTAGTTGTAGAAATTAAAAGTGGGAAAAAAAAGAAGAGATACCACCAGCCAAATCCAGCTGCAGCTGGTCTACTCACCCACTTTGGTAGGTAGTCTAATCTTTTTTACCGTATTTGTATACTTTGCACCATTACATACGGCATCTATTTAAAATGATATATCGAGGTCAATACTGCATGTTTTTTTAGACTCTCTCAGCTCTGCAATATGATTAACAATGCAGTATATTAATACCACATAGTAGAGACACAGATTTCCGATGGTGTCGGTTTTCTATTTTTAATTTTGTGGCACGCTGTATAAAGACACTTATCTCCTAAATCCCTTTACCATCTTGCCAATTGATCCTCCTAGATATGCAGACATCCATATGTTCTAAGATGTTGTTTTCAAGTAATCTTTTAAGACAATTTTAGTCTTCTTACTTTTAGAATGTGCCTAATCTCCTTTGTGTTTTTTATGCAAGTATATCTGATTCAAACTTTGTATATTCAGTCAATAAGCAAACAATTACCTACCTCCTCAACAACGAAACTTTTTTTGGGGTTTTTTTTTTCCTCTTTTTCTCCCTAATTGTACCAATCCAATTACCCCACTCTTCCAAGCCGTCCCGGTCACTGCTCCACCCCCTCTGCCGATCCGGGGAGGGCTGCAGACTACCACATGTCTCCTCCAATACATGTGGAGTTACCAGCCGCTTCTTTTCATCTGACAGTGAGGAGTTTCACGCTATTCCTACCCACAGACACGGACAATTGTGTCTATAGGGACGCCCCACCAAGCCAGAGGTAACACGGGCATTCGAACTGGTGATCCTCGTGTTGGTAGGCAACAGAATAGACTGCTATGCTACCCGGACACCCTAAACCACAAAATTTGTCATGACCTATATACCACAACCTAAAAGTTCCTATTTTGGTTCAACCATCTAAGGGGGCTAGTAACTTTGGTATATGGACTAGTCTTTCTCCTGCATGCAAATACCTTGAAGTGAATATCATGGATGTACATGCTGACCTAAAGATGGGGGTGTTTTGTGGGTACAGCCGTGACAGGATATCTGCTGAGAATGAGTGCCGGCGTGGGACAGATCGTCTTTGTCTGGGCTGAGAGGGGGAAATCAGCTCAGGGGATCCAGGGCTCTCTGGCCCTGGCGGCAGGGCCTCCTCCAGCCTCTGCAGTTCTCTCTTGGCCTCCAACAAATGCCGCTTGCGAGCAATCTTCTCCAGCTGGTAGTGCAGCCTCTTCCGGCGAATGCAGTTCTCGGCGCGGCGTAAGGTGTGGTGCCTTACCAACTCCTCCTGTACCACCCTCTTCCTTGCCCTTGCCACCTGAGACGGCGGGTGTGCTGTATCCACTCCCTGGTCCTCAGACAGCAGTGAAGTCAGCTTTTCGAGGATGGGAGCAGGGTGGAGATCAGTCTGAACTCCAAACTCCTGGGTGGCCTTCTGCTCAATAGCTGCCAGGTGCTGTGTCTCCTGTATGATCCATTGCTGGACTGTGGGTGGACAGTGATAGCAAAAGACTAATAAGTGGTTTGACATCTCCCCCCTTTTTCTCCCCAATTGTATCAGGTCAATTACGCCACTCTTCCAAGCCATCCCAGTTGCTGTTCCACCCTCTCTGCCGATCCGGGGAGGGCTGCAGACTACCACATGCCTCCTCAGATACATGTGGAGTCGCCAGCCGCTTCTTTTCACCTGACAATGAGGCGTTTTGCCAGGGGGATGTAGCGCGTGGGAGGATCACGCTATTCCCCCCAATTCCCCCTCCCCCCTGAAAAGGCGCCCCAACCAACCACAGGAGGAACTAGTGCAGCAACTAGGACACATACCCACATCCGGCCTCCTACCAGCAGAAATGGACAATTGTGTCTGTAGTGACGCCCGCCCAAGCCGGAAGTAACACAGGGATTTGAACCGGCAATCCCTGTGTTGGTAGGCAACGGAATAGACCACCACGCCACCTGGACGCCCGAGACTTTTTTTTCTCCTTTACGGTATCACGTTGTCTTTGAAAGGTGTACTCACTCTCCGTGTGCTGCTTTCGGAGGTGGGCCTGCTCCATCTCCAGTTCTCTCTCAGCTCGTCTCTGCTCAGCCTGGATCTCCTGCCACAAAGACTCCACGTACTGCTGCTGCTCCTCCACACACTGCCTGGCGGCGGGCTCCTCCACAGCGGAGAGACAGGCACCCAGCCTCTCTTGGGGCTCCATGTCTCTGACAATAGGGAAACACACACACACACACACACACACACACACACACACACACACACACACACACACACACACACACACACACACACACACACACACACACACACACACACACACACACACACACACACACACACAGGATGAGACCGACACAATGGGAAACTTTGAGGTGAAAAAGACAAAAAGAAGCAGGATGAATAAGCTCCCACCTTTGAGGGTCTGTGACAAGTGTTCGTTTTATCTAATCACAGTGAAATGTCGTATGTAGAGAATTCAGAGTTGCCAAATAACAGTCACTGAAATCACTTGAGCAACTGACGTGAGACCTGCTATTGTTGGAGCAAGACACAGCATCTCAGCAGTTACCAAGCAACGTCTGAGCCTGTAAACAGCTCGCTGAGCCGGATGAAAACACATATCAACTCCGCTGGCTGGTACCAAACATGCATGATGCATTAGTCTATTTCTACTGCATCTACGCCATAGCGGCACACTTGCACCTCCCATCAAATATGTATGTTGTGAGTGAGCAGAACAGGCTTCTTGCTTTTTAAATACACAGACACACAGCATTTAATGGCATTCTAAATTATTTAGAAAAGTTTGATGTGTTTTCTCAATTTCTTTTGACTGGCATTTGGTACCTGGAATCAGAGTTGAGGGGGCAGAGGTCACTGTAGCTGCATGTCAGCATACCTTCACTGGCCTGGGAAACAGAAGAAATTATTATTTCTATAGCACAAGCTATACTGATATAGCTTGTACAATGTCCTTGTTAAATAATAGCCACTACAAAAACTAATTTTTGGGTGTCTGAGTAGCGTAGCAGTCTATTCTGTTGCCTACCAACACGGGGATCGCTAGTTCGAATCCCCGTGTTGGTAGGCAACAGATGCAGTTGGCCCTGTCTGCAGGTGGGAAGCCGGATGTGGGTATGTGCTCTGGTCACTGCACTAGCGCCTCCTCTGGTCGGTCAAGGCACCTGTTCGGGGGGAGGGGGAACTAGGGAGAGTAGCGTGATCACCCACGCGCTACGTCCCCCTGCTGAAACTCCTCACTGTCAGGTGGAAAGAAGCAGCTGGCGACTCCACATGTATCTGAGGAGGCACATGGTAGCCTGCAGCCCTCCCTGGATCGGCAGAGGGGGTGGAGCAGTGACCGGGACAGCTTGGGATAGTGGGGAAACTGGCTGGATACAATTAGGGAGAAAAAGGGGGAAAATTCCAAAAAGAAAAAAAAAACATTTTCACCGCAATCAAATCTGACTTCCATAATTATACCATCACCAACATACTGAAAACAAATATCATCATTGCAACCTCTCCACCCTCAAACCCACAGTGTCTGCAACTTTTTTCAATGTATTTTCTGGTCACGTAGAAAAACTGCTCAGAGTTAGGACACACTGTAGGTTTGCATTCATTATATGAACAGTAATTAAGTTTAAATCTTTTGTACACAGTGTTCATTTGTGATGATTATCTCATTGACCCAAGCATCCAAATCTGTTGAGCATTTGTTGACCACAGGCCTTATTTCAGGCGTTACAGAAAAAGCCCATCCACTTCTTCACGATGGGTTCTGACCCATAGTGGAGCTAATCTCTGAGTTGGCCAACAAAAATCACCATCCCCGAACCGCTCCGTTGCCGTATTTGAAATACAAGAGAGATATGCTTGACAGAAACTCTTTATTACCAATATCAAAACCCATCCTCCCATCAACCGAATGAACGCCGCAAACCACACCAATTTGACGGCCCATCACCGGTCTTATTATCAACACCGACCACCAACATGGTCATTATTTCTAGCTGAGCGGCACTGACCCGTCTGCGCTCCCTGAGGATGGCTGCCTCGGCAGGGTGGTTGAAGCGGAACTTATGGACTCCTCCCAAGGTGATCACTGTTCCTGGAGATAAACACAGAGACACAAAAAGTATCAGAGGCTGTGTGTGTGTGTGTCTCACTGCAAGTTAATGGAAATTTGTGCCCGTGTGTTTTTTGTGTGTGTACACGGCAGAAGCCATAAGTGTGTGTTAGCGCATGCTTGTTGTGTATGTGCACGTGTGTGGATCAGTGCGAGTGTGTCTATGGGTATCAATCAATCAATTGAGTTGCATTTTATATAGCGCTTTTCTAGCTGCAACAGCCACTCAAAACGCTTTGCAATATGTGATACCTATGCAGCTTTGCATGCACGTGTCTGTGTGTGCCTGTGCGTGTGTGCACCTTGTGCCAGTCTGCAGGGTTCAGTGACCTCCTTGTCATTGACCAGGCAGATACAACCAGGCAGTGGTCTGAGGGTCACCACTCCTCCCTGGTTCTCAATCTCACAGCTGGCACTGCTCTGCAGAACTAGAATGAAATTACAGATACACAATTACAGACAACACAGGGAGCCCCTCTCATGCAGCTGCTGTGTTGACCTCTATTTTCTGTGCCCCGGTGAAGCTTTAATGCTTTTGACAGTCAGTTATTACTGCCGCTGGAAATCTTAACCGCATTTTCTGTGACAAAATTGAACGTGGAACCCTGTATCGCTCATTTTACTTGGTATATTTTGATTTGCTTCCTTCATTTTAGTAGTTGCCTGCTATGCATTTTACTGTCCCATGTATGTTTTGCTCGTGTGCTTTATTTGTGTATTTCTGTTTTTTGTCTTGATTTTGTATTTTTTTTCCTGTAACACATTTTATTTTATATTTCATATTTCAGGGTGCCTTTTAACATCTGGTCAGGGAGAAAAGATGTAATCTAGCCTTTCAAGCTAACACTGTCTCATTTACAGTTCAAGTAGTTTTATTTGCCAAATGCACGACAATTAATAGAGCAAGAATTCACAGTGTGTACAGGCTTGAGAAGAATAAACTTAAATTTAAGTCAAATTTAAGTCACACATTAAATCTAAAATTAACAGCTGACATGGAAATGTAACAGTGTGTGTATATATATATATATAGAGAGAGAGAGAGAGAGAGAGAGAGAGAGAGAGAGAGAGAGAGAGAGAGAGAGAGAGAGAGAGAGAGAGAGAGAGAGAGAGAGAGAGAGAGAGAGAGAGAAAGAGAGAGAGAGGGGTATGTAGTTGTAATAAATATGTTAAATATATCTGTACATATTCTGGTGAATTCTGGAGTGAGTTGGATTAAGTGGTGGAAAGTGTACCTAAGGAGGAGAGAGTGGTGATTGGAGAAGACTTCAATGGGCATTTTGGTGAAGGGAACAGAGGGGATGAGGAGGTGATGGGTAGGTATGGTGTCAAGGACGGGAATGTGGAAGGAGTACTTTGAGGGGCTGATGAGAGAAGAAAATGAGAGAGAGAGAAGGTTGGATGATGTGGGGATAGTGAATCAGGAAGTGTGGTGGATTAGCAAGGAGGAAGTGAAGGTAGGTATGAAGAGGATGAAGAGTGGAAAGGTGGTTGGTCCAGATATCATACCTGTGGAGGCATGGAGATGTTTAGGAGAGATGGCAGTGGAGTTTTTAACTAGATTGTTTAACACAATCTTGGAAAGTGAGAGGATGCCTGAGGAGTGGAGAAGAAGCATACTGGTACTGATTTTCAAGAATAAGGGTGATGTGCAGAGCTGTAGTAACTACAGAGGTATAAAGTTTATCAGCCACAGCATGAAGATACAGGAAAGAGTAGTGGAAGCTAGGTTAAGAGATGATGATTAGCGAGCAGCAGTGTGGTTTCATGCCATGAAAGAGCACTACAAAGGCAATGTTTGCTAAAGATTTTCGTTGGGAGTGATGAATAAGGACAGGATTAGAAACGAGTATATTAGAGGGACAGCTCAGGTTGGACGGTTTGGAGACAAAGTAAGAGAGGAGAGATTGAGATGGCTTGGACATGTATGGAAGAGAGATGCTGTGTATAATAGGAGAAGGATGCGGAAAATGGAGCTGCCAGGCAAGAGTAAAAGAGGACGGCCAAAGAGGAGGTTTATGGATGTGGTGAGGGAAGACATGCAGGTAGCTGGTGTGACACAGGAAGATGCAGAAGACAGGAAGAGATGGAAACGGATGATCTGTTGTGGTGACCCCTAACGGGAGCAGCTGAAAGTAGTAGTAGTAATATCTGTACATAGTGCAGGAGTGGTATAGCTGAAAGTAAACAGTGCATAATAAAGTGAGGAGTGTGCATTTTGTGGGGGGGGGGTGTAAGAGACAGAGAGAGACAGCGATAGAGACAGAGAGATGGACAGAAAGACAGAGTGAGTGAGAGACAGAGAGACAGACAGACAGACAGACAGACAGACAGACAGACAGACAGACAGAAAGACCGCGACAGAGAGACGGACAGAAAGACAGTGAGTGAGAGAGAGAAAGACAGAAAGACAGAGTGAGAGAGAGAAAGACAGAGAGAGAGCAGCATGTGTGTGTGTGTGTGTGTGTGTGTGTGTGTGTGTGTGTGTGTGTGTGTGTGTGTGTGTGTGTGTGTGTGTGCTTGTGTGTACGCTCAAGTGTCCAGAGTTTGTGTTCAAGAGTCTTATGGTTTGTGAGTAAAAACTGTCCTTAAGCCTGTTGGTTCAGGTCCCGGATGCTCCAGTACCGTTTGCCAGATGGTAACAGACTGAACAGTTTGTGTCTGGGGTTGCTGCGGTCCCAAACTATCCACTGAGCTTTCTTCCTGCACCTCTGAGTGTAGAGGTCCAGCATGGCTGCTAGTATAGTAGCTACCACCCACTGGTAGCTTACAGACCTCCTGTTGAGAATTTAAATATCAACGTCCTACCAACATAATTTCATTATGGTCTGGCCCTTACCTATATAATGAAAAAAAAATGGATACATGTTTTACATGTGTAATACCCAGCCAACACATTTGGTTTGGTAATGGCGTCACTTCAGTTGTGTGCCATCGGTCTCTGGTTCATGTTTAATTCCCTGTGTGTTAGCTAGCGGCTGGTTTCTATTTTCGCAGTGGTGTGATGTACGCTGCTGGGGGCTTTGACGATCATTCCTGTGATGCATGTTTACAACAGGCTGTGGAAACAGCTTTCCACCCATGCGGGGGGTGGGGTGGGGGGGTCTATCAAACTGCGGTTTGAAAGAGGATGTTGTTGGCTGTCCAAGCAAACAGGGACCAAATATTTTTTTCGGATTTTGAGACGCTTTATTGTTCCCCGTAGGGAAATTACACTCTGCGTTTAACCCATCCTAGCAGTGGCGGTTGGCCAGTACAGGGCGCTGCAGCACCGCCCCTTCAAATATCAAGAGATTAAAATCTACTTAAACATGTTAAATATAATCTAGTTGTATAATGCAAATAATCATGAAATAAAAGTGTTTTTCAGTCTGTGAGCGCCTGTCAGCAGCCATTAAATATTGGCTCCAAATGGTGTTTGGTTGATTTCTGTCTGAATACATATACTGCCTGGGTGAGGGGCGCTGGCCAAACGATACCTTATGTAAGCCCTCAGACTTTTGGCAAGCAGGTGACCTGAGGCTGCTGTCTGATTGGTTTCTTCAGATTTTCCATAGGGCACAGTTCTGCGCACTCCAGAGACTCCCACTTTTGTTGGCAGCGAATTGGTATTGTTTTAATGTTTTTTGATCTAATGTGATTGGACAATTCTCGTGGCTGTCAATCATGTCCACATGTCAACCATCAATCATCCACTGTCTACAAATCCTGATAAAATCTATAGGTTACATTGTCTGTGTGGACTTTAAAGCAGTTGTCAGGTGTGCTGTGCCAAGTTAAATTGCACCCCCCCCTCAATTTTTAGCACCAGCCGCCACTGCATCCTATAGGAGCGGTGGGCAGCCACTGTGCAGCGCCTGGGGACCAACTCCAGTTCATCTTTCCATTGTCTCGGTCAGGGGGACAGACAGGAGTATCAACCCTAACATGTCTTTTTGATGGTGGGGGAAACCGGAGCACCTGAAGAAAACCCAATGCAGACACGGGGAGAACATGCAAACTCCACACAGAGGACGACTTGGGATGACCCCCAAGGTTAGCCAACCCCGGGGTTGGAACCCAGGACCTTCTTGCTGTGAGGCAACAGCGCTAACCACTGGGCCACCGTGCCGCTGCATCCCTTAAAGAAATAAACCCCTTAAATAACTAAATAAATAAACCCCTTATACCTATTTGCGGTTCTTCATGTTGATCCTGAGGTCCAATGCGGGTAACGCCTTCCTACAACAGGAAAAAAAAACAACAAAAAAACACATCAGCCATCTTGAATATTGCATATAAAAATGCAAACTTTGAGCATACAGTGGCTGGGTGTGCCTCGTAACACACATTCCAACACAGAGATATAATGACAAAACCATCACATAATAATTAAGTACCATTAGCAATACTAGGTAGCGCTACTTTTGCTTCTTCACCTCCAGTTAGCTGCCAGGAAGGAGATAATTTGTTTACCTTTATGCCATTTCTAGCTGAATCAAAAGGATTTCCTATATCATGTCAGAACCACATGCAGTCCCAGGTGGCCTCAGCTCTTCACATGCAGGAAGCAGTGTAATTGTCAGGCCTGAGGACATGCTTGTCATTGTCAGAATCAGGGCGGTTTAAGCTCCCCGGAGCCCTAGCCTCAGAACTGAGAGCCTCTTATGCAGGCCTGCTTCATGCATTTACGTAAAAACAAGCAGACAGATGGGAAATCTACAGGACAGTTGGAGGGCAGAATGAAAAGGAAATGCAAGAAGAGAGAATGCAAGCGCACCTTGTCTCTGGAGCTTTGCTAGCAGAACAGAGAAGAATTATAGGAAGAGGAACGGGGAGGAAGAGTCTAGCAGACAAAAGAGAGAGAGTTTGGGTTTTTTTTTAGTCAAGACGGCTCTCAAATACAGCAACTGGTGAACGGTGAAAGAGGTGTGCTAGTTTAAGGGTTGTGTGGGAGTTTGTGTCATTTTATTTCTGCAGACATGTCTACGTGTTTGCATGTGTGTGTTGCATGTCTCTCAAAGGACTAAAAAACAAACAGAGAGAGCGAGAGAGGAAATATATGTTGTAATTCCACTGCTAATAAATACACCCTAATATTAAACACTAATACTAGTTTTAAAATGAACAACACTATGCACACAAACACATACACAAAAATAAAATAAAAAATTACCATTGAATTATAGGAAAATTACATCCCTTCCACATTCCCAAATGCCTTATGTTCACAGTAATTCATACTCATGGTCAATGTAACCTTGAATGAGAAACAGGAAAAAAGTTCCACTTCAACAAAGTATTCCTACTACTCTGGCTGACGGAAACATCAGACATCAAAACTATACTGAGCAAAAATTTAAATACAACGCTCGATTATTTCAAAGATTTTATGAAACTGAAGGCAAGGCACATTTATTTATCTTATCTATCAAATTATCTTATCAAATTTATTGATCTTATCTATCAATTTCACATCATTTCGGATACAAATATACCTCGGTTGGTAACAGATACCCCGGTCCAGAATATCCCAAAGCATGCTCAATGGGTGACATGTCTGGTGAGTATTCCAGCCATGGAAGAGCTGAGACATTTTCAGCTGCCAGCTAGCTATTCAGTACAGATCCTTGACACATGAGCCATGCAATATGAGGAAACGAGTTGATGGTGGCACAACAATGGGCCTCAGGATCTCACCCCGGTATCTCTGTGCATTTAAATTGCTGTTTGCAAATTGTATCCCGCGTTCTTTCTCCTTGCCAGCACATACCAAAATCCTAACATATCAATGGGCTACTCTTTCAAGAACCGCTCACCCTTACGGCACCATACACACTGCCTTCTATCTGCTGAAACTGGTATTCATCACTGAAGAGGACAGTAACGTGCAGTGAGGTCCATGGCTGGGTAGGCAGTGAACTATATTTATTTGTGCCAGAGAGAGGCACAAGCAGACTCTGCCTCAGCAGCCTGCATCCACAAATGCTAGCTTTGGGAGCAAGCCATCCTGAATAGGGCATGCCTTTTATTGATAAAACAACATGTTTCACATGATTTAAAAAAATTTTTTTTACAACAATCTTAACAAATGAAAGTTAAATAAATAAATAAATAAAATTTTAACTATCATGATATTTTGTTTTTTTCTTATTAGCCTGGGTGAGGCACTGCCTGCCCTGCCTCCCCTGACTGCACATCACTGGAAGAGGACCCTTCTCCAGCATTCCAGGGGCCATCACCGGTGACCGTTTGCCCACTCGGGATGATTAAGGTGTCATACGACCCCCCCCCCTTTTTCTCCCCAGTTGTATCCGGCCAATTGCCCTACTCTTCCGAGCCGTCCCGGTCATTGTTCCACCCCCTCTGCCGATCCGGGGAAGGCTGCAGACGACCACATGCCTCCTCTGATACATGTGCAGTTGCCAGCCGCTTCTTTTCACCTCACAGTGAGGAGTTTTGCCAGGGGGATGTAGCACGTGGGAGGATCACGCTATTCCCCCCAGTCCCCCCCCCCAAAAGGCACCCCGACCGACCAGAGGAGGCGCTAGTGCAGTGACCAGGACACATACCTACATCTGGCTTCCCACCTGCAAATACGGCCAATTGGGTCTGTAGGGACGCCCGACCAAGCTGGAGGTAACACGGGGATTCGAATTAGCGATCCCCGTGTTGGTAGGCAACGGAATAAACCGCTATGCTACCCAGACACCTGTCATACAGCATTCGAGGATAGACCCTGATTAGGATGTTGAGCATGCAGAAGAACCTCCCCGAGACAATTTCTGACAGTTTGATCAGAAATTCTTAGGTTGTGCAAACCGATTGTTTCATCAAGTGTCTGTGTGATTGGTCTCAGATGATCCCGCAGGTGCAGAAGCCAGATGTAGCGGTCCTGGGCTAGTGTGGTCACATATGGTCTACAATTATGGACCAGTTGACCATACTCTCAAAAACATTGAAACGACTCCAGAGGCGGCTGATGGTGGGGAAATGTACAGTCAATATTCTGGCAACAGCTCTAGTGGACATTCCTGAAATCAGCAAGCCAACTGCATGATCTTTCAACATTTGTGGCCTCTCTGGCATGATGCTGTGCAGCAAAAACTGAAAATTTTAGAGTGTCCTTTTATTCTCCCCATCATAAAAATACCAGCGTGATGATCATGCATTAATCAGCATGCTGATGGCGCACTTGTCCAATGGGTGGATTATGTTGGCAGCAGATGAAATATGATGAAATAAGATAAAATGTATAAACATTTCTGTGAAAATTCTGAGAATTAAACTCACAGAGCACATGGGAAATGGGGGCAAAACAAAAGTGTTGCGTTCCAATTTTTGCTCGGCATATATAGTAGCGTTGATAATTCATCCAGATACTTTTGAAATGAGTACTCTCCTACCGGCACCAATTTACACTTAACACCGAGACCAATGCTAATCCAGTTTATGCATGCTTTGTCAAGTCTTTTACATCTGCGTACCCTGAGGTGATAAAAGATGACCCCGGTGCTGAGAACGTCTCTATCCAGGGTTACCAGGTGCGGCTGGAGGGAGTTGACGAGAAAGCCGGCTTTATCTCTGTTGATGTCCACACTGTACTGCTCCAACAGCTCCTTCTTGTCTCTCCAGCTCTCCGACCAGTCCTTCGTCAGCTGCTCCACCTGAAGAGAGGGAGCACACAGACAGAAACAAGAGCTGGAGGGTCAGGGGTCAATGGGAATCAGGGGTCTGAGTGGTCATAACCAGGGTATGACCTCTAATGGTAAAAATCCTTCTCCCAGTGCTACTATCTTTTACTCTCGGCACTGTCGTCACCCCTATGACTACCAATACAGTCAAACATTATGGAGAATGTTCCATTAAATATGAACTTGCCTCAAGAAAAGCTCCAAAGGGCCAATTGTAGCGCTCATTTAAAAAGCCGATAAAAAATACAAAGTCAAATAATCATCAGCAACTTTTGTCCATGAGAAAATCAAGACAATAACAAATATGACAACTAAATCAAAACTCACCCTTCCAAATGGAAATTATAATAAATTTTGTCCCTCATAGTTTCTGTCTGGCGAGGTAGATTTTGTTTTTATCTTGTTTTCACCAGGTTGTTAACAAAAAATGTTTTCATTGTAGTTTCCATCAACACTGCGCCAGTTCTATCACCCTTGCCTGACCATGGGTTTATTTATTTATTTTGGATTTCCCCCCTTTTTTCTCCGTAATTGCACCTGGCCAATCATCGCACTATCTGAGCCATCCTGGTCGCTGCTCCACCCCCTCTGCTGATCCGAGGGCTGCAGACCACCACATGCCTCCCCCGATACATGTGCAGTTGCCAGCCGCTTCTTCTTACCTGACAGTGAGGAGTTTCGCCAGGGGGACATAGCGCGTGGGAGGATCACGCTACCCCCCCCCCGTACCCCCCTTCCCCGAACAGGTGCCCTGACTGACCAGAGGAGGCGCTAGTGCAGTGACCAGGACACATACCCACATCTGGTTTCCCACCCGCAGACATGGCCAATTGTGTTGGTAGGGACACCCGACCAAGCCGGAGGTAACACGGGGATTCGGACCGGCAATCCCTGTGTTGGTAGGCAACAAAATACACCGCTATGCTACTCAGACGCCCTCTGACCTTCGTTTTGTATGCTGGTCAGACCCAAAGGTGAAATTTCATTTAGCTGTCTTCTCGTTTTCATCATGGAACCGAGGTTGTGGATGAATATTTTGTGTCATAAATCGTGTCAACAAAGTTGACGCTGTCAAGGATCAGGCAGTGTTCACTAGAAGTGGGCTCGATGGATACACATCTCTGTGTTACCTTTAGTTCATTCTGGAGAACGATGTCAGACAGATTCCCATCCCTCTCGTCGCTCAGTGAGGGGCTGGGGTCGCGTTGCTGTCAATCAAGAGAGAGACAAATCATCTGTCAGGGGAAATGTCGTCCAATAGAATAGAACAGAAGTCATGAAATGAATTTGTATGTAATGACAATTTCAACACACTCTATGGTTGTCAGTGATCCCATTACTACTTCTTGTTACTGTGCGTTACCATTTCAAAGCTGAGCAGCATGCTCTTCAACCTGTCAATCTCCTCTCTCAGTTCCCTGATCAGCCGCACACTAGCATCCTGTAAAAATATCAAAGACAACATTAACCTCTTTGGCCTATCACATTGCTTCATAGTGGTGCAGCCTCGATGTCACCCTGGAATATTTACTGTCCAATTTGTTGACTTACATTCATTATTAGGGAGGTGTTTGTACAGCACTTTGTAAGGCTGTTTTGCAAAGCGGTGCATAGTGTGATGGAGTAAATCTTTTTTTTTCTTCCCCTTTTTCTCCCCAGTTGTATCCGGCCAATTACCCCACTCTTCCAAGCTGTCCTGGTCACTGCTCCACCCCCTCTGCCGATCCAAGGAGGGCTGCAGACTACCACATGCCCCCTCCAACACATGCGGAGTCGCCAGCCGCTTCTTTTCATCTGACAGTGAGGAGTTTCACCAGGGGGACATTGCATGTGGGAGGAACACGCTATTCCCCCCAGTACCCCCCCCCCCGAACAGGCGCCCCGACCGACCAGAGGAGGTGCTAGTGCAGCGACCAGGACACAAACCCACATATGGCTTCCCACCCGCAGACACAGAAAACTGTGTCTGTTGGGACATCCAACCAAGCCGGAGGTAACACGGGGATTCGAACTGGCGATCCCCGTGTTGGTAGGCAACGGAATAGACCGCCACACCACCCAGACACCCAGAGTACATCTTTTTAACTTATTTCTCCCATAAGTGCTGCAGCTACAGCTGGAGTCTGAATGATGGCCTATGATGAGTCTGTGTATCTACAGAGACAGTGACCAGTGGAGGGTTAGTGTGACCGTGGAAGAAAAGGTAAGCATTGTGCAGACCTCATTAACACGGGGTTTGTTGACAATATTTCTTGCATGGGCGGCGTAGCGCAGGGTGCTGAGGGTTTCATTATAGCTGCTACAAGACGGGGAGATAGCTGCAACACACACACACACACACACACACACACACACACACGCACACACAGAGGAGATGGTACAAGAGAGCAACACCATCAGAAATTATAGCAATTCAAACATCATCTTCAAGTCCGAGCCTTAACAGTCACATCAGCCAACACTCACTAGCAATCATGATGGTTTTGGAGTTTCCTCCCAGGCTGTCCTTGAGCAGCCAGGTGAGGACGGAGTCTCTGTAGGGGATGAAGCAGTGCCTCCTCCCTCCTCCTCCTCCACCACCTCCTCCCCCAGAAAGGGAGCTACTGTGGCTGCCCACCATGCTGCCGTCACCCTCGCTGGCCATGCTGTTGATACTCTGACAGCTGCTGGACATCTGGGAATTCTGGGCTGCGGAAGAAAGCCGAGGCGTGAATGTGGGGGTTGTTTGGGGCAGGGGGGTTGGAAAGCATGGTGAATGTGGAATGAACAACGCAAGTGAAAGGAAAAGAAAGGCTGAGGAAAGAGTACGGTGGGAGGAAAAAGTATCAGAAAATGCAAAACTTTAATCCGAAACTCATTCCAGATTGTCGGACTAGACGACTATTTAGTCGCTTTTCAGACATCGCCACTCACTCTGCAGATTTATATATGAATTGTAAATTAACTCCTCCAACGCAGTATAATTTGAAAGAGGGATTGATTTTAGGCTTACCAAGAGCAGAGATAACAATGCCCAGTGTGACAAGGGACTTGTTGATGTTGGAGCCCTCTGTCAGCCTGTCCCTGCAGTAGTTGGGGTCGGCCCGCTCACTGCGACACACAACACAAAGCTTGATCATGAGTTTAGAAACGGCATAACATGAAGATCGGCTCGCAAATATTCGCGCTGCAGATCATGTCACACGGAGATACTGAAATAAAGCTGAGCATTGCAGAGAAGATCCACTAGGGGTCAGCTTTAACAATGCCATCGACACATGCAAAGCCCGGTAAAGCTTGACCTTTTAAAATCTATTCTGAAAGACCCCTCTGTACGCCGGCTTTGGACATAAAAAATACTCCTCAAACTCGACATGGACAAACACAATATATAGAATAGAAACCAGTTTAGATGCAAAATGCAGGAAAAACACAAATCTCACCTCCCAGCTAGGTCCACCAAGTTGATCTTGCTGACAATTTCTGAAGGAAGGTTATTTTCCAGTATTGCCTGTGGAATAAAACAAGAGTAATTACGCTGAATCATACACTGAACCATACCAGCTAGCATGAAGCAAAGATTTACAGAGGTTCTGCACAGAACCTTTTTTTTTCTTTTGTAGTTTGATATGTCTTCTTGCAGTTTTTAGATATGTTTTTTTTGTCTTGGATTTTTCTCCCTTTTCCCCCCAATTGTACTTGGCCAATTACCCCACTCTTCCAAGCTGTCCTGGTTGCTGCTCCAACCCCCTCTGCCGATCCGGGGAGGGCTGCAGACTGCCACATGCCTCCTCGGATACATGTGGAGTCGCTAGCCACTTCTTTTCACCTGACATTGAGGAGTTTCGCCCCCTGAACAGGTGCCCCAACCGACCAGAGGAGGCGCTAGTGCAGCGACCAGGACACATATCCACATCCGGCTTCCCACCCGCAGACAATGGCCAATCTGTAGGGACGCCCGACCAAGCCAGAGGTAAAATGGGGATTTGAACCGCCGATCCCCGTGTTGGTAGGCAACGGAACAGACCGCCACGCCACCCGGACACCCCTGTGACTAGCAGTCAAGAGAGGTGGTGACCTGTGTGTACTGGATGGTGAAGATGGCGTGGGATCGGCTGCTGGCGTCATGGTTGTGGGTTGCTGCTGTGATGCGGTTGGCGATGCCCTCTTCCAAAAGGTCCATGGCCTGCTTGCTGTCTGAGACCACGTGCTGGGAGAGGTCTGCAACAGAAGAGACGGGGGGGCAAGAAGGTTAAACAATGAGCAGATAAAGCAATGATTGCCAAATAATTTGGTAAAGAAGGCCAAGGACCACGACAGAACATGAAAGTTGGCTGTAGACGAAAGGAGAAAAAAAAAAGACAAGTGGATAATAGCCTCTGTGGTTCTGTTTTCCCATGAAAAACAAAAAAGCCTCCCCTGTATTTTACCAAAGTGAATGAAAATTGATCAAACACAGAACTGTGTATACTTTGAAACCCTTCGGCGTGTTTTATGGCGGGTAGATATTGACATTGAAGCCCTTCTTTGGACATCTAGGCAGGAAGGGAAAAAGAGAGGAAATGTCTCATCAATACAGCTTTACAAATGCCTCACATCTGGTTCCACAATATTTTCCCCAGTGATGGTGCTGTGAGGAAAACCACAACTGACAACACTGCTCATTTCCAAAGGTGAATCATATCTGAAATCGAATTATGCATCTCTAAGACACACACACACACACACACACACACACACACACACACACACACACACACACACACACACACACAAAAGAATGGGCCCAGACAAACCTAAATTCTACACTGTAAAAAATAATCTTTTTTTCACAACTTTTTTATTGGAATTTTACAATCAAAATATTGTATATTAATATATGAAATCAATGTTCAACGGCAGCCAAAATTCAACAGAGAACAAACAAAAAACAAACAAAAAAACCAAACAAACATATAGCGTTTCTCTCTCTCTCTCTCTCCCTCTCTCTCTCACACACACACACACACACACACACACACACACACACACACACACGCAGGATGCCAAGCAGTGTCTATAGACGCCGCCGATCCTGGGCTGACCCGGTGGCGTCTGAACACCGCTTGGCGTCCTGCGCATCATATTCTTCATATATTTTATAATTACATTATAATTCTGTTATCCTCTTTCAATGTTGTAATCTGTAAATTGCGTAAACATAACATCCACTGCACATTGTCCTTCTTGGGAGAGAGATCCCTCCTCTGTTGCTCTCCCTGAGGTTTCTTCCTATTTTTTCTCCCTGTTAAAGGATTTTTTTTTTTTAGGGAGTCGTTCCGTATCCGATGCGAGGGTCTAAGGACAGGATGTTGTGTTGCTGTAAAGCCCCTTGAGGCAAATTTCTAATTTGTGATATTGGGCTACACAAATAAATTAACTTGACTTCACACACACACACACACACACACACACACACACACACACACACACACACACACACACACACACACACACACACACACACATTCATCGGATGTGTCTGTCTTTACTGTGGCTCTTAGGCAGCCCCCATGTTATGGAGATGTGGTCAGTGATCATTTGAGTTTTGCACACTCTAGCTGAGATTACTCAGAAAAGGACTTGAAATAGGTTGCCTTGCTTAAAGTTAAACCAGCAGATTATTTTTCACAGTGTAATGTTGCCCTTCGATAACAAACTTGACATTACAACGTGTGGTTGCGTTACTCCTTGTTATCGTATGAGCGGTCAAGGGACACGGCTCTGAAGTGGTTGAAGAGAGACAAAGAGCGTTTAATGTGGAGAGCGAGAGAACGCTCTAAACATGACAATGTGCTCTGTGTGTGAGACAAAGACTGCTGCTTGGAGCCACGAGGAAGTGACCTCACTTCCTTTGACCCACTGGGATTTCTCCCGGTGCAGACAATGAGTGGATGTTGGGCTTTGGAAGACACAGAGACAGGAGGGGGGAGGGAGAAGGAGAAAGAGAAACAGAGAGAGTAAAATGAGGAAGTGATGGCATTCAGAGGAGAAAACGAGAGAAAAAAAACTTTGGTGGGATTACAGCCAGAAAGGCAAATTCTGGATGTAATCGAGAGTTTAAATGGGAACAGCAGGCCACCGCTGACCATATAATACCACAGTGACCTACAGTACAAGCTAAACTTACAAGATACGAGCATTACTCAAAATACTTCTGACCGTGCTGCATGTTTGAATCCATAATTTCACTAAATTATGTGTCTGGGTGTGTATGACAGATGGATGTAAAAGGTTTTAACCCTCTTGTGTCCACTTTCTCCCATGGCCTCTAAATAAAAAGCAAGACTTGGGAGTTGAGCCCTTTCCTTTCGATCCATTGCTGATTCCTGAGCAGAACCCATGTTCACTGGTCACCTGCAGCCGCATCTAAAATAACCCAGCCTGATTCAGACCATGGACATCTACTCTGTGTGACTGTGAAAGCTGATCTAATGGGCTATCTCTGTAGTTCTCAGGATGCATGACCAGATGGTGGAATGGAATGTGAAAAAAAAAGAAGTTTATTTTCCCCCCTTTTTCTCCCCAATCGTACTTGGCCCTAATTTCCCTATTTTCCGAGCCGTCCCGGTCGCTGCTCCACCCCTTCTGCCATTCCAGGGAGGGCTGCAGACTACCACATACCTCCTCTGATATATGTGGAGTTTCCAGCCGCTTCTTTTCACCTGACAGTGAGGAGTTTCGTCAGGGGGACGTAGCACGTGGGAGGATCACACTATTCCCCCCAGTTCCCCCTTCCACCCCCCTGAACAGGCACCCTGTCTGACCAGAGGACGCGTTAGAGCAGAGCCAGGACACATACCCATATCCGGCTTCCCACCCGCAAACACGGCCAATTGTGTCTGTAGGGATCCCCGACCAAGCCAGAGGTAAAGCGGGGATTCGAACCAGCGATCCCCGTGTTGGTAGGCAACAGTATCGTCACCCGGACGCCCTGAAGAAATATATTTTGACATGCAAATTTATTATCAATGCTTTTAACCCCAGTGACAAATGCCTTTCTACAGTGGGAAAAATTTGATATTTTCAGTCTCTAGGCTCCCTCTGATAAATAATGAGTCGAATAATTTCCAAAAGTGAAAATGAAAATTATTAAATCCGTGTTCTTACGCTTGCAAGAATGTGTCAAAAGTAAGCATCGCTTCAGTTTTGAGCATTCACAAGCTAAAAGAGAGTCACAATCTCATATGACCCGCTGTAAAAGAGTCAGGTTAAAAAAGCAGAGCGGTGGGTAATTCAGCTTTCAAAGTGCATTCGTACCAAGGTCCTACATCACACGCTATCAACCGTGATACATTTTCATGAACTCACCTTGCACGTAGGGTCCTTTCTCAGGGTGTTCTCGGACTCTCAAGGAAGCTCTTTTCTTCTGCTCTCCTCGTCTCAGCAGGTCCCGCACACGCTCATTATAGATCTCCAGGAAGCTGCATGGCAAGAAGGAGAAGTCAGGATACTACAATATTGGAGCAGGTTCATCTAGGGTTTGATTTACAAGCCTAGGTAGACTCTTTGTGTGCGTGCACGCGCGCGCGCGCGCGCGTGTGTGTGTGTGTGTGTGTGTGTGTGTATGCAATTTCACATTCAATCCCATCTGAACTCTGAGTTGTAGTACATCAAGTAAGTCAATACTCTATATCCCTGAATGCCTGGCAGCATCAGAGACTTTTTTGAACTGCTCTCTCCTGCAAATAGTAGGTGTACTTAGTGATACGGGTTGTACTTGGTACTAATGTTGATGGTCTGTCAGGTAGTCTTAAGCACGCTGCTAGGAATCCTGGGGTAATATTCGATGCTAACCTCGGATTTGTTAATCAAATCAACATGTTCAGTCATGCTTTTTCCAGCTCAAGCTAATCTCCAAAATTAGGTCATTTTTATCAATTGCCGATCTGCAAAAAAGTTGTACATGCTTTTATCTATTCTTGGCTTGACTATTGTAATGCACTTTATTCTGGTATCAGCAATGGCTCCCTCCACCATCTACATCTGGTACAAAACGCCGCTGCTCGGCTCATTACTGGGACAAAGAGGCATGACCATAACACTCCTGTGCTTGCCTCCCTTCATTGGCTCCCTGTTGTATTCGAATTGATTTTAAATTTTTATTGCTCAATTTTAAGGCCCTAAACAGTCTTGCTCCCACATACATTTGTGATTTATTGACCTGGTATATGCCCCCTCGACCATTAAGACCTGCAGATGGAGCCCTGCTGGTTATTCCCAGGTCTCGGTTTGTTACAAAGGGTGATCGGGCTTTTGCTGTGAGAGCCCCCACAGTATGGACCTCTCTTCCTGTTGAACTAAGACAAACCAAGTCTCTAGCTTCTTATAGATCTCGTCTTAAAACTTCTTTTTATGAAAGCTGTCACAAATGCTTGACATTTGTTTCTCACGGAAAGGTGAATCAGTTCATCTGGACACAACGTTTATTGAGAGAAACATTTCATCACTCATCTAAGTGACCTCCTCAGTCTAAACTGGCTGCAGGTATCCCCACCCTTATAAACAATACAGTGCATAACGACCGTAACCAACAATCGGTTTCATATGCAAATAGGTGTGACCATTAACTAGAGTTACAATTGCCATGTGTATTATTCACAGAGGGTGGGGGAATAGTTGCAATCACAGCATTGTAAGATGGCGACAGATGTACTCTTAGCCCCCCATCGGTTCAGGGATGGTCCTTCCCGCTTCACATTGATGGCCCCTTTGACTCCCCGTTCAAACCAGCGTTCCTCCCTATCAAGGATGTGCACATCCTCATCCTTGAAGAGTGGCCACTGGCCTGTAGATGGGTGTAGACTGCGCAGTCCTGGCCTAACGCGTTAGCTCTCTCCTGTGTTGTGCCCTCCTCTTGGCCAGGTCTACGTAGTCATATGGTACAAAATAGTCACGGTTATTTATCGACCCCTCCTCCGATCGGCATTGATGTAAACGCGACACCCGGGTGGACGTGCTAATTTGCGCGATGACGTAGCGCCTTTGTCGGCGTGTCATAAAATCGCGCCGGCAATTGAGAAATTATTGTTTGCGGGTACAGCGTCTTCGTTCAAGCAGCGCTTGAACATCGTTCAGTCTGCGTTGAGTTTGTATGGTTTGAAAGAGAGACTGAAGTACAAGATATAAAAAAGTAATGTTAACCACCGTCCCTCTAGCTCCCATGCTGCTTTCTACTATTTACTTCCCTGTTTTCCGGCGCGTTCGTGACATCGCTAACGTCATGACGTCAAAGATGACGCTACAGAGAAAAAAAGAACGGCAAACGCGTGCTTTTCTTCTGGCAATTGCCTGTTCTTAGCGGGCTTAGCCGCGTTTAAAAACCCCGCTTATACATAATAATTTTGGTGTAAAAAGGGTATTAGATGAGTGATGAAATGTTTCAATACACGTTGTATCCAGATGAACTGATTCAACTTTCCGTGATTTTCTTATCTGGATTATTGAGCATGCATCAAGACAGATATTTGTTATTCATTCATGCTGCTTTTATTTTTACTCTTGCTTATTTGGTCTTAGTCTTATTTTTGCCTTGTCTGGTTTTATTTCTTTGTAAACGACGTTGTAGCATTGTTTTAGAAAAGTGCTATATAAATAAAAGTTATTATTATTATAGTAGCAGCCATACTTGTAGTAATACTAGTAAATATAGTAGTAATAGCAGCAATATTGATAGTAGTAAAAGTGTTCTTACTATCATCATATCACCTGCACATTTCCAAACATTTTTGAAAATCACTTAGCATCACTGGAAATACACACTGGTATACTGTTCTGACAATTAAAAAAAAACTTCATTTCTCTATTATGAGAGATACGTATACAAAAGAAAACAGTTCCTGTCGTTATTGTCATCACAATGAAGAGCAGACTATTGGCTTTTTATCTAACAGTTTTCCACTGGGTGAATATAAAACTCCCTGAGACTGTTATTGTGATTTAAAAAAAGATACTTGACTTGACCCTATCTGACTAATGTGATATTCAGGCTGTCTACAGCACAGACTACTTAAAAGAGTATCTCTATTTTGGTTAACATTTTATTGCAGATTTGCAAACTGAGTCATGCAACCACACTTTTTACTTCTTCCCATGTAAAGTGCATTGCATTTATATTTATGAAATGTGTATGAAATCTCCCCAATCATTTGATTGACAGACAGACAGACAGACAGACAGACAGACAGACAGACAGACAGACAGACAGACAGACAGACAGACAGACAGACAGACAGACAGACAGACAGACAGACAGACAGACAGACAGACAGACAGACAGACAGATAGATAGATAGATAGATAGATAGATAGATAGATAGATAGATAGATAGATAGATAGATAGATAGATAGATGATCCCATCGCACCTGATCTCCACTCTGCTGGAATTTTGTCCATCAGGAGAAGTGTCCTCAGACCTGAAGAGTCCCTGGGAGGACAGAACAGAGGTATCTGATCAGACCTTATAAGTAACAATGCGTTATACTATAATCTTCTTCTTCTTTCGGCACGTTCCCTGTTATTCAGGGGTCACCACAGCAGATTTTATCGTTTCCATCGGTACCCCATGAGGGCATAGCACCAATGGCGACCTCGATCAATCCGGTATGGTCTTGTCAATCCGCACACTGATTTGGAAAAATTTTGCGTCGGATGCCCTAACACGTAATACTATAATACAGTTCCCAAATTATAACATACCTAATCCATGGGCATACTCATGTTATATCACTAACATAGCATGAATTGTATGTTTGTATGCTTTACCTGACAAATCCTGGGGGTCAAGCCAATGGAGTCCTGACAGAGAAAAAGAGAATCAGTATTTAGCAGGCATTCGCTTAATTGATACAGTGCTTCTAGTGAGGATAACTTGCATTTCATTCCCTGCATGTACATATGCTTTTAATTCATCTATCTATTCACAGTGTTGCAATGTTAGTTGTATTGTCTTGCGCTTGCATTGCCATTGCATTTCAACTTATATCCCGTGTGATGTAGCAGATAAGAAACAGGCTGTTTGGCTACCTATTATTTGGTGCTGCAACTCTCGATTCTGTCGACTATCAACACTTTTCCAACAGGGATCATTAAGTTTTACACACATCTATGGCAATGTAAAGGAAACCCAGCAGAAGTGAGTGTTTAACAAGTGGAAATTCTTTAACTTTCAGCGAGTGTTTCCATCAGCATACTCAAAGTATGATATGGGGATATGGGTGGGGTTTGTGCCCTGTGTAACAATTCGATTGGCTCAATTGTACCCAGTAAGAATTGTTAATGCAAAGGCAGCTCTTGACTTCATTTCAAGTTGTCACTGATGCCACGCGTGTCCACCAGTTCCCTCCCTCCTCACCGGTGTCCCCATCATGGTGTAGGTTTTCCCAGAGCCGGTCTGGCCATAGGCAAACAGACACACATTGTAGCCCTCTGAAGCTCCTGCCAGCACCGACACACCCAGGTCCTGGAACACCTGATGCACACAAGACACACACACACACACACACACATGTACACGCGCGCGCACACACACGAACACACACACACACACTCATGAATACACATGCAGAACAGCCAGTGCATATACACTAGTCTAAATAAAAGACAGGTGAATAGAATTGGCTGCATCCCTAAAATGATTCCCTCTCTCCTGGTTTTGGTTTCCATTCCCTGCATCATTGACATTCAGATGGAGTATGAATACTAGGTAAAATAAAGAAGATGTGGGGCCATCTGTGAAGTAGCTACAATAAAGCCACATCTGCAAGCAGGCGGAGAGGTACTCACAGGCTGAAATAATGACCTTGGCTTGCTATATATGCATTGTGTTCCTTCTCAAGTGAAGTTTTTAAACCAAGGGGCTTCACAATCACAATACTGTGGCACGCAGCCAGTGATGGGGGGGGGATGGCGACTTCCTGCTGAGGTGTTTGGGTAAGGAGCGGGAGGTCAGCTAATACCTAGTGTAAACAACCTTCTGCTGCGTGTGTGTGGACACAAGAGGTCAAAAAAAGTGTGTGGAAATATTCAAAGAGTGTGTGTGTGCGTTCATTTTTCATACAGTGTAAAAGTGCGTGCTGAATTCAGAGAAAAGTTTTTGGTGAGGCAAAATAGTCTAGGTAGAGTCATAATTGCTTTGCTCATTCATGCACTTTAAGCACACATCATGCATTCTCATGATGGAGCGATATGGGTGTCGAGATGTGTGAGCATGCAGGGCTGCAGTCAGCCTTCCAAAAGGGTTGAGTCTTTTCTTTCTGAAAGGTGAGAGCTTTTAAGATACACCTTTTGCAAGCCACCCTGCAAATGATGGCTTCAAATACTATACTATTCTATGGCTTCGAATACACAATACTTTATGGTACACGAAAGCTTGCAATTTAGTAGAAGAACCGCCAAATAATGCATATTTCAGGCTTAAAAACATCATATGGTAGGGACAATGAGCATATTTTGTTCATAAGGCAACTGCTGTTTAGTTTCATTGAATACCCATTAGGTTTGTATTTTGGGGAGAAGGTCAAACAGCCCAAGATGTGTGTGTAATTGTGTGCATTCACACTGGTGGTTCAGTCAATACCAAGTTGATAGGTGGGGTAGAGCAACAGATCATCAATCTTGATACATGTATTTGTGCTTTGTGTACTTCTGATAACTCATCCATCCATCCATTATCCAAGCTGCTTCTCCGAATTTGGGTCACCGGATGCTGGAGCCTATCCAGCAGTCATTGGGCAGTGATTTAGTCATTGGGTAATTCTGATAATCCACATTTTGGAATAGTGACTGACGTGTGTGTGTGTGTGTGTGTGTGTGTGTGTGTGTGTGTGTGTGTGTGTGTGTGTGTGTGTGTGTGTGTGTTCTTGCATGTTTAGTCACGGGTTCGAGGCAATATAAATGGACAAATCAGCAGCAATTTTCCATGTTCCATTGTTTTGTTCATTCCTGATTAAAAACAAAAAGAACTCCAACGGAGGCAGTTCCCAGATTTGGGGGGGGTCCCTACCAGCTCAGGCCCAAGCAAACACTGGCTTTGGAGGAGCAACCTAATCCAGACCAGAACCCAGATGCAGCACATTTTCTCTCAGAACCAAAACACACTCTGAGATCAGCGAGGAGGTCCACTCACTGGGCCCCCTGGCCCCCCGGGCTCCTGGCCTGGACCACAGAGGCAGCGGTGGGCATTTATGTACACAGAAGAGGGAGGATGAACGCTCTCCCGGCTCCAAGTATTTCACGGGATCAAACACGAGAACACTTTCAAAACACCTCCTCTATGTGCTATGTGTGTGAACCTACCACCATCAGGGGGACCCTGCTCCTGGATCTAGGCCTGTGTATACTCTAAGCTTACGAAACCCTAGTGGGAACAGGTTTAGGTTGGATGCAGTTAAAAGCCCTTGCGAGAGGCCCAAGCATTTTGAAAGCCCCCCAGTAACTTTCACTGGGAACAACACGGTCAGACGGGTCATTCCTTGGGAGTGTGTGTGAATCTGTATGTGTTACTGTTCAACAGCCTGGACTTCATTTTGCGGGTAAATCAATGTTTACACAGTGGGGCGCAGTTTTCACAGACTAGCTTCTTATCTACCCAACTTTGCCATATGACACAACAAACACCGGTGGTTAAACCAACACTTGACTCTCAAAATGATATCCATTACAGTTTATAGTTAACCTGAGAGGAAATTGAAATCGGTACCAAAAAACAATTTGAGACTGCATCCATTTTTTCCCCCCATCTATAAATCCGAAACACTACCAAGACTATTTCTCATTCACAGGTGTCACGGCATGCGGCACGGTGGCCCAGTGGTTAGCACTCTTGCCTCAAAGCAAGAAGGTCCTGGGTTCGAACCCCAGGCCGTCCCAGGACCTTTCTGTGTGGAGTTTGCATGTTCTCCCCGTGTCTGTGTGGGTTTCCCCTCGGGTGCTCCGGTTTCCTCCGACCATCAAAAAGACATGCATGTTAGGGTTAATACTTCTGTCTGTGCCCCTGAGCAAGGCAACGGAAAGAAGACTGGAGCTGGTTTCCGGGCGCTGCAGCTGCCCACTGCTCCTATACAATAGGATGGGTTAAATGCAGAGAACAAATTTCGTTGTAACCTGTACAATGACAAAATAAAGTGTCTTCTTCTTCTTCTTCACTCTGTAGTCTAGCAAACCATGTAAAGACTACATACCTAAAGACAGCCTAAACAGCTGTCTCAGGTTATGACCTTATAAATCACCGAACATCCTCATGGCTTCAATCTACTGTGATGCTGGTGCATACGTTTGATTTTCCCAGTGAGGTTAAAAGTCTAAATTTCCAAGACACATCTGGTCTAGAGAGCAGCATAAATGACAAGCATGTGTGGATATACAGCAAAGAATAGTTGACCTAGGCACATCCAGATAGTGTAGTGGTCTGTTCTGTTGCCTACCAACACGGGGATCGCCGGTTCGAATCCCCGTGTTACCATATCAGGCGTCCCTACAGACACAATTGGCCATGTCTGCGGGTGGGAAGCCGGATGTGGGTGTGTGTCCTGGTCGCTGCACTAGCGCCTCCTCTGGTCAGTCGGGGCACCTGTTCGGGGGGGAGGGGGAACTGGAGGGAATAGTGTGATCCTCCCACACACTGCGTCCCCCTCACGAAACTCCTCACTGTCAGCTGAAAAGAAGCGGCTGGCGACTCCACATGTATCGGAGGAGGCATGTGGTAGTCTGCAGCCCTCCCCGGATCGGCAGAGGGGGTGGAGCAGCGACCGGGACAGCTCGGATGAGTGGGGTAATTGGCCAAGTACATCCATCTATCCATTATCCAAACCGCTTATCCTGCTCTCAGGGTCGCGGGGATGCTGGAGCCTATTCCAGCAATCATTGGGCGGCAGGCAGGGAGACACCCTGGATAGGCCACCAGTCCATCACAGGGCAAACAAACGCACACACACACATTCACAGCTAGGGACAATTTAGTATGGCCTGTTCACCTGACCTACATGTCTTTGGACTGTGGGAGGAAACTGGAGCACACTGGAGGAAACCCACGTAGTCACAGGGAGAACATACAAACTCCACACAGAGGATGACCCAGGACGACCCCCAAGTTTGGACTTCCCCGGGGCTCGAACCCAGGACCTTCTTGCTGTGAGGTGATTGCGTTAGCCACTGTGCCAACAAAAATTAGGGAGAAAAAAGAGGGAAAAAACAAATAGTTGACCTAGATAAAATAAAATACTTAGGTTAATCACAAAATCAAAGTACGATCGAAGATAGGTAAGATTTCTCTTCAGTGATGAGGTTCCCTTCGCCAAAGCCGGGACACGTTTCTCCACTTTCTCTCAACATGTGGCACTAAGCCCTTAAAAGGCTGAGTGTCTGCTCTGTTGGAGCACAGACCACCAAGTACTGCCCCCCGCCTCTTGTCTGAAAGGCCGCTCCAACTTGAAGACAAAGATGCGTGCAACCCCTGTGTTGTCTCCACCACCGCCATTAAAACCAGAGACAGACACCCTCTCCTCCGTCAACACGAAGAATCAATACAGCCCTTGTTAAAGCTGACCCTCCTAAATCGCCCCGATGGAGGCTATGACAGGGGTGAGGGTTCCTCTCGGTGTAGCACAAAGAGCAGGAACTCCACTTTAAACCATCCGCTCCTTCTCTGAACCTCTCTCTTTTCACCCCCTTACAGTATCAGTATTGTTCTTCACACAGCCGCGTTACCGTCACCAGCTTCTTTAAACCGCGGCTCGGCGAAACACTTCGGATGACCTCTGATGGAACAAAACAACCACATGGAAAAGCGCAAACTTATTTCAGCCTCGCCCGAGTCGTGTTTTTAGCTAACCAATGATCCAGAGCAGCAAGCCGACATGTCGGAAACGCTAGACAGCTCTTCTCAGAAGACTGATTTGTATGAGCGTGGGGACGGTGACAGCACATCTTCCTTACGTCTCCGCCAATGGCTTCTCTGTGAGAGCCTACCTAACTGAAACCACATGTGGCACTACCAAGTGATGGAACATAAGACAGGATAACAGGGAACAGTGGACTGGGTGCAAAAAACATACATTTTGCAACTTTGCAAAAACGCAACGTCTTTACGTCTTACAACAGCATATTTTCAGATGCACTCAGACAGACACTTCTGAAGTGGTTGCACGCACAACACACACACACACACACACATGCACTCACGCACACACACACACACACACACACACACACACACACACACTCCCCTCCTCCTCTCTCTCTCACACACACACACACACACCGCTCTCTCTAATCACACACACGCGTGCACACACACACACACACTCACGCATGCGCACACACACTCATCAGAGTGTGTGTGTGTGTCTGTGTGTCTGTGTGTGTGTGTGTGTGTGCATGTGTGAGTGAGAGAGAGAGAGAGAGAGAGAGAGAGAGAGAGAGAGAGAGAGAGAGAGAGAAAGAGAGAGAGAGAGAGACGGGGGGGGGGCAGTGACCAATTGCAGAGAGAGCGAGCAAGAGATGGAGAGAGGGAGGGTGCCCATTTGAGCATGTCCATCCTGTCAGGGACAAGCTCGAAGGAAACCGCATGCAAAACAACGACAACAACCTCAGAGCTTGCTTTTCCGCACAAAGAAAGCACACGCAGTACCCACAGTCACACAATGAGAGAGGAAAGCAGAATATAGATTTCAGTCTTGGCAAGGAAATGCAGGGTCAAAGCCATCACGTCCAAACAAGGGGAGGCTGAAGAGGAGGGAAGGGAAAAGGAGGATGTTGGATATGGATCTCTGGGGTGACCGCAGATCTAAAAAAGAGGTCAAAAGTTGAAGATGGTCAGTGGAATTCAGGATGATCTGGACTCAGATGTAACTGACCTCCCCGCTTCAATGTCTGCAATTAGAGACAGTGTTATACAAAGGGAGCTGTCAAGGAGAAGAGGAGCATCTGCTCTAGAAGTTCACAGACCACGTTTACATCTGCCAGTGCAACGGGACAGTCTGTTCACACTGAGACGCCATTAAGCCTGGACGGGGAAAAAGAAGTAGATTTTCGCTCGCTTCCATCCGATCATAAAACCCCAGCACTTGAAGCGGTCAGACTAGGATCGGCGTCGATGCAGCCTGGACGTGATTCAGTCACAATGCGCATATGTGCAATTTAAAGAGACGAGGAAGGAGAAGGGGGAAAAGTAATACGGCTTCAGATGAAGAACAGATCCGGTTTCAGGCCGAGTGAGGACACGCCGGGGGGGGGGGGGGTGATCTCATTAGGCGCAATCTTTAGAAGTAAAAAAAATAAATAAAAAGAAAGTCAAAGCCCATGTTGAACTGACAAGTGGAGCCATAGCCGGAGACCAAAGTTGGACCAGACGTCTCAAAGCAGCACGAAGCCTCCAGAGAACCAGAGAACCAGCCGGGTCCCATGCCAGAGATCTGCACCGGGATAATCACCGTGTTTCACATGGGCTTTTTCCCACTGAGGGGTCTGTTTGCGGCCTGTCTTTAAATATGGAAAATAATTGAGAGATTTGTTGGGAACTGAAAGAGCAAGCGAGGTGGCCGATAAAGCTAGAGTAACGCTTAATGTCTTTGTAACGGGTTTACCCCTGTAATGAATGGCTATGGAAAACTTCAGCTGCTGGTCTGGTTTTATGTGGCCTGTTCAACACTACACCCTGGAGAACTCTTTACTTATGTCTAATGTGTGTGTGTGTGTGTGGGTGACGTCTCCACGGACGGTTGCTGGAGGCCGGCCAAGCAGAGCGAAGCACTTTACCACATTTGAAAACACCAGCTCCCCACGGCCTTTGCCAGGCTTGACGCAACGAATCAGCTCAGATTAATTTCCCCCTCCAGAATCTCTGAACCGAACGCAAAGAGAGGAGAATGAAAAAAAATCCTGAGAGAAATGACAAACAAGTAAGCTATTCACAAAGAGCCACGCTCTTTGTCCGTCTATCTCTTTCTCTCTCCGTCTCTTCGGGTCGAAAATGAGTTGTGCAGTAAAAAAAATTCTGCTATTAAAGCTCAAATTCATTGAACTGATTATAAACAAACCAGTCAGTCAACTTTCTATCTTTGTTCCGAAACAGCTTCTCGTTCCACTTCTCCACGTCCAGGACGGGACAGCTGCACAGGAGGCGCGGGTCAGTTGGGTCCCGCGCCGCTCAGTCCAACTGGGTTACACAAACACAACAGCTGGACCCGGGACAAAGCTGAATTCTTTGACTTAGAAAGAGAAGTAAAAGTCATCGGAGACTCTCGCAAGAAACCTCCCATGACAAATCTTAGTGAGACAATCGGAGGCAAAATGAGGCTAATGAGGCATATTTTCCTATCCATGCAATATCCTCACATGTGAGATTCACAGTTTCAGACATCTTGCCTCATTTGTCGCCAGCTAGATAACAACCTCCTACTAACATAAACAGCTACTGACGTTTTTATCAACTAGTTACATGCTATGTAAAACAGACCCATTTGCTTCCCTTCCCACTGATGCACAGTGGTTCGAGTTTAATTAGATTCTGTGACCACTTGTAATAGGGTACAGAGTCATATTCTTTGCATGTGCAAACTTAATTAGCTAATAAAAGAGTCTGATTTTAACTCTGTTAGAACGAGAAACGTGACGAGCGGAGAGGTGGGGGTGGAAGTCGGGGGGGTGGGGGTGCCGAGCGACAGATGGGGAGACAGAATCCCGAGCGATGAGAGACAGAGAGGAAGTTTATTGGCCAGAGTTCAACAACGCTCTCATGTGTCATACTTTTGCAGAATTTGTAGGTCAAATTAGCATGGAGGGGCAGAGAGGCGGCCTGGGAGGGGCGAGGGAGAGCAAGAGAGAGAGAGAGAGAGAGAGAGAGAGAGAGCAGCAGCAAACAAATAAACTGCTCTTCATTATTCAGGCCAGTCTATGCGTGGGAGACAGGGAACAGGGGGTGCATTCCATTTTTCAGCATAGTGTCCCCCCCAAACTATTAACCCATCTGATAGTCCCTGTCTGGAAGAGAGAGTTTCTGGGTTGTGTTGCTGTTCCTACCCCGACACTCTATAAAGGAACCAAAGTGCAGCTCAGCAGAACACAGCGGAGCAGTCTTTATGGCAGGATGGGAATGATTTCTCCAGCCTGGTCTTCAGACTGACCGAGTCTTGTCTTATTCTCCACAGGGTAGAGCAGTACAAGTATATAGGCCCCTCCACTGGGTGATAGACTGGTACATACATGCATACTACCATATAGCAGACCTCGTGTTTTTATTACCTTGTGCACTAGATGGGTGGAGTTTTCCACAAAAAAAACAAAACACTACAATTAGGCCAAGGAAAGTTGACACAATTGCAGGAAAGAATTGGAAAGCTGATTTAACATGCAACTTAATGTATTTTTTCGTGATTTGCACATGGTGCAACGTGATCTGAATTGTCCCGATTCTGTAATAATAATGATAATAATACCAATAATAACAATTTGTAAAGTTCTCTTATCAAACAAAGTTTACAAATTGCTTTACAGTGCACTTTCTAAACTCCACCAACTTGGTATTCAGTGCTGGTTAATAAATCACAGGCCAAGAATTATTTGCAAGTATGCAAGCTCAGTGCAAGCCAATGACATATACTGTAATACTTTTTTCTGCTAAAAGAGGCACATCTGTACAACTGATCACTCTGCCAGCAACACAATCCTTCTCATACGGCCAACACTGAGAGAAAGAAGTGTCTTTTCATTACATATATCACAGGTGGTGTACCTGCTTCCACATGGCCAAGAGTTCCTTACTTGTGCGCTTTTCATACTTGTTCTCAGTTTTCTGTTTGTTGCTAATAGGATCCAGACTCTGCTGGGGCCATGACTCTCAGACCGGGGGGGCGGTGGGGTGGGGTGGGGTGGGGGATGTGTTGGATTCCTCTCATCTACAGAGACATGTATTATCCTCCCAGTCAACAGTACCACTGACACACAGACCCAGAAACCCAAAAGCAGCGAAATCAAATCACGCACTGTGTCGACAAAGGAAAAGGGCGACTGAAGAGGAGGATGGGAGAGGAGAAAACCCCAGCAGGCTGACTCCATTAGGCGATACAAAAACATGGCATTGTGCTCCGGACTGAATCCTCAGCAGTGACGTCTTTGCGCTGAAATTCAGCTGTGTGGAATGACTTAGAGAGGCAACAGCGAATTTTGCAGCAGACAGTATGGGGAAGGGTGGGGGGTGTGGGGGGGGTAAGTAGGGGCTGCAGCGACACAGTGGACCTCCCCCACCCAGGTCATTCACCCCCACTCTTTCCCTCACTCATCCTCTTCCCTCTCTCTCCTTTTCCTCCACCCATGGAAATCACTTTCCCTCTTTCTCTGCACACCTCTAACCAGGTTATCTCTCCATCCTCCTCCCCTCTGTCCGAACATTATTTTTCTTCTCGTTTCTTCTGTTCCCACGTCCAAGTGAGTGATCATGCGAGGGCAGTTGTTTGGATATATGCCCCAACCCACTCCAAGCCACCCCACCCACTTGCCCCCTTCTCATATTGACTCCACAGCTGGCTCCCATTATGGATTATGGTTCTTGTGTGTCTACCCGGTTTTAAAATCCCAGCTCGCCTCACCTAGCACAACGCTCCCCCTTTATCTCAGTTTTGCTTTCTTCAACACAGATTTCTGCAACTCATCAACCCCAAGACCCAAATAAAACACAATTTTGGACCAGACTTTAAGAGCAAATAAAATAAATTATTATATATGTCACCCACACACATCAACACCTTTAACCTTAGTGTTTCCTCACAAGCACAATGTAAAACCCATACATTATGCTGGGATGCTTTTAAGTGCTTTGTTTTAGCAGTGGCGATTTAGCTCTCCAGAGATTTAGATGTCTAAAAGACTTGCACTTTTCAAACAAATTCAGCATGGTTTTAGCCTTCACAGTGTATACTATTCAGACTTCTTGCAGACGTAAAAACTTGATTGATGCAACTTGATTGATTGATTGATTGATTGATTTATTAATTGATTGAATAGAAAAATTGCTTAGTGGGATATAGCTATTCTATTCACATCGGACCCACTAGCACAAGGAAAGTGCCTTATTTGGCTTCACCAGCCTCAAACACTCCTCCATCAAACACTCACTTTTCTCACTTCACTGGCCTAGAGCGGGGTGCTTCAACCAGAACCCTCATGGAGAACATAGTCTATACAACAAGTGATGCATGGATGGTGGATACTGACGCAGGGATATGGATTAGTATGTATGGATAGATATGTTGTATATGGAGAAGAAGTCCGGGGGGGCAACAAGAGTGGATGTGGGCTTGGGAGAGCGGTTTCAGAGTTCTTGCGGGGTGTGGTGGGACACCACCAGGTTGGAAAAGCAGGAGTAAGTTCCAGCCCCCACCCCCACCCCTCGCCCTGCTCCACTACAGCCTCAGATAGTCTCGGTCCCATGGGGGCAGCACGGGAAGAAAAAGGCAAAAAAAAGTAACAAGTACTAAAATATACATACTAATAATATTAACAATAGCATACTAAAATCCATTTTGGATGTAGAAACTATGAGAACAAGACTAGGTCCAAACTTAGCATATGGCTGGACCGTGTATGGTCAATGTTCGAAATTGTGGCCAGTTTATTTACAGGGATAGTCAGTGGTAGTGTCTATAATGTGAATTCCTGAATATTAAATGTTCATCTGCAATGTTCTGTAGTGGTCCCAGTAATATTTGCTTTTAAAGTGTAAAGAGGAGGACATGAGGAGGGTTGGACTGCGGGAGATGGGTGGATCAGACAGAAAGTTATGGAGGGCAAAAATCCGCTGTGGTGACTCCTGACAAACAGGGAACAAGCCGAAGAATAAGAATAAGAACACGAATACGAATAAGAATAAGAATACAAATACGAATAAGAATAAGAAGGAGAAGAAGGAGCAGAAGGAGAAGAACAAGAAGAAGAAGAAGAAGATGAAGAAGAAGGAGGTAGCACATCACACGACATGGTTAAGCTATGTTCAAGTAAAAAAAAAAAGGTTATAAATGCAGTTGCAAGAACAATACTTTCCACTAGGGCTGAGCGATATGGACAAAATCAAATATCACGACATTTTTGGCCGAATAGCTTGATATCGATATTTTGACAATATTATACAGATGACTATTGGTGCGCTCACAAAATATTTACAAAACGACATTTTTGATAAACACTCATTAGTAATGTGGATATGATGTCCAAACAGGTACAGACGAACAGTATAACAGCTAAAACAGTCTAATAAGTTCAGAAAATTGCATCTCTACTGTAATTCAGCCTTTGAAGCCAAGAAAAGACAACACTTATGTCATACCACGATACTATGATATCCAAAATCCAAAATGATATCTAGTCTTTTATCACCATATCGATACAATATATCAATATAGTATCCACTCATGAGCATGCCTGGTATGAAGATACCTTCGCCTGGCTACAATCGCTGCTGCTATGATCACTGGAAAGTCTGGGCATCAGTTACCACCAACTCTCTGAAGACGCCAACAATTTTAACTGTAACTGCATGTGGCTATTAGTGCTGGTGTTTGTGAACTGGACTTCTTTTTTTTTTGCAATGAGGCTTATTTGCATAGAAAAGGGCCAATTTTGTGCCAAATGTATGCATATAACCTAATTAAATTACAGCAAATAGCACCAGAGCACCGAGATGCTATTTGCTTGGCAGCGCAGTTAGAGGTGCATTTCACCCTTTGCAGGTGCTTTGAGAATTACACGGTTTATTTTTCGCTTATTTGTGCAGGTTTAGTGGCTGCAAAAGCCGCGCAATGCTTTTGCTGAATTCACCAGTGAGTGTTTTGTTAGACTGATTGTTATTTGGGGTGCGTTAACTGTGCTCTCTCCCTCATGCATCTCGGCACTCGGCCGACCAATCGTATAACTTCAGTGACATTGTTGGTCACCTGATCCAGAGGCCCAGTCGTGTCAAACATGATCACTCAGTCAGTCACTCTAAATATGATCACTCAGTCAGTCAGTCAGTCAGTCAGTCAGTCAGTCAGTCAGTCAGTCAGCCATTTGTGTTTGTAGGGCTGGGCCCACTGGGAAGTCCAGCCAAAAAAAAAATCCAGTATTGCCAAAGAGAGCATCAATTCACAAAGAGCTGAAAAAACATGTGGTCCTTTCTACATGCTGTGAGTAAGGAAAATCCATTTTCCTCTCTCTTGGGAAGTTACCTTAGTGAAATACCTTAAACAAAATGAAACCAGACAGGGTGGAAAATTACCAACGGCTATCTGCCACACACAGGTACACTATGGCTTCAGCTGAAATGATTGCTTCATCCGCCAGACACTTGTGATAGTAAATTCACCGAGCTCTTTTCAGTTCTACAGAGCATCTCATCTGGTAGAAAGTCTGTGTGAACTCACTTCAGTCATCCAGATAGTAAGATGTCAAGAGGAAAAGCAGAAGTTTTCACTGTGTCGCTCATCCAAATAGAAGACAGTTCGTTTGAGAGAGGCATCAAGGAAGCCATATACGTCAGTCTAGAGCAGTGGTTCTCAACCTTTTTGGGGTCCTGGACCCCCTGCGTATTTTTGATCTACCCTGAGGACCCCTCCACCTGATCTTGGGGGAGGGGGGTTGCAATTTGATAGAAACAGTAGAAACTGCATTTTAAATTGCATTATAGCATTTATTCACTCTTTGGGGCAAAAACAAGAGCTTTCAGTTGTAACTTATATATAGTTAACAAAACTGAATTCTTATGCAGTAACTTTCAGATATATGTAACAAAACAGAATATGTATTCAGTAACTTTCAGATATATGTAACAATAGAATTTTTATGCAGTAACTTTTAACAATGCAAACGGGAGCGAGATCTCTTATTAAAATACAATAAATTACACTTGTGAAACAGATGCAATTAAGAGAAAAAAGTCCTGTTACCCTTTATAGTTTAGGTAGATAAAGGTCTGTCACATTTGAGTAAAATAATCCTATTTCTATAAATGTCATAGGATCTTTTTTTTAAAGATATTTTATTTTCACGGACCCCTTGCATTACACCACGGACCCCTAGGGGTCCGCAGACCCCCGGTTGAGAACCACTGGTCTAGAGCAGCCATCACTGGAGCGGCGGGGCGGGACTACCACACCACCTGTCTGTCACCAACAACACCGTCGTAGCATCACTACCTCGGCAGCTCTCAACGCTTACTCACTTACTCAGGGGCATCACCTCAAAGAGGGATGTCATGCTTGGAGGGTGCCAAAATCAAGGCGCTTTCCGAGCGTGGGACCTCGTCTACGTCCTCATTCATCAGGAGTGGCTCCACCACGTGTGAAAATGCTGGGTTATCCCCACTGGAAATCAGAGCCGATGCAACTATTTGGATTTGGATTTGAATGGCAAATGTTTCAAGTCCACAGTGACAAGTACAGTTGAGTGTTTTGCATTTCATTTTGATCTCATTTGATAATATAATAAAAACGGTTATGGAACCAGCCACAGTAACCGGTGGTTGACTGGTTTTGGTTCCTGCCTTGATGTACCAACACAGAGTTCCTGCTGGCTAACCTTTTCAAAACTCAAATCCCAGGGCACCAGAGACAGACAGTCACCTAGCGTGCTTATCAAATGTTTTCTGACAGTGACGCATCACAGCACCCAATCACAACAGTCGCTCGCCACATTCCGCTTCATTACAAATCTAGTTCTTTAACTTCCATGCAAAAAACGAGGTCAGATTTGGATGGGGGGGGGGGCTCTGCCCTTCACTGGTTCCCTTTGTTGCCCCTATTTCGCCCACTCTGGGGTCATCGATGGAATGTCCGTGGCAACAGGGCAGCTGACTGGACACGATTCTGACGAGGAGAGAGACAGCCAAGGAAAAGCCAGGCAACAGAAAAGGAGAGAGGATGAATGTCGAGCTGCCTGTCGCTCTGCGCAGCGCGTAGGCTGCACTCACAGCCCCGTCTTTCACAAACATACACAAAGACAGCTCTGAGACGAAGAGAGTCCATTAGGAAGAGAGTGGCATAAGGGACGACCCTTCGGACAACAGTCAAGAGATGGATGGATGGATGATAGATAGATAGATAGATAGATAGATAGATAGATAGATAGATAGATAGATAGATAGATAGATAGATAGATAGATAGATAGATAGATAGATAGATAGATAGATAGATAGATAGATAGATAGATAGATAGATAGGTTTGATTTGTGAGATTGCAGCTGGCCTGAAAATTAAATTTACGATATAATTAGTATGTCTTGAAGTGCATTCCTCTAATTAGTTTTGGGCTGACTTCCTCTTGATTTGGTTGGAGTGTTTGGGGCACTCCTCAGGTTCCAGCCACACCCTCCAATCAGAGCCACACAAAGAGATCTAATAATCCAATCACAACATGGGGCATGAAAATTGAGCTGACTACAATCGTGCCAGTTCTAAAGCACAGAGACTTCTGGGTAACAGATGGAGCTGATATCCTATCCCGAGTAACCATCTGTGCAGAAAAAAGAAAAAAAAATCATCACACAACTCTCTTGTTGTGGTTTGTCTTGTAAGATAGCCCATCCCCTGGGCTCTTCCCTCTTTTCCCGGTCCAAGTTATGATTGCCCAGCGTCAACTCCTGGCCAGAGTCTCTGGATGGGCACATACATGGCTTTCATCCAGGAGAAAGACGTGCATGGGGCATGGCATGGCAACAGGAAAAGTGCGGAGGTAGGTTGTTGCTATACGTCATAAGAGCTCCTCCCATCAACCATTTTCCTAATATATCGATAAATAAACAAATGAATCCTTATGGCTCTACTCATATGTCTCTCCGTTCATCTTCCAATCTATCAAAGGGTGTGGAGTGACTTGTAGTCACCATGCGGGGCTCAGGACATTACCTCCTCCTGTGCAGTGTAGTGGGGGTCCGTAGGGTCCACTGACCAGTAGCAGTAGTCAAAACAAAACTCTAGGAGCTTCTCCCTGGAATCCACAGCACCATCCGTACGTCCATCCAGCTGCAAGGGGGGCAATGGGGAAAAACACAGGGAGACAAACAGGCACATGAGACACACAGTTGAAAGCTTAATTTGAACTTCAGGGCAGCACTGTTTTAATTTCACTTTTTGGCTGATTTGGGTGTTTTGACTGTTCACTGCCTCTGTAGACCTCAAATCAACTATCAGAATCAGTTACTTTTATAACCTAACACAATTCATTATTGTACAGGAATTTGGTGGATGGTTTTACACAGTGACGTAGTGCACACATACAAACAGCACTAAAATGCATAAAAAATGAATTGAAGAAAAGATTTTAATAAAGGTTGTGGGGCGGAAATTGCAGGCGATAGAACTTGGCTGCTGTGAATGCTTCTTTATGGAAACGCTGTGCTGTGGAGTTGGTGCAGCCAAGCTATTACCACTCATTAGCTAGCACAAGCAGTGCTCCCCCTCTTCTTCATCAGCATCAGCGCCTTCACACTATCCGCCCTGCTGCGTGGCCGCTGGAACAAGGCAAAAACAGCAGACCAGAATTCAGACGTGCCGAGGCAGAACAGTCACTCCGGACAACGTTAAGTTTACAGCCATTCAGCATGGTTTCTTAATCACGACCGTCCGTCTCCGGGATGGCGCTTACTTGTTTGGCTCTGCGGTTCTCACTGATAGCACATCACTTTATATATGTCTACTTGTATATACCCTCAAATTGTTTCTGATTTTTCATTGTCTGTTGTTGATTCGACAACACTTTTTGTTGGGGGGGGGTTCCCCCCTCCTTTTTTCCTCCCTAATTGCATTTGGCCAATTACCCCACTCTTCCGAGCCGTCCCGGTCGCTGCTCCACCCCCTCTGCCGATCCGGGGAGGGCTGCAGACTACCACATGCCTCCTCCGATACATGTGGAGTCGCCAGCCTCTTCTTTTCACCTGACAGTGAGGAGTTTCGCCAGGGGGATGTAGCGCGTGGGAGGATCACGCTATTCCCCCCCCAGTTCCCCCTCCTCCCTGAACAGGCGCCTCGACTGACCAGAGGAGGTGCTAGTGCAGCGACCAGGACACACACCCACATCCAGCTTCCCGCCCGCAGACACGGCCAATTGTGTCTGTAGTGACCAAGCTGGAGGTAACACGGGGATTCGAACCAGCAATCCCCATGTTGGTAGGGCACAGAATAGATCACTGTGCTACCCGGACGCTCTACTTTGCACTACCTTTAAGTTGATCTTTTTACTCATAAATTTTCCGCATTCGTTTCTTTGTTGTTGTATTTTATTTTTCTTATCCTATATACCCTCAAATTATTTTTGATCTTTCATTCTCTGTCGTTGATTCTACATCATTGCTAAACGGACCCTTATCTGTATTTTCTTCTGCTTTGTGATAGTTTTCATTTGTGTTTCTTTCTATTTTAAAAGAACACTGAGCTGCATTTCATATATGAAAGGCCCCATTTAGATAGAGTATTAGTGTTACTATCAACCCCCCCTCCCCTTTATACAAAGTGGTAAGAGGGCATGGTCAGGGCCGGTTGGATTTCAGAGTCTTGCTCAGCCGATGAGGTGCCTGCTGATATGGAGGCCAGAAGTCGGGTCCTCTGGCTGTCAGGTGGTGTTGTAACTCCAAACGGAGCTGTGCTGATTATCCAGATGATAACTCCACCAGATCATCAGTCTAAACAGCCTCTCCTCTGTCTTATTGTAGTGTTATGCAACACTGAGTTCGGGGTACCCGCTCCCCTCAGCCAACTAACTGTCCTGAAAAAGAAATTGTTTGGCTCCATAGAACTGTTATGACACTCGAATACGGGTTTGTAGTGTGAGGTATTAGGCCAAAGCCAACACTCGTCCCCAGCCCCGCTCTGCAAACCAAGAGCTCTAACTCTCTCTCACTGCCGCCATTTTTAAACCTTAAAAACCTGAAAAAAAAGAAAACTCCGTCTTTTAACTTTACACATAGTTAATCTCAGATCAGCTCGATTCAGTGGGTCCTCCTCGCTACTCATGTTACCCGCTGGTTGTTTATTTTCCTGTAAAATCCAGCCTTATTTTCCCCCCTTCCGTCTCAGATCCAAAACTCTGAAACTGTCCCACTTTCCATAAATAATTATTCCTGTGGGACCCGCGAGAGCCCCGGAGTCTCGATTCCTCTGCCCCGACAGAAGGAGGCCATATGTGGCTCGTCTCCGTCACATCGTGTGGAGCAGATTTCCTGCTCAGCCTCTTCTGAGCTCAGGACTGCCGTCTTTACATCTCCATCATCTATACTAAGTTGTCTAACTCGTCAACTGTCCTGGTATGAACTGTGACCAAATGAGAATTTTGGGGAGCAAAAAAAAACCAAACAAAAAAAAACATGCAAAGCTGTTGATGTTTTGTGTACACTGGTATTGTCTGTAATAAACACTGAAGAAGGGAAAAAGAAAGACAAGACCTGTAATTCAAGTTGTGGTGAGATGTGACATCTGTCGTAGGTTTATTGTGTCAACATGTCACATTATTCAAGGATCTACACGTATACTGATAAGGGAATCTTCCGTCTTGGCATCTGATGAGAGCATAAATATTCTTGTGTCAACTCTTCGTTACCGCCACAGTTGACACAGTGACGGTAACACAACATTAACGGTCTGCTTAACACAGTGCAGCGTTTGGACTGTGGCAATGTGGCTTCAGCCTTCCTAGAACAGGTTTCAGACACTCAGTCATCTGAAAAAGGCAGATTTCTAAACACCCTGATATGCAAAATAAGAGCTGGTGCGACTGCATGGTTGTTGATATACAACTCGTGCAATAATCTTTGCTCAAACACTTGGAATCTGCAGAACTTTTTTCTGCATATCCAGAATAACCTTTTGAATGAAAATGAACCAGAATCAGACAATGCAATAAGCCCTGAGGAGGCTTACTGCATTGTAAATGTAGAGGGGGGCCATCCTCAGGTTAACAGTTTGCTTATACCTTCAAACACTGCATCCTGTACCACAGCCACACGCACTGATAATCTGGAGGGACGAGTTTCAACATCAAGTATTTAGATTTAGACTAAAAAATTTTTTTAGTCACCTGAAGGTTGACTACATGAAGGCTTTGGTGAGTATCTGGAGTGTGTATCACTCTTGCTGTGTTGCTACTTGTCTGGTGTGTTGGTGTGCAGGCCATTGAGTGAGTGCCAGAGGGTTCCTCTGGCCAAGTGTGTGTGTGTGTGTGTGTGTGTGTGAGAGTGAGAGAGAGAGACAGCGAGAGAGACAGAGAGGACAGCGAGACAGTGAGAGAGAGAGAGAGAGAGAGAGAGAGAGAGAGAGAGAGAGAGAGAGAGAGAGAGAGAGAGAGAGAGAGAGAGAGAGAGAGAGAGAGAGAGAGACAGTGGGGGGGGGGGGGCGAGGCTTAACAACAGTGGAATAAAACAGGAAGAGGCAGATGCAAAAGCATAAACATCCTGCAACTGAGAAAGATAGTATCCCAATGCTGATGCTTACACCTCACTGAGACACACATACACACACACACACACACACACACACACAAATAGCTGTTGTGATTCTTATACAAAGCTACACCCACCTTTACATTTCGGATCTTTACAAACTTATCCTCCACCTGCACGGCTAGTTTTCCTCCGTCCACATTCTCCCTGCAGACAAGGAAAAAAAACCCAATGGTTTTGCCTCATTGTGAATCTGCAAGCAAACAGCCACAGATGCTTTGAGGAGAGACCTCAGATGGTTAAAACACAACCACGTGTGGCGGCCAGATGAAAAGAGTACACCTAAATTGTTCTAAAAGCATCCATCAGAGTCAAAAACAGCAACAACACAAAAACAAGTTTGGTCACGGATCCATATGGCTGTATCACATTTAGGATAGGTTTGAAATAAGCGCCTTATCAGGGAATGTTGTTGTTGTTGGTATAATTGAGAGGGGGTCCGGACAAATTTAGATTAAGCGAATTTGTCACAAGACCATCCCATGACCGCACACACTGTCTGTGTGTGCGTGTGTGTTGTTTCACATTCGTGGAATCGGCGAATCAAGAGCCATGAGTGTTGCCCAAAAGTTTGGGTTCACATGAAAACAGCCCCACACGTTCCCCTCATAGCGTTGCTCTATGAAACAGCTCTGTCAGTTTCCAGGACAAAGCTTTGAGGTCAAGTGTGTGTGTACAACAAGGACAGCAGTGTGTGCTAACATCTGGCCCAAGCTAAACTGATGCAACACGGTGAAAGTGGAAACAGCCACAGCAATGCATCAGAGCAAGTTCAAATGGTGGCTTCTGCTCGGCCTAGCAGGAGGCATCAATGAACTATGCAGCTACTTAGAGATCCATGACCAAATGCAGTATCGTGAGTAACAAAGGGGGGCTGGGACCCCCCAGAAATGGTAAAATTCTACCTAAGGCCCCAGAAAGGCTTGGGCCGGCCCTGGCTTTTGGCACAGCAATCGGTCTCCGCACTGAGTAACGGAGAGATTACGTTCGCAACCGTCAGCACTCATGGTTACTTTAACCACGTGGGACTCATTTTACCAACCCCAGCAGTGGCCCAGCCCAAAACCACAGCCTTCAAACTGGGGCTCTAATCAACATCAAGAAGAGAGGAACCACAGGGGATAGGAAATGATAAAAGCCCACCAACTCTGTTGCGTTACAGACCAAAAAAGAGAAATCTCATGAACTGGCGCATGTTTCCAGCACGTTTGCTCCCTGTGAGGAGTATTACTGCCTAACAAGCCTGCGGGATTTATGCAAGGGCCTTTTACTCAGAAACGAAGCTGACAGGTCATCTTTCACGGCTACTTCTGTGACCCAGCAGGTGCTTCCCTTAATAACATTTGTAAATCACTTGAGATGCATCCATCTCAAGTGATTTACAGAAAGGACAGTCACACAACCAGGAAGCGCAGATTTGCATGACAGTGAACATCAGGTAAAGGATTTTCTTTTGTAATGCAAAATACCAGGAAGACCCGCTGAAAGAATCATTGTCCAGGCCCTCAGAGCTTGAATAATTCTTTGTTATGGTATTGCAGTTGATTTTAAAGTACCAAAAAAATAGCCTTCACTGGTTCAGTTTTAATCCCTTCAACATATCTCAAACCCCTGGCACCCCCCAAGACCTGTAACTCAACACGTTGTAGTAATTTGGACTAAAGTAGTGGGGTGCTATAATGGGGTACAGTAAATTTACAACCTCCCCGTGTTACCATGCTACTGCAACACTGGATTTTACAGTACTTTAAAAAAAAGGGGCTCTTTTTTTTCCATCACTGTTTCTCATCAAACAATGGCAAACAGCCAACTAAGCATACAGGGGTAAATCACATTCTAATGTATTATACACTATTGAGATACCACCATCCTCTGATGCACATCCTACATGCTTGTCTTGCGCTTTGACTTTGATGCATAACACGCTAACCTGCATGCATCGTCCCACAGTCAGGCAAATGTATGAAAGACACAGTCCTATGTGTAGAGAGAGAAGTTCAATGCTGAAACAAAACACTGCCTGAGTTTATTTGTACCATGCATAAGTTACCACTGACCCCCCCCCCCGCCCGCTCTTTTTCCACAGTACTGACAGCTACAGTTGTCGGTCTTCGCCATGTGTCGTCCTACAAGTTCTTCTCGTTTAACAATGCAGCTCGACTTGAGACTGGGCGACTAAAGCGGAACACACAACACCTACAATAGACTACGTTACACATGTGTTGTTTGCGGGACCTCTTTGTCAGCGCAGCATGCATGAAGGATCCTATTCCCACAGACAGCGACACTGGCAGTAACAGCTGAGATGGAGAGAGCAGACTTGCCAGAACGCCGACATTTCATGACAAAATTAGTGACGATAACATTTTTATGCGGATAGTCAATTGGTTTAAGCCTGTGAACGCGCGTGAACACTTACCTTCCATTTAAGGGGCGAACTCGAATGGCAACTTTCACGTTTGCCATGGTCCCTTTCGCAGATTACGTGGGCAACTCAGTGGACGACTTCGGATCCTGAATCCACCCATGTGAACACACCGACTTGTATAGTCACCCGACAAAACGGCGAAAAGTATCTCGCCATCCGTCATTCACGCTGTTTACCGCGGCGACTGAAGCCGCTCCTCGCCCAGCGCCGTTCAGAGGTAATAAACTTCCTGTTGGGGCAATCGGGGAGAGGTGTGCAGACAGATTCTGTGTCGCTACAATAATAGTACCCCCAGAGCTCAGTGGCGTCGCGGGAACGCGCATACAGTGGTCCTTGAAGGTTTTTCCCCCAACACGGTTTTACACAGTAGCATGCCGAAAGCAGGCGAGTTGCAAATGGAAAATGTACATTTGTTATGCCACTTTGTTTGCAAAATCTTATTCATAATCTCAAAATATAAAAAAAAAGAATAAATCTAATGTTTTTTTAAAGAAAAAAATTCTCCCATACATTCGTGGCGTCGCAGGAATTTGGGAAACATACTCTTATGGGGATGCAAAATTTTGCAGCACCGCAACCGTGCAGTAATCTCTAGCTGCCTTCCTATAACAGGGAGGGATTGCTTGGATTCACTTAGCTATTACTCGTTATTTCCATTAGTTATTTAGTGCTCTATTCCACGTCTTAAAACAAAGACCGTATACTTCTACTAAAAAACAAAAGTTAAAACATGCTTCTCATTAAAGTCTTGTTCATCACATTGTAAAGGCTTGGTTTTATTCATTGAAATGCACAGTGAGATCATTGAACCAAATACAACTTTATTATTTTTGTGGCAACATAAAAAATACAATTAAAAGCAGCAAAAGATATAACACGTTCAATGTGAAGTAAAAGTATCACAAATGCTGTCTTGCATTCATCACTAGTATTAGCGGTCAAAGGCAGTGGGTGAAAAGTGCAAGTACTATATTAAAATGTAATTTCTTTGCTTGGTTTCAGGACTGTAAGTCTTACATTTACTAGTCCAATTTTAATAATTGTCTTGAGTTGTCCACAGAGGGATCAAAATATTTCTGACAGGCCCCCGAAATGTGCGCTGTAACAAGCTTAGGCACAAATGACCCAGTATGGGTCCCATACTGAGGAAGCACAAGTTCCCCCTTGTTCTGCCTTTGTCTTTTAGCCCTTCTTTAATACTCATCTATTCTGGGGGTGACTGCATAGAAACAGACCATCATTCCATATTTCCCTTCTAAATGTACGCAGGAAGAGTCCCCATATCTTTAGTGACAGACCATGTGGTCATCCATATGTCCTGAGCTTCTAATCCAGACTGTCAAGCCCCATTTGCGCCTTTACATTGGAGAGGGTCTTGTGAAAGGTGGCGAGTTGCTTCAAAGGTAGAAAACAATGGTGTGAAGCTTGCAGAGCATGTGTTGAGGGTGACTGGCAGCACTCACAGGCTGTGCAGAAATGTAAAATGGAAAACTGCAACACAAAAACAATAATTACGAATGGTCAACAAGATGTGTTTTCCTTACACAGACATAGCGAAGAATGTGCTTAGAGCCTATGGGTGCTATTTAATTGGTCAGGTAGCTCCCTCTACTGTCTGCTTTGAGACATGAAGCAAGTCCACACGGCTCCGTAACTCAGGGAAGGGGTCAACAGTCAGTGACTTCGAGCCAAACTTCTCTATAAACTCCTGAAACAAAAAGAGAATGGCAGAGTGAAGGAGAGCGAAATATATAGGAAGACAGATAGCAACAGACAGGCGGGGATCTAAAGAAGAACACGTCAACTGTGCATCTGTGTCATGAAGCGACTTTGTGCCAAACCCTGCAAACGAGAGGGACCCTCACCGCCGGCAGTGATAGGTGTGACAGCTTCCTCCAATGAGACAGCACTTCCTCCTCTCCCAGGAGCCCTCTGTCCACTAACAGTCTCACTAGGAACAGGTAGTTTTTCCACTGTGCAGACAAAGGTACCGATGACAAAGGCTTCATGAACATGGAATCAGATTTTTTTAATGAAACATGTTGGCAAACATCTCAGAAAAAAATAATAAAAAAGAATTCACATTGTAGTGATATGTCAGTTTAACCTAATCTAAAATCAGAATAGACAGCGATATACATATAAATTATAAAGTAAGAGTGAGATATTCAGGCCAGACAGGAGAGCGAGTTTCATGTTTATCTGTTTACTAAAACTTGAGGTTTTTTAATTATGATTTATCCCCTTATAACTTAAAGAGGCTATGTATAATATTTCTGCATTCCCGGAGCACAATATCACTTGTAAATATCAGTGGGGGCTGCTGAGCGTTACTGTCAGAATAAAAAACAAAGTTAAAGAACCTGATTGTACATCACTGATTAAGAGGTTAGCACTCAGGTAGAAATTACATACAGCTCCTTAAAGGAAAAGGTGTGCTTTAGTGACAAAGAAGGCAGACACTGGTTTATAAATCATAGCAGTAGCCAGATGGTAGTACAATAGTCCAATAATAATAACTGTGGTAATTGTATCATTATTAGTAGTAGCTGTTATTTTCTAATCATTATTTGTAGTGGGAATACATTTACCTCTTTGTCGCTGGCCTTAAGCACAGCAGTAAGAGTGAGTTGGGCGAAGAGCAGATGGAGGGGTGCAGAGTAGCAGCAGTCTTGCTCCCACAGCCCAACTAGTTTCTTCAGCACTGTTCTGAGCGGAGCTTCAGCCGCCAGACTTGGACACACACTGTCCCCGCTACCCCCAGGACACTCCCCGCCACACAGCACAGGAAGCTCTCCAGATACTGAACAAAGATCGTGCACATGGATGAGACATTCACACCAGGATAATGATACACTACCTAAACCCAAATGAAGAAGACTTCTGGCTAGCAGATGAATAGGATGGAAGAAGTTATTCCATGCAGTGCAATTTACAATAATCTGACATCATCGATAACAGATATTTGTTCTGTTTATGTCTGGTTTGTTTGCAATACTTGTTTACCAATTAAGCTAACCCAGCCACTGAGGATGCACAAGCCAGTGCATTATTAGTGCCTGTCCCAAACCCGGATAAATAGGGAGGGTTGCATCAAGAAGGGCATCTGGCATAAAACCTTTGCCAATCAAATATGTGGATCATAAATCAAGATTTCCGTGCTGGATTGGTCAAGGCCTGGGTTACCAATGACCGCCACCAGTACTGTTGGCCAGCAGGGTGCCGGTGAAAACTATGCTACTGTTGGGCAAAGGAGGAGACGGGGAAGGCATGTCGAGAGGCAGCAGGAGAGGAGGGAGGGTAGGAGTGTGGAGGGGAGAGTGGGAACTTTGAATGTTGGCACTATGACTGGTAGAGGGAGAGAGCTGGCTGATGTGATGGAGAGAAGAAAGGTAAGTACACTGTGTGTGCAACAGACCAGGTGGAAGGGGAGTAAGGCCAGGAGCATCGGAGATGGGTTCAAACTCTTCTACCATGGTGAGGATGGGAGGAGAAATGGGGTAGGAGTAATTCTGACGAAAGTGTATGTCAAGAGTGTGTTGGAGGTGAAGAGTGTCGGACAGTGAGGAGTATGAAGGTGGAAATCGAAGGTGTAATGATGAATGTTATCAGCGCTTATACCCCACAAGTTGGGTGTAAGATGGAAGAGAAAGAACAATTCTGGAGTGAGCTGGATGAAGTGGTGGAGAGTGTACCCAAGAAGAAGAGAGTGGTGATTGGAGCGGACCTCATTGTGCATGTTGGTGAAGGGAACAGAGGTAATGAGGAGGTGATGGGTATGGTGCCAAGGAGAAGAATGTGGACGGACAGATGGCGGTGGATTTTGCGAAAAGAATGAAAATGGCTGTGGTGAATCCATATTTCAAGAAGAGGGAGGAACATAGGGTTGGCAGAGAAGCATGTAAGAGTGGTGCAGGATATGTATGAGGGCAGTGTGACAGTGGTGAGGTGTGTGGTAGAAGTGATGGGTGGGTTCAAGGTGGAGGTGGGATTACATCAAGGATCTGCTCTGAGCCCTTTCTTGTTTGTAATGGTGATAGACAGGTTGATGGACGAGATCAAGCATGAGTCTCTGTGGACTACAATGTTTGCGGATGACATTGTAATCTGTAGTGAGAGTAGGGAGCAGGTTGAGGAGAGCCTGGAGAGGTGGAGGTATGCACTGGAGAGAAGAGGAATGAAAGTCAGTGGGAGCAAGACAGAAAATATATGCGTGAACGAGAGGGAGGACAGTGGAATGGTGAGGATGTTAAGAGTACAGGTGATGAAGGTGGAATTTAAATACTTGGGGTCAACTGTTCAAAGTAACAGGGAGTGTGGAAGAGAGGTGAAGAAGAGAGTGCAGGCAGGGTGGAGTGGGTGGAGAAGAGTGTCAGGAGTGACTTGTGACAGATGGGTACCAGAAAGAGTTAAAGGGAAGGTTTACAAGATGGTAGTGAGACCAGTGATATGTTGTATAGCTTGGAGACAGTGGCACTGACGAAAAGGCAGGAGGTGGAAGTGGAGATGGCGGAGTTGAAGATGCTAAGATTTTCATTGGGAGTGACGAAGAGGGACAGGATTAGGAACGAGTATATTAGAGCGACAGCTCAGGTTGGACAGTTTGGTGACAAAGTAAGAGGAAAGATTGAGATGGCTTGGACATGTGCGGAGGAGAGATGTTGGGTATATTGGGAGAAGGATGCTGAATATGGAGCTGCCAGGCGAGAGGAAAAGAGGAAGGCCAAAGAGGAGGTTTATGGATGTGGTGAGGGAGGACATGCAGGTGGCTGGTGTGACAGAGGAAGATGCAGAGGAAAGGAAGAGATGGAAACGGATGATCCGCTGTGACGACCCCTAACAGGAGCAGCTGAAGGTGGTAGTAGTAGTTTACCAAGAAATGAAGCTATATTTATATACTAATCTTAACAAGACAAGATAAATATTTAAAGACTATGGCCGGACTCGATGAAGCAGCAATCATTGGCAACGCTGTCTTCGGGAGGGGGGCAGAGTCGGCTTGTGTTCATCACATGAATGCCTCTCTGTGTGTGTCAGAAAAAGTAGTGGTTCGGCCTGGATTCGCCTTGTCACGAAAGTGGCGAGGTGTCTCCTTCGAGACTGCCAGCCGGAGAGATGCAGTTGGCGAACGCATGCGGTACGAGGGTGGGTCTTTGAATTAAAAACAGGGAGCAATTGGCCATTAAATTGGGAGAAAAAGGGAAAAATCAGAAATAAATTTAGAAAAAAAAAGATTAGTATTTAAAAATTAGATTTTTTTTAACAGCGAGAATGTGAGAATATTGCACTGACATAAACAATTAAATTTAGTAATTCAGACATAAACATAGTCCCGACCAATTATGAGTTCATCATCCCCAGTCCTGGCTCTCTTACCTAGCTTGCAGGCCATGATGACAGTGGAGCGCAGAAGCATTTGCTCTGACATGGGAGTTAAATACTGGACATAGAGAAGAGAGAACCAAAAAATGTTCAGCAGGCTAAAATCCCCAAAATATTGTTATATTATCACGTTTAAATAATTTAACATTTCTTTCTACTTGTGCACAATATGAAAATTGCTTTTTATGTGAATCTGTGATTGTGTCTTGTTCACCTGCCGAGGCACACCAGATGGGACAATAATTCCTAAAACTTGATTAGAAGTTAATTCCAAATCTTTTTGTGGCATGATGGCATCTCCTGTACCTTTCTGCAGGCCAGACTGTCTCCAACTTTATCCAGCATTACTTGGAGCCGAGATCCAGTTGGCAGCTCCTCTTCTGCTCTGGGCCCAACTGCAATGCTGAGTACCTCCTAGACACACAATTCATTAGCGTAAGTCAGATTTAAGGATGATTTCAACTTGACTACCCTTACTTTTAAATTACCATCATCTGAGGTAGAGGTGCTAGTGCAATACAGCGACCATCCTCCTGCTCTGTCCTAATCTGTGATCTAAGTATAGCAGTGTCCAAGGGTGAAAACTAGTGCTGCACGATTTGGTGAAAAAGTCATATTGCGATTATTGTGGACAATATTGCGATTTGCGATATAATAAACAAATTTATACATATACAAATAATACAAATTTGTCATGTTGCCGCAACATGTAGTGACTTTCATTTTGCATGTTTTACACAGTACCTCTTTCTGCTCAATATCGCTGAACTGGAATCGAAAATATTTCCACCATTTCATCAGCGTTAACCTGCTCGTTGTCATCAATATCAATTTTTTCCTTCTTTCTGGTCTGCACACAGAACACCAGACAGTCATGTGACTGTAGACTGCACAGGCTTCACTGCCTAAACAGAGACTGATTGGTCATCTCTTAATTATGGGCGTAGATATGCAGACTGCACACAAAGACATTCACACTTACACATTTTATTATTTAATTAAGTCACAGCCTTTTGTGGTTATACGGTTATATAATTGCACAGCCTGACATTGCGATTGCGATTACATTAATCGTGCAGCACTAGAAAAAAGGAGGAAAAAAATCAGTGCGCATTATGAGTGATGACCAGTAGAGAACGCATGCATGCTCTAATTAAGCAAGAAACAAAGGCTTCTGTGGAAAGGAAAGGGTTGGTGAGAGATGTTTAAAAAATAGCCACAAAACATGAAAATATTCAGGTAATGTGGATATCAATCCTTGCTAATAAGGTACTCTTCTGTTGGCGACCAGGTTATTGATGAGAACAGCCAGTTTTATTACTTCGTTTTCCCACTTTTCTACCAGGAACTCTGGTAAGTCAATATGAAGCACATGTTCACTAGCTAAAGCTACAGCATTGCTAGCTACAGCCTATAGCGATTGGCAGCTTGAAAAACGAGAGTGTTTTACAGCAAATTCTGTTGTTGGAATCACATACTGCAAAAGAAAAAAAAACAATCGGGGTAATAAGTAGGGCTGTGTATTGGCGAGAATCTGACGATACAATACGTATCACGATACAGGGGTTACGATTCAATATATTGTGATACTGTAAGCAAGGCAATATATTGAGATTTCATAGGCCTGTGTTCTTTTACTTGTGCTATTTCCTGTCTCAGTTTAGTTGTTACATTGGAGTGGAAGAGTCAAATGACTGAAATTAGATTACAACACTGTTATCTAGCGTTCGTGGGGTTACACACACCAGAAAATGTTTGTCACGGACCTTTACATGTAAACAATTAAAAATCGATGTGTTTTTCAGAATTGATACAGTATCATAAAATATAATATCGTGCTACTCGAGTGTATCGATATTTTCTTACACCCCTTGTAATAAGGAAGTATTGTGAAATGTTTGAGTGCTACATTGGTGAATTCTCTATCATTGTATATGATGTTAAGCTGGGCAGCTAGCTAGCTTTATTGTTTTTGTTACCTGCGTATCTTGTATTCTCATACATGGTGCTAAGGTAATGTACTGGCTAATTTTTTTAAATTCTTTTTATTAGCGGTACCTTTTCTATTTTCGTATTTTATTTTAACGAGCAGCCAGTTAACATTGTTTACATTGGGCGTCTTGGTAGTGTAGCGGTCTATTCCGTTGCCTACCAACATGGGGATTGCCGGTTCGAATCACTGTGTTACCTCCAGCTTGGTCGGGCGTCCCTACAGACACAATTGGCCGTGTCTGCGGGCAGGAAGCTGGATGTGGGTGTGTGTCCTGGTTGCTGCACTAGCGACTCCTCTGATTGGTCGGGGTGCCTGTTTGGGAGGGGGTACTGGGGGGAATAGCGTGATCCTCCCACGCACTACGTCCCCCTGAGGAAACTCTTCACTGTCAGGTGAAAAGAAGCGGCTGGCGACTCCACATGTATCGGAGGAGGCATGTGGTGGTCTGCAGCCCTCCCCGGATCAGCAGAGGGGGTTGAGCAACAACTGGGACAGCTCGGAGGAGTGGGGTAATTGGCCGGGTATAATTGGGGAGAAAAAAGGGTGAAAAAGCCACAAAAAAACAAAAACAAAAACAAAAAAACCCCCCACTGTTTACATTAAAGGTGCGTTGCATTAAATTCACGGCATTCTCTAGTAAATGGGGCATTAAGCTAAATCCATGATGGTTTGTGCCCAAGCATTTATAAGTTTAATACATTGTATAGCAAGCTAAAGTTACATTTAATGTTACAGTTAATGATAACTATTAAATTTCACAATATTAATATCCAATTCATAAATATGGCCAAAATAAACTTTTTTTATATAATATATATATATATTTCTTATATAATAAGAAATAAGAAAATGTGGAAAATGTTTAAAGGTAAACAGACATTTGGCAAACAGACAAAGACTGAGAACACTGGTCATGACGAGCATGCCCACTGAGAAGCAGCACATAGTTACTCAGGTGGTTCGGGCACTGGGCGAGTTCTCCATTATAGACCAAGCGCATGAGAGTACAACCCATGTGGTGTCTGGTGGCCATCAGCGTACTATTAATATTCTTCTGGGCATTGCCTTCGGATGCTGGATCCTCTCTTTTGAATGGGTGTTTCATTTAGATAATGTCACCAATTTAGTTTATTTTTGTGCAGTTGTAATGCAATGGGGCAGCACGGTGGCACAGTGGTTAGCGCGGTCACCTCACAGCAAGAAGGTCCTGGGTTCGAACCCTGGGGTAGTCCAACCTTGGGGGTCATCCCAGGTCGTCCTCTGTGTGAAGTCTGCATGTTCTCCCCATGTCTGCGTGGGTTTCCTCCAGGTGCTTCGGTTTCCTCCCACAGTCCAAAGACATGTAGGTCAGGTAAATCGGCCATACTAAATTGTCCCTAGGTGTGAATGTGTCAGCCCTGTGATGGACTGGTAACCTGTCCAAGGGTGTCTCCCCGTCTGCCACCCATTGACTGCTGGGATAGGCTCCAGCATCCCGCGACCCAAATTAGGATAATGGATAATGGTTTAAAGGTGTAATATTTCATTCTGTAATGGTAATTCATAGTCTTGTAAAAACAAGCTATTGGTAATACATGCTGTAAAATTATAGTTACTTCCATAATTCATGGTTTTATGCTACTGTGTTAAATAAGAAATAGAAATTAATGAGGTCTCATGTTAAGATATAAGAAAGCAAACATCTTAACTAATATTTTCTGTACTATACATATTTTGTGCATTTTTTTTTTTTGAACCTGGAATTAGCTTGGCTTCAAGCCACGCCTAAGCTTGATGGCGAGCCTGCCCAGTGAGAAACTCCATGCAGGGAACGTTTGGAACCAGTGTGGCCAAATGGTTTAGATTCCTTTCTTCAGAGCGACTGATCTGATCTTCGTCAGGATTTCAGGTAAGATAACACGTGGACACTTAATTTTCTACCTGGGTAGGTAAGTGATCACAATATCAGTAAAAGGAACACTGAAACTATTTTTTTCCAACAAAAGAACTAATACTCTTTAAACATTGAAGAAACAGGACCATTTAAGTACAAAACCAAGGGACAAAAGGATATATGTTTAAGGATAAATGTTGATATATGTTTCCGCTTCCAGTGTGGGAAGATGGCGGCGCGAACTCACATCTGTAGAGGCCTCACCCAGTGCCGTTCATGCAGTGTCTTTGTCCGTGTCTCGGTTTGTGTCTTCGTCTGATGGCTGGGAAAGCTGGCGCTGGATCGGCTTGGGGAGCTTGGTCTGCTGCATCCTGTAAGCTCGGGGACCGCAGCCCTGCCCGAAGAGGAAACACCGAGGGCAGTCTGACAGGACATGGAAGTGGGGCAGGCTAAGCTAACTGCTAGCCCATGCAGACCGGCAATTCCAATAACACCATGGGCGGTCTGGTGGCGGCCTCGCCTGGCATTGACTGTGTTTTTGGTGTCGTCGTGTGGAGTGCGAAGAGGTGTGTTGAAGGTGTCTGGCTGGGAGAGCTGGCGTTGGATTGGCTGGGGGAGCCTGGTCTGCTGCCTCCAGTGGGCCCAAGAACCATGGCCCTGCCTGGAGCTGCGCCCGAAGAGGAAACACCGAGGATGGTCTTACAGGACGCGGAAGCGGGGAAGGTTAAGCTAACTGCTAGCCGATGCAGATGGCAGTTCTGACAGTCATCCTGGCTGGCGTTCTCTCTCTTGGACAGTGAATTTTTTTTCTTTCTTTTTTTTTTTTTTTGATATGTTGGATATATGTTTTTGTAGGGTCTTTGTAGGGACGCCCCACTCATGAGCCTTTCTAACCTTGCTACTTCAGAACCTGGGTTTGAAGTGTAGTATCTCTAGTCAATTGGGAACAGAGGCGCTACAGCAGGATAAACAAAGCTGCACCTAATAACATTAATAATCGAACTGTTTAATTTAGGTGTTAGCACACCTATCAGAATTGACAGACAGTCAACACTAACAATTGTCAATAGTACTGTCAATGCTGGTTCTTTGGCTGGCACACCTAAATCAAATGGATCCATTATTAATTCTATTAGCTGCAGCTGGGTTTATCCTGCTATGCTAACATCACCGAGTACCAAAACCAGTATGCCATTTTTTTAATCTTTATATGGGTTATTAACCTGTAGATCTCAGCAAGCGCACTAAAATGGTCTGGGGTTCTGAGCTAGAGACTTGAGGAACTATACCTTCATCTCAATGAGGACATCAGAGGGAAGCAAGGCGCTGTGGGTGCAGTCTGGAGGACAGGAATTATCAGTCTCACTCCCCTGCTTTCCCCTGGGAATGGTGGGCCGCTCCTTTGTGGCGATTTCAACCTTAACCCCTTCTGCTTCCCCAACCTGTGGGGCCACCTGGGTTTCCAGAGTCTTCATCACACGATCATACCTGCTCTTCCATTCCCGCCTTATCAGGGCTGAGATTAGAGAAAGGACAGGAAAACAGACATGAGTTGTGTGTCCACTGAGGGAATCCTTCTCATAGAAGAGTTGATATCGCTCTTTTTCCTTGTCTCCTATTGAGAGGACCTGCTCTTGCCTGATCCTGACAGCATGGAGAAAACACTAACAAGATACAAGATTTCTATTTTCTTGTTATCTTGTATCTTGTTAGTTTTCCTTTACCACAGCATGAGTGTCTGTAATAAGACCCAATTTCCCCTCAGGGATGAATAAAGTCTTCTGATTCTGATTTGAGCTAATCACTGTAGAGCGAATCACCGTAAAAGTATGTTTTAGAGATGCACTGATTGCAATTTTCTTGGCCGTTTCCGATTTTTTTAAGAGACGTAACTGCCGATTCCGATTTTGGCCGATTCCATTTTTTTTTTCTAAATAACTACAATTGACCGTATACACAAACATTTTTGTAACTTTTCTTTAATGGAAATTTCAAAATTTTGTTCATAATAAAACACTGACTATTAAATAACTAAAATTTTGCCAAAACTGCACCACGTTACAGGAACTTCTCTCACTCTCACGCAAACAAATCTCAAAATAAAAAAGTGCTCCAAGTTACTGGACAGAGCTTTTTTTGTACAAATAAAATCCAACTGAAGATGAATTGCAATATATATCTCACTTCTAACATGTTTTACTTTCCCAAAGTAAACGATGGTTTTCGATGATATGTTTTAGCGTGTGTGTGGCTGTAACATTACCACCAGTACCACTGTGTGTGCGATGTGAAATATCATGCGGCGCATGCATGTAAATTTGACTGGCACAGAATCGGATTATCTGAGAATGACCAGCTGGTCACCAGTCATGGCCGATCAAGCTGAAAATCGCCCAATTCCGGTCACTGGCCGATTGATCGGTGCATCTCTAGTATGTTTGTTTTTTTGTAGAAGAGTGCTGTGATTTATAAAGCAGTGGAGCCACCAGCACTTCCCACATGTATCTCTACACACTTAACGGTTGAAAAATAAGTACTCTGTAAATACACAGAGTCAGTGTTGAAAGTACAAACAATTGTCCAAACACTACAACACTCCGTGTTAGAAAAATGCTTCTAAAACAAGACGGGTGAATGTGCCCTGCCAAGGCCGTCTTTTCCTCAGCTACCTGTGATGTTGGTGGACAGCCAGCTGCAGGCTTTCTCAGTAGCCAGACGCTTGGTGATGTTTTCAGATGTCGTCAAGACCTGTAGAGACAGAGAGAACTGAATTTGAAATAGATGGAGGAGATGCCAGATGGAGAAGACCTCATATGGGTGATTTTGCAATTTATGTCACATTATCAAATTGGTTTTTATAATGATAAAAAAAACAAAATATTTATAAAATAAATTTTTCAGAATAGACAAAATCACAAGCTGATTTACTAAATAGAATCAAAATCAAGAATTATTTTTAAGAATCAATGAGAATTAAAACAGCTATGTGTGTTGTACAGTGTTTTTTTTTTTTTTTTGACAAACATATTCGGGGGTCCAACTAAGAATACTTACAGCAGGAGAGGTCCCCTCTGGCAGCAGAATTCTTATGGCTTCTGGACTCTTCTCACTGCAGAATCTATGAACACAAAGAATGACACAATCAAAAGTAGGCACGAGACAAACAGCTAACAGGAGCTGAGAGGCAAAAGTGAAGAATAATATAAAGGAAATGGTTCAAAAACTAATTACTTATCAAAAGTCAACATACATTATTGCATCTTTTCCACACTCGGCCCCATGATTTACTCCTGAGCCTCAAAAAAGGAATGCTAGGGCACCAATTCAAAAAATCTGGGCTCACTTTTCATAAACTGGCTTTCCATGAAAAGGCTCTCGACATCAGAGTGCCAACTCCAGGTCTCCTAAAGAAGCACGGGCACATTTCTAATCCAGTTTCACTTACAGCAATCCTGGCAACTCAAAGTGGCTGTTTCCCACTATCAACCATCTCTAAAAGGAAACTTTGCTATTTTTCAACTTGATCTCAATAAATTGGTCCTCATGCTCACTGTAGGATGGCACCATTTTGGCACCGATTTTTTTGTCTGCTTTTGTAAATTCAGATAACATTCAAGACTGAAATGACATCCAAAATAATGATGTTGAAATTTCTCCCTAAAGCCTCAATGTTCATCACTAGCTGAAATTAAATTAAAACCTCCACATGTTCTCTAGACCCCATTGTCACTGTTTAGCTCAAGTGCATCTTGGCTCTTAATCACCCAAGTCATTAATCAATTCCTTCAAATCTCAAATCCCCTTTTTGTCTAAGGTGTGGGGAAAAACTGGTTTCCCAGCTTCATGACCACCTCGGACTCAACTGTGTCTTCATGAAGTTCCAGTCTCGTACACTGAATGCCCCTCCTAGCCAAAAGAAGGCACCAGACTCTGGCCCTTTTCAAAGCAGGACTTGAAGTATTTGTGTTCAGAAAGGCCTTTCTCTTGGTCTACGATAGTCTCACCCCCACTCGACTCCAATTGTTGTTTCTGGTTTCTTTGTCTATTGTAGCTCTGATACTTTTTGTTTTTATTTGTGTTGCGTTCTGTGCTTTTTTGCCGCTTTTAATTTGTAGCACTTTGCGATTTGCTCTTCCTGAAAAGTGTGTTACAAATACTGATAAAATCCATCCTTTCTGTATAAAAAAAAAAAAAAAACAATCCATAAAAAAAACAAACCAAAAAAAAACATGAAAACATCGCTGTGGTTTTATGGTCATTGCACGACAAAAGGACCATCCCGTCATCCATCCATTCAAGCATCCATCTTGTGACAGCAATTGGGGCATGTCATGTACTAACATTCTACTAAACCTACAGATTTACAAGGTGAAAAAGAGAATTTTAGCTGTGAAAACTATTTGGATAAACCTAGCTGTAAGCTGCTAAAGGAAGCCATTGTACCTGGTGGCTCTTGCCAGGGCTTCCATGCCTCCATCACACAGCTGAGCAGAGATGGAGTCATTGAGTTTGGCAGAGCTGGAGCCAGGCAATTCCAGCCCGTCTCTCAGCATTGTCTCTCCTCTCCCGACCAGCTCATTCACCAAAGTGGCCCTGTGAAAACATGTCACAGTTTACTTTGTGGAAAGTCATCCACATGGTCAAAATTTTGGGTTATAGTAACGTAAAGGTGGAAACAAGACACAAATGTAAACAAATGCATATTAGGCAGTAAATTCACATCAGCCACCACCCAAATGCTAGTTTAAATTTGAACTGTAGGTTTGTCAAATCCACCGGGCATTTAGGTAAGTAACCAACCATTATTTTGAGGTCTTTTTGAACTGCAAAGTCATTGAAGCTAGAGAAATATTCAAAATCAGTTAACTTTGAGAGACATGTTACACAAACTACAATCAATGGAAGCAAAAGCTATTTTCATTTCATTACACACACACACACACACACACACACACACACACACACACTGACTTCATATGCTTGACACAGTTGGATCCAATCCTCTCAGCGACAAACTCAACGGTGCGGCGCAAAGACGGGGGTTGGTTGTGAAAGAAGGCTTGCTCAAGTTGCATCTAAAATAATGATAATAATAAAAACATTTGTCACATTTGACTTTATAAATGCATTCTCACAAGTCAGGTTCTGATTTAATGCTCCCAATCAAATACAGGCAGAAAATTAGTTTTCAGTCCATGCTAACCTTCCATACTGACCTGTAGTTTCTGCTGTGACCTGTTTGTAGTCGGCATATCCCTGGGCTCAGCAGAGGTGGGGGTAATTTTGCGTATAATTCCTCCACTCTTGGCCGTGCTTCCAGACACAAAGGCCGCTAAGAGCTTTCTGAACTCATCTGCAAATTGGAAACGAGAGCAAAAGACAAAGAACACTACTATATATTTCAAATTTACAAATCGGCAGTTAGATAACTTGATGTTAAAATAAAAGCAATAGAGGAAAAAAAAATTGCAATTACAGGATTAAGATGATTGTTAAGTGGCCATAAAGAGAAATCTCTGGAGAGATATCTAGTAATAAACCAAAAGACAAGAGAGAGACACACAACACGGAAATATTCAGCTTGACCGATATGCAGACTGACGAGCAGGCAGACAGGTATTCTGTTAATTCCTAAAAGTGAACTTTTTAAAACATTTTAAAACGGTGTTTGGAAAACACTGAATGTAGGAACACAGTGCATTATTGTAGCATCCAATACCACCAGCAATAATGAACTCCCATGCCCAAATCCATTTCCACTCACCCAGAAATGGACAGCAAGTGTAGAGAAGCTGCTGGTCCACAAGGGGAATACAGTCCTGGGGGGGGGGAAAAGACATCTTGGTATGCTGGAAAAGCAATCACAAAAATTTGGCAGAGAAATGTCATAGGGCTGACCCTAATGCGTCAAAGCCTTTGATCGTTGCCATGGTAACCGATGGCAAAATCAGTGTAACCCCTTGTTGACAGCTATGGCTACTATTTCAATTTTCCTTAAACAGCATCCTGAGTTCTCAGCGCCTGGTGGTGAGTTGGCTGAATGTAAATGATAAAACTTAGAATAATAGAACGTTCAGGACAACAATAATAAAGAAATAACATTTATTCTCTGGTAGGCTATTGTTGTTCTTATAACTTTCCTCCTCTCGATATGTATCAGAATCAAACAATCAAATCCCTCTTATGTTATCACATCAACATACTATCAAAAAGGAATAACCCTCTGGAATTGCAAACCAAGTACTAGAATACAGAATTGAAAAGCTATCAAATATATGAAGTGAACACCTTACTAGATAACCTTGACCCAATAATGAATTTGTAACATCAGACAAAGTCCTGAATAAAAGTCTCCAAATAAACATTTCAACTCAGAGCAATAGTGAACTATATTACCAAGCACTGGGATTTCTAAACGGGCTTCCCTTCTGAACATGAGGAAGTATGGTGAATACCCAGTAGCCTCATTCGGAGTACAACTGTACGCATGTACAAGATGTGCAATGTGTTGACTCCATTTGGACTTTTGACTGGGCTCAAGAGTTCCTAGCATGTTTAAAAGTGTTCTGTTGAATCTCTCAGGTTGAGGATCACCTTGTGGGTGGTAGGGTGAAGTCCTTGATTTCCTCACTCCCAACATGGTCAACAACTCTTTCACTAGCTGGCTCTCAAAGTCCCTACCTTGATCTGAATGTATGCGTGTTGGTAAGCCATAATGAATGAAGTATTTCTCCCACAGAGTTCTTGCAACCATATGGCTTTCTGATCCTTGGTAGGAAACGCCTGCGCATAATGTGTGAAGTGGTCAGTTATCACCAACACGTTCCACACATTGCGGGAATCTGGTTCAATGGAAAGGAAATCAATGCTCACGAGATCCATGGGTCCTGAACTGTGGATATGTGAAAGTGGTGCCGCTCTCTGTGGCAGAGTCTTTCTCTTAATGCAGCGTTCACACATCTTACAGTATGTCTCTATATCTAGCTTCATACGGGGCCAGAAAAATCCGTCACAAACTAGTGCATACGTCTTGTCAAACCCTAGTTGTCCATTGCTATCATGCAGCAAATTCAGAACAATTTTGTGAAATTGCTTGAGAAGCACAAGCTATCGCCGTCAACACTGACCCGACTGTCTAACTGTTCTGTATAGCAGACCCTGCTTAATGGACAGTTATAAGGCTTCTGTGGCTCTGCAAACACTAACACAGGTGCCTTGGTAGGCCTGTTCATGAAATCTCGAAAAGCATGTTCACAATGCTCACTCCATTGAGACCCAAAGGGTTCAGAAGGCTTGTAGTAAGTCTTGTCTGGTAGAGTTGCAGTCCGACACCCTTTGGATCGGGAGCAGGGAGGATACCCTTGAAGAAGTTCATGGAGGGGATGGCAGAGTTTGGAGAAATCCTTAACAAAACGGCAATAGTAACCACAGAATACTAGGAAGGATCTGAGCGCTGTCAGTTTGGAGTCTTGGCCAAAAGACTACAGCCTCAGTTTGGAGTCTTGGCCAAAAGACTACAGCCTCAATCTTGGATGGGTCTGTCACTATTCCATCCTTGACACAACGTGTCCAACGTAGGTGACAGAAGTCCTGCCAAACTGACACTTGTCAAGCGATAGTTTCAAACCTTCTTCTCTTAACCGGTCAAGAACTTTGAGCAGCTGCTCCTCATGTTCTTTGAGGGTTTGTCCAAACACAATTAAGTCATCCAGATACACTAACACTTCCAGAAAGTTCATGTCGCCGACTGTACATTCCATGACTCTCTGGAAAGTGGCAGGTGCTCCTGAAATTCCTTGGGGCATGCGCTCGAATTGGTAAAAGCCCAGTGGACAAATAAAATTGGTCTTTTCTTTGTCTGACTCGCTCGTGGGTATCTGATAGTACCTGCTCCTCAGATCAAAAACAGTGAACCATTTACTCCCAGACAGTGAAGAGCATCTTCTATTCTTGGGACGGTGTACTGGTCTGGTACTGTTCAAAGGTTAAGGGTTCGGTAGTCCACACACATTTGTACCTTCCCTGATTTCTTGCATATGACTACGATTGGCGATGCATAGGGACTTCGCGATAAAGAGATGATGCTATGGTGTTGGAGACCCTGCAAGTGTTAGCGCACATCCTCAAAGTCAGCAGGCGGTAAGCAATGTGACCTCTCTTGAAAGGGCCTGGCATCTTTTAGTCTCATTTCATGCTTTGTGCTCTTAGAACAGCCGACATCCCACTCATGGAGAAAGAAGACCTCTTTCCTCTCCATCATTCTCTCACAAAGATGCCTTTTTGTCTCCTATGGCATAAGAGAGGTCCCAAAATCAAAAGATGCAGGGGTCACCTCGACTGCAGCCTCAGCGGCATGCTGTGGCATCGCCGGGGGCACAGGGGCTACAGGAAAAATGTGGGCTAGCATAGTCCCATGTTTCAAGAAAACGTCTCTTGATGACATGTTCTTGACAGTCACAGTAATGCGCCTACAGGAAACGACTGATGCAGGATGAACCTCAGGCCTGACCAGCAGCTTGTCGGGGGGAAGAAGTGCCTTCAGGCTGATCTACAAGTGCTAGCTGGTCTGTGAACTCACCAGGAAACTTGGGGAGGCCAGTGACTTTAAACACCTGTCCTGGCTGCAAGGTAATCAGCTTGTGTTGGGCAAACCGCACGGTCCTGTGCTGAATTGTTGCGAGTTGAGTTTTGGTCAGTTAACTGTTAATTTGTTCGTTTGCTTTGTTCATTCTTCCCGTTTTACATGTAGCTAAACCCTGTAAATAAACCATTTTTATTATATGGAAACAGTTCTGAGTCTGCCTCCTACATTTTAGCCACTCAGGCCAGGCTTCCCCACATGTCGTCAGAATAATTTGCCAGTGTCATCTGATTTTATGATGTTGATCTGTCCTCATCCACAATAATGACATCCGATGCTCACATGAATATTCCAAGCCAAAAAAAAGAAAAAAAAGAAAGGTATTCGGGTCAGCCCTACTAAATAACCAGAACACAGTAAGGACATTTGAAAAATGCTAATATTTTACTTACAAGCCCCTGAGTACTAGTGCTGCCATCCTCTATTTTAGCAACATCAGTGAAATCACTGGTGAAGAAAATGTCCTCAGGAATCACTGGGATCTGGATTACATTGGGTAAGACATGTTAGATAAAACCTTAACGATCCCTCTGGGCATATTGAACTGATTGCAGCAACAGATAACCCGATATTAGAGAACTGTCTAGATACAGAACAAAATATATAAGATAAACAGATTCAAATTACTTGTAGAGGCTACCAGCAGAGAGAACCAAAGGGAGTTAGAAGGCTGAATGGAATACAAAAGATTATGCAGATCTACAGATTATTCATACAGCTTGTTTAGTATTAGAACACAAATTATAGTGTTTTGACTCAGTGTTCTCACTATATGCTACATACCCAAGCATTTAGGCTTAAGAAATACAAAATATCATCAGAACTCACCTGGAAGAGCCAACCCAATACAGCCACCAGTAACAGCTTGTTCAGGTAACACATTTCTCCATTTCTGCCCAGTACCAGTCCCCTAAAAGAAGCACACAACATATCAAACATACCATTCAGAGTCAGTCAAAAACAGATTAAATATATATAACATGGGTGTATGTGTGTGTATGAGACTTGGTGCCCACTTACCAGTGTTTTGTTTTAGAACTGTTTTTAGTGAAGTCATTTTTGTAACTTTCCATCCATTATCCAAATTGCTTATCCTGCTCTAAGGGTTGTGGGGATGCTGGAGCCTATCCCAGCAGTCATTGGGCGGCAGGCAGGGAGACACCCTGAACAGGCCACCAGGCCATCACAGGGCCACTGATGATTAAAATTCTCATGGTGCACAAAGCAAATTGCCACCATCATATTCGATATGGCCACATTATAACCACCTGCCTAATATGCTGTTGGTCCTCTGTGTGCCGACCAAACAATGCCGATCCGCCGAGGCATGGACTCTACAAGACCCCAGACGGTGTCCTGTGGTATCTGGCACCACAAAATTAGCACCAGATCCTTCAAGTGCTGTAGGTTGTGAAGTGGAACTGCCATGGATCGGACTTGTTGGTCCAGCACATCCCACAGATGCCCAATCAGATTGAGATCTGGTGAATTTGGAGGCCAGGGCAACACCTTATCACCATCCTGAAACATGCTCTCGCATTCTCAATGCTGGCTCTGCTGTTAAATTTTGTGATGCTTTTAACTCATCATTCTTTATATCCTCTATATCCCCCCTCAATCTAGATGCACTGTTAAATTCATTCAATGATCAGTGCCTATCCATCCTTAACCAAATTGCACCGTTTAAAACTAGGAAACAAAAACTAAATAACCTCCCCTGGCTGAATGATCACACTCCTGCCCTTAAAAGACTGTAGAAAATCACAACGACAATGGAAGGTCAACAAGTCTGAATTAGCACATAACACCCTTAAAAAACAAATATTTACCAGAAGGCAGTTAAGGATGCAAGATCAGTGTACTTCTCTGAACTGATATCAAGAAATAACAAATCTAAAGTTCTCTTTAGGATAATTAATTCTGTTATTAATAGTCCCTCTACTTCTTCTTTGAACCTGATGTTGAGTTGTCTGAAAAATTTCTCACTCATTTTGTAAAGAAGGTGGAGAATATCAGGTCCTAAATCCAGCCTGGCCCTTTTTATTTTATTTATGTTTTATTTAACCAGAAGGACCTCGTTGAGATTACAAACCTCTTTTTCAAGGGAGACCTGGCTAAGATAGGCAGCAGCATTTGTTCCATTCCCCATGTTAAATCTGCCTGTTTTACCCAGTTCTAACCAGATACAACTTCAGTGTTAGAGAATACAGTCTCCAAAATGAACTCCTTCCTGCATCTTAGCTGTATTCCCACTAAGCTGCTCAAGGATGTATTTTCAACTGTTAGCCCTGTTATTCTGCAAAATTCGTAATAATTCTCTGGCCTCTAGTTCTTTTCCAGACAGTTTTAAGTAATGCTGCACGATTTGGTGAAAAAGTCATGTTGCGATTATTGTGGACAATATCGCGATTTGCGATATAATAAACAAATTTATACATATACAAATAATACAAATTTGTCGTGTTGCCAGCGACTTTCATTTTGCGTGTTTTACACAGTACCTCTTTCTGCTCAATATCGCCGAGCTTGAATCCAAAATATCGCTATTTAACAGAGGTCACTTTTTTTTTCTTTTTTGCCATCAGTTAATCAGCGTTAACCTGCTCGTTGTCATCGGGATCTATTTTTTCCTTCTTTCTAGTCTGCACTCAGCACACCAGTTAGTCATATGACCCTAGACTGCACACACTTCACTACCTAAACAGAGACTGATTGGTCATCTCTTAATTATGGGCATAGACATGCAGACTGCACACAAACAGATGTTCACACATGCACATATTATTCTTTAATTAAATCGCAGCCTTTTGCAGTTATATAATTGCACAGGCTGACATTGCAATTGCGATTAATCGTGCAGCACTAGTTTTAAGCATGCCATTGTTTACCCATTGCTGAAGAAACCTAATTTAGATCCCCTGTCCGTAAGTAACTACAGACTAATCTACATATTCTCTTTTTTATCTAAGGTTTTGGAGAGAGTAATTTCATCTCAATTGATTTTTTTTTATTAACACTAATAGTGTTTTGAACAGTTTCCAGTCTGGTTGCACTTCATATTACCGAGACAGCTCTAGTTAAGGTCACTAATGACCTACTGCTGGCTGCAGACAGAGGTGACTGCTCGATTTCAGTAATTTTAGACTTAAGTGCTCCCTGTGACACAGTCAATCACAGCATCCTCTTACATCACTTAGAGACTTGGGTTGGCATCAAGGGCTATTCGGCTCTTAGTTTATTATGCTTTGACCTCACCAATAGAACTTTTTCTGTTGTTCTGGGTAACTCTACTTCCTCGATGGCTCAGTTAAGTTGTAGTGTCCCTCAAGGCTCGGTTCTTGGCCCCCTTCTGTTTTCGATATACATGCTGCCCCTTGGCCAGGTCATTCAAAATCACGATGTGTTTTACCAATTTGATGCTGACGACACTCAGTTATACATGCCACTAAAACCCACAGATCCTAGCACCCTAGCAAATCTCTCTGACATTAAATCCTGGCTGTCCAAAAAATTTCTTAAATTTAATGATAAGTCTGAGGTTATTCTGTTCGGTCCCCCAAATTCCAGCAGCCCTTTTGGTACTAATCTTGGTGGTCTGTCCGGTAGTCTTAAGCATGCTGCTAGGAATCTTGGGGTAATATTCGATGCTAACCTCGGTTCTGATAATCAAATCAAACATACTGTTTAGTCATGCTGTCTCCAGCTCAAGCTAATCTCCAAAATTAGGTCATTTTTATCAATTGCCGATCTGCAAAAAGTTGCACATGCTTTTATCTATTATCGGCATGACTATTGCAACGCACTTTACTCGGGTATCAGCAAGGGCTCCTTCCACCGTCTGCAGTTGGTACAAAACGCTGCTGCTCAGCTCATTACTGGGACAAAGAGGCATGACTATATCACTCTTGTGCTTGCCTCCCTACACTGGCTCCCTGTTATATTTCATATTGATTTTAAAATTTTACTGCTCACTTTTAAGGCCTTAAATGGTCTTGCTCCTACATACATTTGTGATTTACTGACCTGGTATACACCCTCTCAACCATTAAGATCCGCAGATGGAGCCCTGCTGGTTATTCCCAGGTCTCGGGTTTGTCACAAAATGTGATCGGGCTTTTGCTGTTAGAGCCCTCACAGTATGGAACTCTCTTCCTATTGAACTAAGACAAACCAAGTCTCTAGCTTCTTTTACATCTCATCTTAAAACGTTTCTTTTTGTAAAAGCTTTTACAAATGTTTGATATTTGTTTTTATTTATTCATACTGTTTTTATTTTTACGCTTACTTATTTGGTCTTATTCTTGTTTTTGCCTTGTAGTGTGATCCTCCCACATGCTACGTCCCCCTGGCAAAACTCCTCACTGTAAGGTGAAAAGGAGCAGCTGGCGACTCCACATGTATTGGAGGAGGCATGTGGTAGTCTGCAGCCCTCCCCGGATTGGCAGAGGGGGTGGAGCAATGACCAGGACAGCTCAGAAGAGTGGGGTAATTGGCCGGATACAATCGGGGTGAAAAAAAAAAAGATTAGTAGAAGCATGACAGAAAAGCTGTGCATGCAAATGACTTGACAGGCCATAGGACTGCACTGCCCTGCCCAATCACATAGAGCTCCCCTGATTGGTTGAACCCACTGGCAGGACAGAGATCCTGAATATAGACACAGGGTTAAACACAGAGGGTTGTTTTTCTCTTGGACCATTTGAACTGCTTATACCTACAAGAGCAGTATGAAATTTTTCACAGACAACACTGAAATAAAGTTGTCCACCCCAGCTTTAACTAGCTTAGCATTTCAGCATTTGACACTGTCCTGCTCTGTGATACATTGCGGCATCATTTTTTCCGTACCTGTATTTTGACAATTCCACCTTTTGGTAATTACATTTAGGGTTAGAATTTGGGTTTAGAGTTAAGGTTAGATAATGGTAAATGGATGGCATCTATATGTATAGCACTTTTTTCCAAATCGCTTTACAATTAATGCCTCACATATGCTGCACATACATATTGATACACCGATGGCTGTGTAATACAAGGTAACAACCAGCTCATCGGGGATTAGGTTTCTTGAACGAGGACACCGACATTTTTTGCAAGGAAGAGCTGAGGATTGAACCAGCGACCCTCCAATTTCGAGATGACTTGCTCTACCTCTTGAGCCACTGCCACCCCATTTAGACAGTGGTTATGTTTATGGTTAGTGTTAGGGTTAGGTTAAGATTGTCATTGTGTTGAACAAGGCAATGAATCATGTAATTTGTCAGAATACAGGTGGGGGGAAAAATGCATTCTAATCAAGTTGAAACCAATGCAGAAGTGCTTCAAGTTTTATTTCCACCATAGCCACAAGGTGGCTGGCTCCAAAAAACTTCTGGTCCTATGTAAATCAATTACAAGGGAAAGGTGCTTCACAAAATCAATGTTGGGGCAACTAAGAAATTTTCTGAAAAAAATGTCAATGAAATATGAGTTTTGTACAACAGCCAAACTAAGGCATGCTCATGAACCTGTTTTGGAGGGAAGGGTTATGGAAGGGAAAGAGGAGGCAGAGCACGGAGTGGTGTGAATTTTTTGGGGGATGTTTTGTCAAAATTGCTCACTTCTTCAAAGTTGCCTACCCCAGGTTTAATGTATTCTCTAACAAGATGTATTTTCTAAACAATGAGTGATGTTCCAAGAGATGATCCATGTTCTATCCTGCAGGTTTTAAATTCTAAACATCAGTTCCATTGGGATTCAAAGTTAAAACATACATACGAAACCCTGAGAAAGGTGGGCTTGACTTTTGAAAACCTCCTCACAATACATTTTAAATCTAATTTACACCATGTATGGGTAGGAAAGAAAAGCAGAACCTGTATAGTAGCAGCAGTGTGCCCAGTAGAGTCCTATAGCAGGGCAGCAGGGGTCCAGTGAAGTCCAGCATGGAGAGAAACTCCACCAACCAGGGCACCGTCAGGATGGTGCGTCTTCTTTGTATGCAGTTACAAAGCACAGTGCAAACATCCAGCACTGGAGCACTCTGTGTGAGCCAGAGAGAGAGTTAGGGTAATATTTTGAATGAAGAAAAAAAAACAAAACAAAAAAACACTGTAATAGATATATGTTATCCCTTCTCATCTGTAGCTGATATAATCAAACCAACTCATTTAAATTATGCAACAGTAAAAACTAAAAATATTGGCCTGACCTGATCTGATATGGTAGCTATAATTTGAAACATTTTGATTTATCATATTAAGTGCTCCTCAATATACTACACAAATCTGAGTGCCAAGGAGCTTAAACAGCCATCTTGTGTGTCAAGCAGGTGAACAACTAAAAGAAGTAGAAACACTATTTGACCCTGAACATGGGACATATCACACTCTAATTCAAAATCATTCAATTGTTAGGGTCCGCGGTGGTGTAGCGGTCTAGGCATCTGCTTTGTGTCGATGCAGTTGCCCACTGGGGACCAGGGTCCGCGCCCCAGTCTCGTCAGATCCGACTATGGCTGGAGTTGACGAAGCAGCAATAATTGGCAACGCTGTCTTTGGGAGGGGGGCGGAGTCGGCTTGTGTTCGTCACATGAATGCGTCTCTGCGTGTGTCGGAAAAAGCAGTGGTTCGGCCTGGATTCGCCTTGTCACGGAAGTGGCGAGGCTTCTCCTTCAAGACTGCCGGCCGAAGAGATGCAGTTGGTGAACGCATGTAGTACGAGGGTGGGTGTTTAAACTAAAATAGGGATCGACTGGCCACTAAATTGGGAGAAATCAGAAATAAATTTAAAAAAAAAGAATCATTCAATTGTTTTCACCTTGCAGCGGAGTGCTATAGCATTTTCCTGTATCTCCATGGATGGTTTCTCAGCTGTTTGGTACGGCAGAAATGAGATGAAGCCCAGGAACTTGGCCAGCAGACGAGCCAGGAGTAGAAATGAAGAGAACCGCTGTTTTTCATTCTGACAGGGAAGGAAAGAGAGAGAAAGTGAGTGTGCGTCTTAAGTGAGAGAGAGAGAGAGAGAGAGAGAGAGAGAGAGAGAGAGAGAGAGAGACAGAATTAGCTCTCAAAATCTGAACCAAAGCTCATTTAATCACCAAGTATAACAACTAAGCTGACAATTTCAAGATAAAAGACGAGGCATGGAGACTTGAGCATTCAAAAGCGCATCGCTATTTAAAGTAATGCATAGCTTATAGGTAACATTAATTCTAACTCAGAAATCACAGCAGCCAACTGCAGTACAAAAAAAAAAAAACATGCTTGCTTCTCTGACTATTATGTACCTGCTGCTCCATGTCCCCCTCCTCTTCCTCTTCCCCCTGCCCAGTGGAGGCTGCAGGGCCCAGGATAGACACCTCGTCCAGCTGGAGGAGCTGCTGGCACAGGCGGTCCTTCAGATGCTGGTTCAGCTGGCAGCTGGGGGCACAGTGTGTGGCTGATGTAAGGTCAAATACAATCGACAGATACTAAAACCTTGAGCATATGCAAGGCTGAGGCCCACAGCCTGGATGGGTTGTTCAGTGAGGCATCTTTCGGCATGCTCAATGTGCTCTGTCCTGTTTTTGATGAATAGTTCTTGCTTTATGTACTCTGTACAAAAAAAAGATACTTGTTCCCTTAATCCTTAAATATTTGCCAATTTAGACAGATATTCGTTGGTACGAAGATACTCTTATTAAATTTGCACAATACTCTTAGGGGTTTTTTTTTTCACTTTATTTTCAATGTGTTTATGTCCTTGTGTTATTAGTGGTGAGCATCCCACCAAGAACATTCCTTGTACGTATAAACTACCAGTAAAAACATGAACTTGATATTTATAAGCTTAAAGTTACAATCCAGAAGATTTACAAGCAAACAAATGTCCTTTTTGATACTTTCTATTGCTGATGTATTTCATCAACTAATATTCAAATTTGAAAGGCTTTTCGTAGTTGCTCATCTTAATGGTTACTGTCAAATTAGACCTTCCTGGGCTAAAATGAAATGGTGAGCAGCATTTTAAGCCTTCAACAAGGAAGCAGAATATGGAGAAAAGGAGGCAGGTAACAGCAAACTTGAAGAGGGAGCAAAATTGTGGCCACTAAGTACATATAGCAGACCGAGTATGTGGAATGGCATTATCAAAAGATACCAAAACATGAATAGTTAAAACTCAGGTTCCAAGAATATTTTGCTTGGATGGAGGTAGAAAATGTGCTGACATATAAGAACTGGCACCTCTGCCTAATTTTTAAATTGACCTTTGGGAGTTGGAGTGTCGAACACCACTTATTTTTAATGACCACATATCCCCATAGGGGGTCAGTAAATTAAATAAAAACTGCCACCTCTCAGGACTGTAGCTTTAATCGAAAATGGAAATCAATCTAATCAATTTAACTGATCAGTTGAGAACCACTGCTCGTTAAATACTTATCTCTGCCAGTCGGTAGCCTGGAGGGGATTATGTGTTTGATCATGTGTGTGTGTGTGTGTGTGTGTGTGTGTGTGTGTGTGTGTGTGTGTGTGTGTGTGTGTGTGTGTGTGTGTGTATGTGTCTCCGCGGCTAATCTCGCAAACTACTGGACCTATCAGCTTAAAAAAATGTATGCACAGTTATGAGTCTATGATTAAGAACCTCTTGTGGTTGCAGTGACTCAAAACCTTTGGAAAACGTTTGTTCTCACTATTACTGCTCTCTCTTCATTCACTCTCTAGCTCACTCAACCAACGCTGCTTTCTGTTGCTGCCCGATCTGAGTCAACCACGCACATGCGCGACTCACCACCACGCAGAAGTGCCGTAGTCCCCAGTGTTAAAACTCCGCTTTAAAAATACAATTTCAAGAGCAGGATTAACCACAGCCACAGCTGGAAATCATCTCAGTTGCAGCAATAAACCATCTCCCATGGCTGAGCTATGTTTTCTTAACCTGTGGGCATGTATGACTCACACCTACGGTTGAGTCAAATGTATTCAGGTATGAGTCTTGAAAGTAAATGAGAAGTTGATTGTATTTTGCAAGCAAGAAATCACTCACAGCTGATCTCAGCACAGGAGAACTGCAGCAACACTGGATGAACCAAAAATAATTCATCTTAATCACCTCACCACCGCGCAAAAGTGCCATAGACTCCAATGTTAAAACTCCACTATAAAATACAACTTCAAGATTAGGATTAATCACAGTCACAGCTGGAAATCATCTCAGTAGCTACAATAAAACATTTCCCATCAATCAGCAGAGCAGCCAAATCTAGATCATGAAAACTGCAATGGTTAAACAAGTCTTTTTTTACCGTTGTTTTATTGCTTTAGAATGAATGAAGGTCAATCAGAAGAGCAGCCATTCACCTTCATTCATTTGATATGAAAACCACAACGGTTAAAGACATTTGAAGTCTTGTAATAAGAGTTTTGAAATAATGATCACATGATCTCTGTCATTTCATGTCAGACTTGGTTGGTTTCGTGCAAAGGTCCACCTAGGAGGCTGTGCATCCACAGACTGACAGGCAAAATGTTTTTATTAGGTAGATTTTTTAGCTTGAGTGCTGCATACAGAATTTTTTTTTTCTTCCATATTTCCCGTTCAATTGACTTGGGCACTGCGCAAGTCTTATAATGACAGACCCTTTAGTTGACTGGTTAGTGAGGTCGCCTGTCTGGGCTACCCGTGTTCAATTCCCGACAGCGGCGGATTCCCGGCTGCCCCCTGAATTCGCTACATTGGTGTCAGAAGTGGAATGGTGAGACCGTGAGGCCATCAGAAGTGCGTCCGCCCAGAAGCGTGAAGGAGCTGGTATGATGAAGCGCAGGGACACGCTTCCCAAAGGAGGGGGGTAGTGTAATGACCACAGACGTATAGACTCACTAGCCCTTGGCTAACGGGTCTGACCCTTTAGTTCACTGGTTAGCGCAGTCACCCATGGTCTGGGATACCTGGGTTCGATTCCCGGCTGCAGCGGTTTCCCAGCTGCCCCCTGAATTGTCTACATTATCATATTTCCCATTCAACTGACTTGGGCACTGCGCAAGTCTTAGGACAGGCAAAACACTGGTTTTTCTGTCCATGTGTGCATCTATTGCCCCTCTCCTGGTAGGCAAAAAAAAGGGGTGGTTTGTTGCCAAGTTTGAACACTGGAGAAGGGGAGATACATACGCCTAATGGAGAGCTGCACTCTACTCAGTGCACTCCTCTAGCTTTCTAAGCTTTTGTGTGAAGTTTGGCCAATAGAATCATCTGCAGTTCACATAACTCTGTAATACAACCTTTGTTTCAAAATGACATACCAGGCAAACAATTGAAATAAATCTAACTAAACTATGCAATTGAATTGCCTGGTGGTGTTTGAGTGCTAGAAGCATACAGCATAATGAGTGACATTTGCTTCAAGACTTCATCTCACCAGTTCGCAGCCTTCAGGAAGTCTCTGAAGAACTCCTGGTGTCCAGGGAAGGAAGGAGGGGGGCAAGGGCCTACGATGCCATGTGGCTGAATGAGGCGCTCCTCGAGACGTTTTAGACGGCCCAAGCTGTCCGCTCCCAGCATGCCTAGGACGTCAGCATCAAGAGTGTCGCCTGGAGAGCCTTTGCACATCTGGGCAAGGGAAACAGCATAATAAACAGGTTATGCCTTCTGTGCAAACCTGTCCTATGTGAGGTGCTATGTCTTGGTTAAAACAGATAAAAAGCATACTGATGGGATGGTAAGTTAGGAGAGCTGCGCCTTCAAGTGCTTAAGGGTTATGGCAAAATCTGTTAGATGTTAAAAAAGGTTTCATGTGCCCACAGAGTTTCATAATTGTGAGGATCCCTGGGCTAAGAACCACAGGTACCCATGCTTAGCCTCATAAGCCAGACCAAAGTTGTGAGTTGACCACACTTGACTTGACACTTGACTGGGTCTATCCTAGCTCTCACTGAGAGAGTTCTAAAACAGTGGACTTTCCAATCACAGCTTTGAGGACTAATCCAAGGCAGTTGCAAACTTCAGATACTATGTGGTATAGTTTTAAATCACGGAATAAACAACAGTGCTGTTAACTGAAACCGATTACAGCCTTCTTGCTCTGCTATCCTGTGTCCCACTCAACTTTCCAACTGGCTTAAACAAAGAGAAAATTTCAAATGTAATTGAAGTGTTTTATTTCCTTCAATCTAAAAAATGAAAATACGAAAGTCTGCACCGTTTGTCATGAGTAAAAAAAAGCCTGCTTGGGGAAGGTTTAACTCATGATGTATTTCATCCTTTTTTCTAATGTGTGAAGTATGCCATTCAACTTTACCTGCACAAGCTGCTTGAGGAAGAGACGAGCAAAATGGGAGTGGTTTCCTGCCGAGGTCAGCTGGCTCACCATTCCCCTAAGAGCAGAGAGAGAGAGCACAGTGAGAGGAGTATGATCGCATCGCCTTAATTCCATGGAGTTATCAAATGTCATCACCAAGTAAACCACTTTACTATCATATACTCCTTATAATGCATCAGTGTTGGAAAACTCAAAAAAAAAAGTCAACAAATAAGTAAAGGATCTCTAATATTAATTGGCGCAAAGGTGGCGATTATTTTTGATTATTTTCCCAGCTTGCGCCTTGGCTTTCGTTCTTGTGGCACATCTTATAATTTGACTCTATGTTGTCTGTAGCAAAAAAAAAGGAACAGTAAAGACCTAGAAGTGAGTCTTACCTGATCCTGCCACCTAAAGCAGCTTCAAAGTTCCATCCGGGTTCCTTATGGAAGTCCTCCCAGTCTCGAAACACCTCATAGAAAATATCCCTGCAAATAAAAGGGTGAAAACATCAGATGGACCAGCATTAAGACATGGTCACTGACAGGCCATTCTCACACTTTGAATCAGCTTCATGCGAGGATAATGTGACCACAAAGTTTTTTAAGTGTGGTTTGATCCTCCAATTTGACAGGTTAAACAGTAAGTTTTAGTAGAATAATTTATTGTCGATCTGTATATTGTATTGTCTTACATTTAAAGCCACTTATTTAACACCACAAAATCAGCTCAACATCCTCAAACATTCCTTCTGGAAAGATGTGTTGTTGTTTTTTTTTTCTCCCCCTTATCTGTGGAATATGTTCATTATAAGTGTAATACTAAATGTGTGACCATCATACAGTGGAAACATGCCAATTTTTCCGCATTCGTACAACTGTTTGCGCTTTTTGCACTCTGCACAAAGATACTCTCTTATCAACATTAGACACTCCTTAGAAACTCTGTAATGTTCTGTTATCACACCAAGTCAAATTCCATCTGCAAGCTTACTAAATTATAGACAGAGAGAGGGTCGTTTTTTCAAACAGGAATTGTGCTGTACCTCTGTTTCTTAAACGTGTGGAAGGCCTTGTTACTGCTGAAGTTGGACCTGTTGTCAGTGGCAGGCTGGAACGGGACCGAGTGGATCAATGTGGAAGCTGAAGGAGACAGCTTGAGAGGAAAAGACAGGATGTAAGGATCTTGCAACTGACCCCACTCAGTTGAGTGTATTGTCAGATGAACTAAATGTAGCCCTGGCTGGTTAAATACACCTCTTGACTACTCACTTGCTGTCTTAGTGCTAATTGTAAGTACTACTACTACTACTTTCGGCTGCTCCCGTTAGGGGTCGCCACAGCGGATCATCCCTTTCCATTTCTTCCTGTCTTCTGCGTCTTCCTCTGTCACACCAGCCACCTGCATGTCTTCCCTCACTACATCCATAAACCTCCTCTTTGGCCTTCCTCTTCTCCTCTTCCCTGGCAGCTCCATATTCAGCATCCTTCTCCCAATATACTCAGCATCTCTCCTCCACACATGTCCAAGCCATCTCAATCTTGCCTCTCTTGCTTTGTCTCCAAACCGTCCAACCTGAGCGGTCCCTCTAATATAATCGTTCCTAATCCTGTCCTTCTTCGTTACTCCCAGTGAAAATCTTAGCATCTTCAACTCTGCCACCTCCAGCTCCGCCTCCTGTCTTTTCGTCAGTGCCACTGTCTCCAAACCATATAACATAGCTGGTCTCACAACCATCTTGTAAACTTTCCCTTTAACTCTTGCTGATACCCTTCTGTCGCAAATCACTCCTGACACTCTTCTCCACCCACTCCAACCTGCCTGCACTCTCTTTTTCACCTCTCTACTGCACTCCCCGTTACTTAGTGCTAATTGTAAGTATTTCTCAGAATATAAATACATCTTTGAAATGAGAAAGAATAACTCGATGTGTAAAATTCCAGGCACATTTGGGAAATTGTTTGAATTCACCTGATTTAATGATTAAAAAACAAATACCCTTCTCCCAGCACACAAAGCAAGGCAGAAAGTATGACTATACTTTTACTTTAAAACTGGTATCTACGTGGAATTAATAATTATCCAACCAGTATCAACACAGTCTGGTGTAAATATTAGACACTGTAAAATACCTTGGCTGTGCTGTTGTCCTGAGCCTGAATCAGGCGGTCCTTTAGAGTCGTCGAGAAAGAGGCTACCCTCTCATTTTCAGCCAGCAGCCGTAAGGTGCACTTGTCCAGATGAGTTAGCAGCCTGAAATGCAATAAAAAATGGTTATGTGTCATCTTAGAATCAGAATCAGAATCAATTGGCCAAGTGTGCCTATGCACACGAGGAATCTGACCCTGGTTCACAGTAGCTTCCAGCACTTGCATATGTCACTCACACACAAAAAAAAAAAAAAAAAAAAAAAACAACAACAAATAAACGGAACAACAAATAGGACATTGGAGGCAAGCATGTATGCACAACAGGTATGTCACTATTTTGCAGTTTTGTTATGTTTGAATAATCAACAACCTATGCCCATATTTTATAACATATTGCTATACATATTGCCCATACACCATATACCAATACCACAACTCCATAACTCATCATGTCCACATACAATATTATATACTCACACTACATTACACTATATTATCTTATATACCAAACGTATACACTTTATTTTTACCTACATCCACCACACAACTACATAACATGACAGCAATCATTTGTAACCAGTATACAAGTTATATGTGTATTTGCAATGGTACATTTGTATTGCACATCTGGTTTAAAAAGAGGTAGTGCACTTCGTAGATATGTAGGTGAGATAAAGTGTCATATTTACATAATAAGTGTCTATTCATGCACCATGCTGTTAAGTGTTCATGAGAGAGATGGCCTGTGGGAAGAAACTGTTTCCATGTCTGGTGGTTTTGGTGCACATTGCTCTGTAGCACTTGCCAGAAGGTAGGAGAAATAACTGGACCCAGAAACTTGGGTCCCCGTCACATCAACTTGGTTTTATAAAGCTTTGTTCGCGAAAACAAATTTATCACTTAACATATTGATGACTAACAAAGAAGATAAAGGTGAGATAAGTGGTAAGACCAATAAAGACAAGACGGAACAAACCATTGCAGGTTATGAAGCCAGGGCTTGTGTACATCTATGCACATGGATGAGAAGGCATCTGGATGATGCCGTGACAGGAAACCAGAACCAAAACAACAAATAAGTTAATTAAAGTGACAATAAGAAATGGAATTGGTGTGACTCACTGAAACTGGTTCTCCAGCACTCTAACAGCAAAATACACACAGTTGTGTACTTGTCTAAGGTAACCAATCTCCAGAACATCTGAAATTTTGCAACAAAACACAGTGGACAAGTTAGTGGGATCCATTTTCATTGACATTCATTCAACTTAAAACAAAAGTCCACATTACTTAAGTCACATGAATCTAAACAAATTATGCATCTGGTCTGCTGAAGACACGCTGACCTGATTTCACCGAACACAGGGTTTCATCTTCCTCGGTGGCAGGAGGGGACCGTGATGTTAGCAACTGCATCACAAAGAAAAGCTCCAAGAAAATATTTGGCACCAGGTTTTCTGCAAAACATAAATGCATGAAAGTTGTATTTTCAGGTGTTTCTGCTGGCATGATTTTTTTTTAATCAATGGGTAGTGTTTTCTTTGACCTGTTTACATTCTGTATTTCCTTGTCTTACTCCTTTATCATTGTGTTCTTTTGTCTTATCATTTTTAATCCACCTAAGCTGTCATTTTTGCTTTGTTGCAGAAGGAAAGACCCATTATCCATAACCCCGAATATGATCATTGTTATCATATTATTTTCATATTTAAACAAAGACATAAACCACAACTTGCTGGAAGAGCAAACGCCAACATGGGGAGCCCCTGTGATTTTACCTCCCTCTTGTGGTCATTTACCAGAAATGCAGGTGCAGTACAGCTCTGCCAGCAGATCCAGTTCAGAGGCCAATGTGACTTTGGAGGGCTCCGGACATACTGCCTGACTATCAGGTGTAATCTTTGAAACCGTTCTCAGTCCTGACTTGGTAGGGGTGCAGGCATCCAGGGAGACTGGCAGAGGGAAGGTGGCCTGTTGGGCACGTTTGGTCCTGGAAACAAGTAAGTTGTGATATTTTGACAGTGGAGAAGGCAACAAACCAGAGCAAAAGAGCTGGTAACAGTGGTGGTGGGAGTGGGGTTGTTAATAAATAACTAATGTGAAAACAATCAAATTAGATACGGGAGAGAAACATGCAGGCAAGCAAAACTTATAGACTTATCTCATTTTTTGCAGTGATATTCCAATACTTAGAGAAATTACCTTCATGCCATGAGGTTAATTCTCAGCTATGAAAAACTGACTGAATGAGACCCCCCCCCCTTCTGACAATTCCATAAAGGGCTCAGCCCCATCTACCATGCAGATGGTGCAAGACTGGCAGAACTGGGCATGTCACAAATGCAAGTGTGAGTGGTGAGAACATGACCAACCGCTTCCCATCTTTTAGCTTATCCGCTTGGACTGTGCTCTAATAATAAGTATGAAAAGAGGTAGATTTGTTGTTAGATGGTGATGCTGATAGATGCCAACTCACTTCTCCCTCTTAAGCAGTTCCCTCTCCTCCTGAAGATTTAGAGGACTCCCGGCTGTCAGTAACCCCCCCAGAGCCTCAGAATCTGATGGGGTACTGGAGAACTTGCTGAAAGGGGTGGAGGTGAAGCAGCCCTTTGGTTTGGAGTGTGGCCGATCGGCACTAACTGGTGTGGGGTTTATTCTTCGTGAGGGTTTTGTCATTCTGAAAGGAAATGGAAAGAATTCAAACAAATGCCAGAACACTGAATATTGACTGAAAAAAAACAAAACAAAACAAAAAAGCCTGAACAGTGGCAAATCCTAACCTTTCAAGTTTAGAATCGTGTAAATGAATGGTATAAAAAAGGTGACGCATGCTTTTATCTCTTCGCGTCTAGATGACTGCAATGCACTTCTTACTGGTTTACCCAAAAAAAAGTATCGATAGGCTGCAACTAGTACAGAACATGGCAGCAAGGGTCATAACAAAAACCAGGATGAAAGATCACATTATCTCAGTTTTAGCATCTTTACATTGGCTTCCTGTAGCTTTGAGGATTGATTTTAAAATGATTTTACTTGTGTTTAAAGCTCTACATGGTTTAGCACCTTCATACCTATCTGACTGCTTATCTGATTATGTTCCGAGCCGCTCTCTTAGATCCTCTGGTGCTGGCCTGCTCAATGTCCCTAGAATGAACTACAAAAAGTATGGCGAAGCAGCATTTTGTTTTTATGCACCGATGGCTTGAAATAGACTCCCCCAACAAATAAGAGAAGCAACGTCCATACATAGTTTTAAGAATCAGCTCAAGACCCATTTTTATACTCTTGCTTTTAATTAATTCCCCTTTATATTTCTTTTTAATCTTATTTTTTATCTTGTACTGTGGTTTTATTTCTTGCCTTGTTTTGTTTTGTTGTTTTTTTTGCCTAGGTTTGTGTTTTGTTATTTCTAACTTATTTTATCTGTATTCTTGTTGAGTTATATTGTTTCCCCTGTTTTTAATGTAAAGCACTTTGAGCTCCATTTTATGTATGAAAGGTGCTATACAAATAAAGTTTATTATTTATTATTATTAATAAATCTAAGTATGACTGTATAAGGGTGTTGCAGCAACAGGTGGGACAAATAACAATGCTAGTAAATGACAGGTTGCTGACAAGCGCCACCGTTCCACAGTTCAACTGTGGCCTGATTTTCCTTGCCATCAAATAAAGAAACAGGACAACTGTGTTCTCTATTGGTAAACCACCCTCAAGTCATACCAACTGAGAACTGCTATCTCTCTGCTTGCTATGAAATCGCAACTAAAATTTTACTTTTTTAATTTCAAATTCTCCAAGTATTCAGTCATCTGTTTTAAATTGCCAATTAATAGCTTATGTGTTGTAAAGTAAATTGATTTTTGTAATGTAACTCCACAGAAGGCAGTAACCCATAGCAGAGAGTGGTAAAATGTGTATTTAGAATTAAACTTTGAAAGAGACAGTATTTGGACTCACACTGGTGAATCAGGGGATGACCCAACAGGAGGGAAATCCTCCAGGTTGTTGAGGTTAAGCTGACCCATCATCGGCGGTGAAACCTGCTCGCTCATCCTGCTGCAACTGCCTCCACCTCTTCCTGATCTCCTCCCCCCACTTTCCCACCGCCCTGTGTCTTCACTGCAGTGTCCTCCTCGCCCTACTCCAAACCTCCCTTGTCCTCCTGCACCAATACCGCCACAACCACTCCTCCTGCGACCCCTCTGCTGCTGCAGGCCAGAGCTATGCTGCAGCTCTTGGGGGGAAACGATATAGTCCCCCAGACTGACCCTCTGGGCTGGCCGGCGGTCTGAGCCCAAGGGTCTGGACGGCGGGCTGCATGATGAGTTAAAGGAGGGGCTGCTGAGAGTGTTGACACCGCTCACAGAATGAGAAACACACTGGCCAGGAGCATCCCACTCTGCTCCAGGGGACACTGACGGGGCGGGGGAGAATAGCTGGACTCGACTCGTGCACCGAGAACCAGCCCCACCTCTGGCAGACCTGCTGCCCCTCTGCTCGCCTGAGAAGCCCTGGTCCTGGGTAGTAGGTTTTGAATGGCTGGGTGTCTTGGCAGGTGTTGCAGGGCCTTGGGTCAGGGATTGGCTGCTCTGCTCTCTCAGGAAGTTTAAGAGAAATGGGACAAAGTCCTGTTTCTGAACTGTCCCCACAGGTCGGCTGAATGAAAAGCTGTCACCCTCCTGTGGGAAAGAGCGGCATGATGATGAGCGGCTGGCTAGTAACATTTACCGTTAATACAAAAACAGCAATCAAATGGCTCAGGGGCTCATGGCAGCTATTCAACCCAGCCATGACTTATCTAACGTAACAACGCAGCAGTTAAACTGTGTCAACAAACGTTAAGACGGCTAGCTAACAACTCCATATATTAGCCAGAAAGCTAACAGTAAGCGGGCCAACATCTGTTGCTCTACACAACCCGAAACATGATGGGTGGTAGCAAGCGGCAAAATTACTGTTAATATAATTTGATCTGAGATTAATCAACTTTTTCTTTCGCAGCAAAATTGACATTGGCTTATTGGAACCCACCTAAGGCTAGCGTTACTATAGCTCAGCTAGCTAGCCAGCGTGCTTAAAGTTTTGTTTACATCCGTTGTCGGCTACGTCATCTCGTATATTGTATCATGCAGCTGCAAATTAAACGTTGCCCCGTACCCGGCTGCTGTTTATTTCCACACTGACCTCGCTCGCTTTTAGCCAGTCCAAGGCCTTGTTAATGTCTACCTTCCTCAGCAAAAGGGATTCCAAAAGAGCCGCCATTCTTTTCGACCAACTGGAAAGGAGGCGGGTCTAACTAGTCGGCGCATGCCCGTATGCAAATGTACCCAAATGCGGACTACAATCGCATGTAATCATAGAAACGTATTTGCTTATTAAAGTGTTCTCACATCAAAACTTCCAATTATCTTTCTCTCTCTGACGCACACACAAAATAAGTCAACAAGTATATTAAGTTGTCTGCATGCTGAATGAGTATTTTATTTATAACCAGTTTATAAAAATAAAATACAAAATAATTTTAAACCAAAAGAACAAAAAACACTGTACAAGGCCTTGATATGATACAAATGATAGAATAAACATAAATAATTACAGTTATGTACAATGCAAAACCTCCACTGGTTACATTCTTTCTATGTGACTGTACAGTTACATTTCAGAACCATGAGATACATTACAACACAAATATATCAACCATTCAAAAAAAACATCCAACAATCGAAGTCACATTGATGGATGGGCAAATTAGCAAATGCGACAATAAATAATTTGTCAAGTATTCATCATTTATAAACAAGTAATCCGATGTTATGACATGACAAGTGTCAGTTCACACCAAAGCTTTCATTAGTATCCACCTTGACTATCTGTTCAAAAAAAAAATGTCGGTTTGTCCTGTTGGCCCTGTTGGTATCTGCAGCCATGGCAGTCACATCTGACCATAGATACAGGCAAGCTAGTATATATATATGTATGTGTGTGTGTGTGTATATATATATATATATATATATATATATATATATGACACCTTGCTAATAGCAAGTCACTCGGAAAAAATGACAAAGAAAACTGTTATCAAATCTGAAAGGTAAGACTAGTACTACAACTACACACCACTCTGTGCAATAATAATAAAACCAGAAGAAGAAATCTGATTATCTTTTTTTTTTAAACCAGCATCACTGTTCACTGTCTGTTCCTCCCTTTTTATTGAAGCTTTGCAGCAAATAAGTTATGGTTCACAATAAAGGCTTTGTTTAAATAAATACTTTGAATATTTTACAGGCGTATATTAAAGGTCTAAGCAACAGCGTTCTGAAGTTTGAAAGCTTGAGACATCTTAAAATTTGTAAGCTTGAAATAGATAATTCAAAGAGGAGAATTTAAACGTTGACAGTCGGTGTTAAATGGAATTCAGCGAGCGTCTGTATAAAAGCATACAAGTATCACACCATCAGCAATCGCACCTCAACCACAGCACCCCCAACTTCTCACTTTCCACCTGTTTATAGGCAGAGGTCACACATTCTCACACAACACAGTGGGGAGCTCTCTGCAGCTCAATGCCGAAGCAATACAAGCAATCTGAACAGCTATATCCTACACTGACTTCAGTGGCGATATCCACCACTTGGACAGGCATGGCGTCAGCTTGGTTGACCTAACAGTGGAATGATCTCCAACACAGACAAGGCTCAGTCATCCCTCGCTGTGCACAGAGGGGGAGAGAAGAGACATTTAAGGCGGCTGACTGACTGAACACTGTCTGCCTTCAGGATGAGTCATCATAGCTGCTCTGAGAGACTAGCGCAGGTATCTTCAAAATGGGCATGAGTCCAATTAAACAGAACTCTCTATGGCTGCAAAATGCAATGTGCCCGTTCAAAATCCAAGCATATGATTTAGACCAATGCTTACCGTATCACAATTCAAACCACAAGATTTATCAAAATAATGGTAGTGTATTTTTATTTTGGCGGGTGTTAGTGCAGCTGTAGCATACTCTCAACCCATGTGTCGTCTCAAGTACCTAAACCAGTGCAAAGCATACTCTTCTCTTTTTCTTTTTTTTTTTAAATGTGATAACTGTCACACAAACCATCTTTGTTGCATGGAGGTCTGCTTGTTACTTCGATGAAAAAAATGCAGCATGTAATCTTTAAGATACACAATCATCCTAGGTCAGTGTAGGTAGCAAATTTCGAGTGCAGAATAGCGGTGTCAACAGAGCTGATGGGACGAAGCTATAAAACAAAATATACAGGTTAATATGAGCTAAATTTTTTAAAAAAAAGGTCTAAAATGAAGAGCAATCCCTTTAAGGTTATAGTCTTCATGGGACAGATGACAATTCAAGGGAACTGGTGTGCTGCTTTTATTTGAAGGCTGTTCTATTTTCCTTTCCTGTCTTTTCTCTGAAGAGCATGCAAAGAGTAGAATTGGAAGCTGAAGTTATTTTACAGTATCTTACAAGCAGAGGAGAGGGAAGGTGGAGTGGACAGTTTTGAGTGAGGAATAGGAAAACAATGAATGAAAACAGTGGTTTGTTACTTTGCCTTGTGTACAAACATACTGCGTGTCATCGCCGAAAAGACATTCTCTGGCACAAGAAAAACAAACGAGAAATGTTCTTTCCTTCAGAGGCATTAGGCCATCTTTTTTGGTGCGAGTAACACGTGGCAAACATACTGGATGATATTTCGTTTTCTTGAGGTCCGCAGTTTACTTTTTTTTTTCCTTTTTCATTTTTCCCCCTTTTTCTCCCCAATTGTATCCAGCCAATTACCCCACTCTTCCGAGCCATCCTGGTCATCGCTTCACCCCCTCTGCCGATCCGGGGAAGGCCGCCAACTACCACATGCCTCCTCCGATGCATGTGGAGTCGCCAGCCAGCCGCTTCTTTTCACCTGACAGTGAGGAGTTTCGCCAGGGGGACGTAGCGCATGGGAGGATCACGCTATTCCTCCCAGACCCCCTCCCCCCTGAACAGGTGCCCCGACCGACCAGAGGAGGCGCTAGTGCAGCGACCGGGACACATACCCACATCCGGCTTCCCACCCGCAGACACGGCCAATTGTGTCTATAGGGACGCCCGACCAAGCCGGAGGTAACACGGGGATTCGAACCGGCGATCCCCGTGTTGGTAGGCAACAGAATAGAACGCCACGCTACCCGGACGCCCTGTTTTCAAGTTATCTACGGTCATAAAGGACAGCCAAAACTGGTTCCGCTTAGAAGATTCCCTTTTTGTCACTACAAATGTCTACGCTTTCTTCAAGTTAACTGCTGTTAAAATAGTGTTCGACTTAGAAACATTCCTGTCGCTTCCTCTTATCTAGTTAAAATACTCTTTACAGCCCAGTGAAGAGGGTCATCTTAACCCACTGGCACATTATTTGTTTTTGGCTCCCTTTGTTATAATCACAAACCCACCAAAGTGAACACCCAAGCTGCCCAATGTGCCAAGGCACACGTTGAGACAAACATCTGTGTCTAGACATTAATAATAAATTAGTGTTCTATAATAAATGTTGCTTCCTTTGCTCCGACCCGTCACTACTACATTACTAAGACGAGGGCTGGGAAAACGGGTAATATTGATCGGGTCAGGTCAGCGACCTCTAAAAGGAATTTCTGTTAAAAAGAATTCTCACCTATAAACTGCTCATTCACTGATTGGTCGATTCATTCATTCATTCGGTGTGACAGTTTAAATTCTCCCTTAGCATCAAAGTAGGCACAAGTAAGCATGTGTCCTCACACACTTTACATGATTGTAGAAAGGATCATCGGGAAGTAATCCCCCTTTTTTTATACATTTTAAAATTAATGCAAGGGATACCGTACTATTCAGCTACTATCTGAGCGACGGTGGGAGTCAGAAATATCTCCTAGCACTGCAATAAATATTTCATTAAATACTACTGTACATTTACTTATAATATTCTGTACAGTAAACATCAAACCCTGCCTGAAATATCTAGGTCAATACATGAGTCAAAACTGGGCCAACATTCAGTTAAGTAGTGATCAATAATACTGACATCCAATCAGTATCATCCAAGTGCATTAATAATAGGGGCTAAGTGAGTTACTATCTACTTTGGTGTAGGATGTACCAAACACAAACTAACAGGGAGCTGATTTATGTAGCCACTGGTCTACCTAATGGTTTACAAGCTGCAGTACTACCTGTATTAGGAAATCCTCTTTTCGTTTTGTTTTTCAGCTATGCTAGTTTGCTCCACAACACAGTGCACTATATAAACTAAAGCGACCTGAAAATGACAACATCCCCTCTCTCTGATATAGGAACCATGAAGCCTGGCAGATAACCGTGTAAAGCAACAAAGTGCAAATGAAATGACCGAAGGAGAAGGGTGTGACATAGGGAGACAGGGGTGAGGTTCAAACTGGCAGGGAAGAGACAAAAATTACTTCTGATGTCTGACTACACTCAGGCCTTCATCCTGGTGGTAGTCACCCCCTCTGCCTGCCCTGAATGTGGACTTCCCAGCTTCTGTTACAGCTGCAGCAGAGCAGAGCTGAGCATCTGGGCGGGGCGACTATCTGCTCAGCTTGCTGGAGCACTTGCCCTCTCGACTGCAGCCTTTGCCCCTGGGCAGCTGGAAGGGGCCTGCGCGGGCCTGGCGGCTGCAGCAAGTCTCCTGGTGGTGGGGGTACGAGCGGCGGGGAGGGGGTGAGCCCGAGAAGCTGGGGGGTGAGCGGCTGCGCCCCAGGCAGCCCCCTCCTCCGCCCCCACGGTGCTCATGCCGGGAGGGCGAGGAGCTGACAGAGCGTTGCAGAGAGGACGAGCTACGTGGGGAGGCGCTGGAGCTCCGGTGGTGGTGGTACCCATGGTGGTGGTGATGGGGGGAGCTGGTCAGGCTACAGATACCCATCCTGGAGCCAGCATGCTGGACCGATGAGCGGTGGTGGAGCGGGGAGCCGCGGGAGCCGTGCATCAGCTGTGCCAGGCAGGTCAGGAGGTCTGAGTCGCTTGTGCTGCCTGCCCTGATGCGGTAACGCCTAAACCTGAGTGGGCGAAGGTGGTTGGAGAGAATCGAAGAGGCCAGGTTATAAATTAACAACAAAGTCATATATTCCATGGCAAAAATAGGTCAACGAAAAGGCACAGATTGTTAGAGGGGAATTTCAAAGTGAACATATGATTTGATACACTATTTTTTTGTCACTGCCCACATGCGTTTGTGTATATATATATATATATATATATATATATACACTACCGTTCAAAAGTTTGGGATCACCCAAACAATTTTGTGTTTTCCATGAAAAGTCACACTTATTCACCACCATATGTTGTGAAATGAATAGAAAATAGAGTCAAGACATTGACAAGGTTAGAAATAATGATTTGTATTTGAAATAAGATTTTTTTTACATCAAACTTTGCTTTCGTCAAAGAATCCTCCATTTGCAGCAATTACAGCATTGCAGACCTTTGGCATTCTAGCTGTTAATTTGTTGAGGTAATCTGGAGAAATTGCACCCCACGCTTCCAGAAGCAGCTCCCACAAGTTGGATTGGTTGGATGGGCACTTCTTTGAGCAGATTGAGTTTCTGGAGCATCACATTTGTGGGGTCAATTAAACGCTCAAAATGGCCAGAAAAAGAGAACTTTCATCTGAAACTCGACAGTCTATTCTTGTTCTTAGAAATGAAGGCTATTCCATGCGAGAAATTGCTAAGAAATTGAAGATTTCCTACACCGGTGTGTACTACTCCCTTCAGAGGACAGCACAAACAGGCTCTAACCAGAGTAGAAAAAGAAGTGGGAGGCCGCGTTGCACAACTGAGCAAGAAGATAAGTACATTAGAGTCTCTAGTTTGAGAAACAGACGCCTCACAGGTCCCCAACTGGCATCTTCATTAAATAGTACCTGTTAGAGCCTGTTTGTGCTGTCCTCTGAAGGGAGTAGTACACACCGGTGTAGGAAATCTTCAATTTCTTAGCAATTTCTCGCATGGAATAGCCTTCATTTCTAAGAACAAGAATAGACTGTCGAGTTTCAGATGAAAGTTCTCTTTTTCTGGCCATTTTGAGCGTTTAATTGACCCCACAAATGTGATGCTCCAGAAACTCAATCTGCTCAAAGAAGTGCCCATCCAACCAATCCAACTTGTGGGAGCTGCTTCTGGAAGCGTGGGGTGCAATTTCTCCAGATTACCTCAACAAATTAACAGCTAGAATGCCAAAGGTCTGCAATGCTGTAATTGCTGCAAATGGAGGATTCTTTGACGAAAGCAAAGTTTGATGTAAAAAAAATCTTATTTCAAATACAAATCATTATTTCTAACCTTGTCAATGTCTTGACTCTATTTTCTATTCATTTCACAACGTATGGTGGTGAATAAGTGTGACTTTTCATGGAAAACACGAAATTGTTTGGGTGATCCCAAACTTTTGAACGGTAGTGTATATATATATATATATATATATATATATTGTTGTGTGATTTTTATGGTCTTATTAAAGCTGCTACAAGGAGATTTTCACCAATTATTTATCAGTCTGTATTTAATTTTGATGTGTCTATGACAGACATAGGCAAATGAGACCATCACCAAGATGAGATACTGCTATGTTATTATTCCAAATGTCATATCAATTCCCTGCAAAATGTGACAAAAGGAGTTACAGCACACAAACAGGATGCATAACCACAGTTAGAAATACTACATTACCTCATCGCTGTTCATCTTGCTAACAGCTGTTTTTCCAAAACACCACTATGTCTCTCACTCCTCTCTTCAAAACAAATGCATAAGCTACCCAAGCGTGAATATACATCTTTGCAACAAGAGGAAATGGGAAATGAAGCAGTTCTTCTTGTGAAACACTACCACTTTTGTTCACAGAGGTGCTCAGAGTCAACAAAAATCCAAAACGCCTCATAGTACATTTAAAGCAAAATAAATCCCTTGCAGATAAGGGGTTCATTTGTTGGGGTAATTATGTCAAATTGATAAAGTGTGGCTGGACAAGAACTTACCTGCCCTCCACCGTGGGGCGGCTAGGTGGCTTTCCAGGGGGCGGGCGGGGCAGGAATTGGGCAGCCAGCTGCTCGGGGCCAGGAGTAGGATTTATGGGTCGCGGGATCCTACTCTTGCGGGACAGAGGGCTAGAAGAAGAGGAGAGGGAGGGAGCTTCATCCCCTTGGCGGTCTGATCGGGAGCCCAGGAGGGAGTCTTCGTCCTGTGAGCGGTCTGAAGCAGATGAGAGCTGGTCTCTGGGTAGGGAGGCCACAATGGGGCCACGTCGATCAGAAAGGGATGGGGAGGCTGTGGGAGAGGGCACAGGGTGGCTAGCCTTCTTCTGTAGCAACTTCTCCTTGGCAGAGCCCGGAGGAGGGGGTTCCAGCAGGCTGGAGGGCTCCAGGACTGGGATGCGACTATGCCTGCGGTTGGGATCCTTACGGAGGGCAGGTGGGGAAGAGGCGGCAGGGCCACTCATCTCCCCAGTTGTCAAATTCCCTTCTGCCTTCTCCTCTTCTATCTGAGCTTGATTCTGGGGTTCCATGGTGCAGGTAGGGGAACTCGGGTCATTGTCGGGGCCTTTCAGCTTGGGGAAGGCCCCGATGAGTGAGTCCTCTTGACCATTAATGGACGGCCAGAGGTGGCTGTTGGCAAATACTGGGCTGTGAGGTGAACGAGGGGAGTGAGGAGAGCGGGGTGAGCGGGGTGAATGAGGGGAAGAAGATGAGCGAGGTGAGCGTGGGGAGGACACTCGGCTTGGCACAGGGCTATGGGCTTTGGTGTGGCTGTCTCCGTTGACCAGTGTCTCAGCCAGGGGGTCTGTTGGAGTGCCTGGCTGGGTGGGCACACGGTCCTGAATGAAGTTGATGTCTGTCTTGTACTCCCGAGGGCCTGGAGCCTCAGCCTCATCCTCGGCATGCCTCTCCAGCAGGAGGCACTGTGGAGCACTGTCTGATCCTGACTGTGAGGACAGCCCAGAGGGACGTTGAGCCGTCAACTGGAGTGGAGGGGTGGGGTGTTAGAGGGGAAAGAGTAAGAGTAAGAAAGAAAAAGAAAGGGGTGTTACTCTGAAAATGAAAGGCATTAAAATAAATGAGAGAAATATTTCAATTGTCAACAGCCTGTTGCTGATAGACTACAACATGTCGAGTAGTGCTGTAGTTATATAGCAAGAGCCGGATGCAGATGTGACATTTAGAGAGAAATTTGATATTATGGGGTATTGAATGGAGATTAGTTTGGCAACAGCATGCAATGCCATAGCTACCATTATCGGACCGAAACACACGAGTGCTATGGCAGTGTCAGTCAAGCAGTGAGTACTAAACCGGCAAGTAGGACAGGAAACGTTCACGCAACTTCGCAGGGGGCTTCAACGAGGAGAGGGTGAGAAACAAATAGAGGGAGAGAGAGAGAAAGAGAAGGAGAGAGAAGACAAAGACGATCTGAAACAAAAGAGACCATGCAACCTGTAGTCATGACTCTACATTCCAAACCAACATGCCAAAATCAGACAGACACACACCCCTATTCAGTTGACAATAACACATCCCCAGACACATGGACACATCTGAGCATGCTCTGTCTGGCCTGCACAATGCCCTTCCTGGTTTCTGGAGAGAGCTGCCTGACGACAACACAATGACCAAGCGACACAAAATAAACATAGAAGAAGGCAAACGAAGCAAAAGCAAAATCAGAACAACCAAAAACAAAACAAGTCAGCAAGCTGACCACTGGCATATGGTGAGTGATGTACTGTAAGAAGAGAGAGGACGCTGATTGGATGAGATGTGTCTCTGACACTACAGGACCGCAACTGGTTAATCACCTGCTGCAGCTGGGCACGAGTGATGCGTATGACAGAGGGAAACTTGGAATTGGCAGCGCCTGCCGGGATAGCTGGCAGTTTTCTGCGCGTGGGCGAGTGGGTGCCAGGGGCAGTGTTTGGTGGTAGTGGTAGGGAGGCGTGGCATGAGGAGGAGGAGGAAGACGAGAGGCGTTCCTGCTGCCACCGCCGCCGTTGCTGCTGCTGGTCGGCAGACTGGCTGCGCCTCATGCCCGGTGGTTGGCACTGGTGCAGGGGGTCCGACAGGGTGGTCAGAAAGGTGTGTGGGCTGGGAGAGCGCAGTAGGATGGGGCTGGATATCCGGACCAAAACTTCCTCGGGCAAGGACGGAGGAGAGGTGGGGAGCTAAGAGAGGGAAGGGAGAGAAGTGGGAGATGGAAAGAGGAGGTTTCGTGAGACAGATGAGGGAGTGAGACGACGGAGGGCGGAGAAGCCATGACATGGGACGAGCAGGTTTAAAAGGGTGGAACAGTGCAGTGTGAAGTTGTTTAGAACTGGTCAGCTGTGGCCAAAAAGAGGGTGAGAGGATCGAAAGGGCAGCTTGAGGCTGTGGGATGTAGGAGTAGTGGATTATGGGAAGGAAGTGTAGATTTAGAGCTCAGTGGGAGTGGCTCGGTTAATGGGGAGGGTCAGAGGATAAGAAGGGCATTCATTTCTCTTGTATAGAAAATGTTTCTCTACGCTCTAGAATGAAAGCAACTGATGTTAGACTTTGTTAAGATAGAATCTGGATTTAGTAAAAGAGGTATGCTGAATGTTATGAATAGCAAAGAAGCAAACAACTCATTTAAACGTTTAAGTAAACCAAGGCTAATTTCGGAAATGAATCCATTTAATTTGCAAGCAACCAAAAGCAAGTTTTTTGTGAAGAAAAGTTAGTCAGTCTGTTGCAAATGAGCATCTGCAAATAAGATCAAATATGCATGAAATCAAATGCAAATCAAAGTGTGTTTCAAAGCCATGAGCTCTCTCTCTCTCCCTCTCTCTGCCTTGATCTGATAGAAGCTCTGATGATAACACAGTTATCTCTATTTCTAAGAAATATATGCAGGCAAAGAAGCAAGCACACATAAAGCAGTAACATTTTGCTTCAGATCAGAGCAAGATGCAGCTGGTGGATCACTAACAGTCATATGATTAAAGCACTGAAGTTCTACAGCTAGAACTCTGACTCTGTACAGCTTTTTAACTTTGTAAAATGCCAAGTACAGTCAGCATAATGTATGTTCTGTCATGGAATGGGACTGGGAGGGAGGGACCTTACCTGAGTGAGAACTCCTTCAGCCAGAGCTTCAGCTGGGCTGGTCGGAGTGACGGGTGGCAAGTTCCCCGGAGGGTCCACGTTCAGCTCTAGCCTGTCCACCTTGGCAGATCCTGTGGAGGAAGCCATTGCTTCCTGCTTAGCTTTGCCAGAGCTGGGGCTGTGGCTGCCCCTCTCCCACCCAGGAGAATGCTCTGTTGGGTGGAGCACCTCTGGCTCCTCTTCGTCCTCCTCTGAGGGGCTGGTGGTAACCTTGGCCCCAGGAGATCCACTGGGTCGCTCCACCATTACCCACTCCCTAGAGTCAACTTCCTGTCTTCCAGAGCTCAGGTTGAGAGCCACGAAGCCCCCACTGCTCGCTGCCCCCTCTCCCTGCTCTGCTGAGCCTGGGGATGCTGGCTTAGGAGAGCCACCTCCAGAAAGGAACTCCTCATCATAGTGCCAGACCCTTTCAGGACGTTCCCTGGCAGCTACAGCTTGGAGCTGGGCCACTGGGACCACTGCAGCCTCCTCAGGATCTTTCCCCTGTGGCTGAGCCCCCAAATGCTGCTTCGCTGAGCTAGATGCATAAACAAATACATTCAAAAACAGCAATATCTCTATTGTGCTACAAGCACAGGGTGTGAACAAAATTTTGGAAATGAAACACTGCAAACCGTGACGACAAACTGAGCAGACTGATGGCAAAATAAATAACAGAATTGTTGTCTTGTGTAACACAAGAAGATGTTTGAGGGGTGAACTGACCAGGCGTCCACGAAGCGCTCTGGACTGGGCTTGGATTCCAGGCCCAGTCTTCTCTCCAGCTCCAAGCTATAGATGTTGCGAAGCTTCCTCAACAGGGTGCCATCACGGTCCGAAGGGACCACATCAGAATGCACTTTGACTGGTGATCCCAGGCTGGGCCCAGTGTAGGGGCTTTGATGGCCCTGGTTGTTGCTGTGCTCCTCTTCTGCTGCTGCCTGTGGAAACAAGTCCATTTGCAACTTGTAAGAGACTTATGATAAATTTCAGTTGAGTACTTTGTTGTCATTGAAAACTTAACAAAACCACAAATTCTCACACTCCAGCACTACATTTTCAAACAAATGTGAAGTATAGAAGTTTCTATCCGTCTGCTCTTCATCAAAGCATGTGACCGGCTGTGCAGCCTACCTTCCAGACTGCGGTCCTGATACGGTTGCGGTTGCGGTCCAGCTCCTCCCAGACGTCAGCCTCCTGGTTGCGGTGAGGGTGGACTGGGGAACCAGGCAGGCGATCTGGAGCTGGGTTGTTCTCCCCGTCACTGAGCTGCTCATCCTGCAGAACCTCCTCCGTGTTCTCCCGCATCAGGTCGCCCGGGATCAGAGAGGCATTCGCCATGCTGGAACGTAAAAGTGTACACATAGATTTTTTTTTCCAAATCATATTGTATTTGATCTCATATGTAGCTCAAGCCAACCCATCCAACCTATCCAAACCCAGTCCTCAAGGACCCCCTGTCCTGTAGATTTTCATTGCAGCCTTGCATAGGTAGGCCTGCTTGTATTTACTCAACCAATCATATTATAGCACTTAATTATGTCAGATGTGCCAAATCTGACATAACTAACTGCATATTGGTTGAGTAACTACATGCCAGTATACCAATTCAGCATTACAATGAAAATCTGCAGGGCAGGGGATTACTGAGGACTAGGTTGGGAAAACGCTGACCCAGTGAAAGGTTTATGACTCAATTTAGTACATGGGGCAAACTGATACAATTCAATATCTAATATGAATTTGCAATACACAAAATAGCAATCGAGCTTTCATTCTTTTTTTCTTTTTTTTTTTACAGACTGGATGGACAAATATATATTTTCATCAAACATATTTGGGTTTTCAATTTTGAAAAAAGCAACAAAGAACTGATTCAACCGAGAGTGAATTGACCTCAACTAACCATGACCAAAACAGCCAATACGCTGCAAACACGTACCCCAAGTGAGCCGGTGTGAGGCGGGTGTGGTGCTGGGGAGTGGTGGCGCTTGCATTGATAGTCAGGGTGCCATCTGTGCCTGTCCTTTCCCAGTCGTACGGGTCGTTCTCCACTACGTTGTAGGTTTTCATGCTGTTGTCAAACACTGACATCAGCAGCTGTAACAGCACGAGACGTAAAGAAACAAAATGTTTTTTTTTCTCGTCTTTTAAAAATTCTGGAAGATTCGGGCAAGATAAGGTACACTCAGACATGAAGCAGCTCGGGTAACTTTTTGCCAGACTCTTTATGACAGCGAACAACACAGGAGAGGGGGTGACCTGGTAAAAAGTTGAGAAACACTGAACTTTTGAGCGATATGGGCAATATATCCCCTGGCAATGGCCAATCAGATTCACGTGTTTCACTTCTTGCCTACCGCGCTGAAAAAAAAACAAAAACAAATTTTGGTTCCTAATTCCCACTAAAACAAAAATGGATGAGAGGCAAATCATTATGGTCTGTGGATTCCCCATTTTAATACAATATTCAGCTATTGTTCTCTTTTTTTCTTAAATTTATTTCTGATTTTTCCCTTTTTCTCCCAATTTAGTGGCCAATCGCTCCCTATTCTGGTTCAAACATCCTACCTCGTACTGCATGCGTTCGCCAACTGCATCTCTCCGGCCAGCAGTCTTGAAGGAGACGCCTCACCACTTTCGTGACAAGGCGAATCCAGGCTGAACCACTGCTTTTTCCAACACACACAGAGACGCATTCATGTGACCAACACAAGCTGACTCCGCCCCCTCCCGAAGACAGCGTTGCCAATTATTGCTGCTTAATCGAATCCGGCCATAGTCGGATCTGACGAGACCGAGGCGCGAACCCCGGTCCCCAGTGGGCAACTGCATCGACACAAAGCCGATGCTTAGACCGCTACACCACCGCGGACCCAGCTATTTTTCTCTTCATTAAATGAAACATGGAATACCAAGAAAGAGATGACTCAAACAATAAATGCACTGATAAGTCTCATATGAATTGATGACCTACACGATTAGCTACTGACTAAAATGTTGTGAGCACATCGGAGCTATTTGGAGGAGGCAAAAAAACACAGGGTGATATGCCCACAAGCAATTAACACCAGCAGCAACTTCAGCAATACACCGCTTTGTGTATGGAACACAGCTTTAGGCTTAAGACAAGAAGACTGGACGGGGTACTCAAAAGATTCTGCAGATACGTCTATTCAGTGGTCACGAGACAGCTGAGTCGCTAGTTTGAAAATGCAGTCAGCTTCTTAGCTGTTGCCTAGTGCTGTGGATCTCCAATATGGCTGTCAGGGGTGGCTGCATGACTTCACCTGCCATAAGACAGTTATGCTGACATTATGTACCACAAGCAATCACTTGTCTACAAACCTTTTATTTGATAAAGTTTTGAACCAGCATTTAAAAAAAAACAAAAAACAGCCAACATTCTGAAATCCAACAAAAAATCAACAACACATGACTCCATCACCTGATAGTCAGGCTTGGTGAAGTAGTCAAGGCTGGAAATGTGGTCCAGGAACACACTAAACTCCGAGGGCAAATGTTTGAGCATCAGCCGATGGTCATAGGTCTCCTTCAGCTTCCCCACATGTTCCTGGAACACAAACACACACGCAAACACACAAAGTTACACAACATACGCACGCACGCACGTGCACACAAAATCTGTCACCACTCATGACTTACAGCGACCTCAACAATGCCGATTAGATTCTAGAAGCGGTAACATTTATTGGTCATCCTTACTTTGTCCTTGATCTTTCTCCATGGCAACTGGCCAACCAGGAACTCCACCAGCATGTAGAAGAGGGACCAGAGGTCATCATGACGACCCATTTCCTGTAGAATTGATTCATCCCAAGGTGAAGTTAAAATTATTATCTGACCACCGGACAGGTTGATAATGTTTTATTGTTAAAAAAAAACCAAAACAAAAACCCAGATGTGCGAAATGACGCAACACAGGCGAGACACTGACAGGAGCCGATTGTGGGGAATAGCACATGTAGGAGTGTTTGGCTTGCCACCCCTCATACACTACACAACAGCTCTGATGTGAGGCTAACACTGACCTTATTCTTGTGTGCATTGACAGATGCGTAACGGACCGTTCCCCTGAACCCTGCCACAGGCCGAGGCTGACAAACAGGAGGAGAGACAGAGGAATCAAACACTGCTGCTGATATGGTCTCTATAGTCAGGCCCATTAAATTCACAGGCACAAAACAGCATGATGAAAATAGACAAAACAAAAAAAAAAAAAAGATGGAAAGAAAATCTCCATAGAATACATTCCTTTTCAGCTCAAAATAGCACAGAAGATAAAAAAGAGAAACTTACAAACTGCATCTTCGCCTTCCATCGTTACTTAATTTAGGTTTCGACACTTGCACAGCCACAGCGTATGATGTGTGTTACAGGAGGGTACTTACAGGTCGGACCTCCTGGGAGGAGTTGGTAAACTGGCGAGCCAAGCCAAAGTCCAGCATGTAGCACGTACGGCAGGTGCTGGGGAAGCGACCCATGGCAAAGTTGGACTGAAGTAGTGATGGAGAAACAAAAGGGGTAATGAGGCGATAGGTAATCAAATGATAAAGATTAAGGAGAGACATCAAACTTTATTGGTTTTATGTCAAACTGTTTGTATTCATGTGGTACCTGGGGGATAACTTATCTCTACGGTGGGAAATAAATTTACTGCGACGGCTTCAAATACACAAGGACTTAACATTTCATTCTGTTTCAGGCATTTAGCCAAGGCTCTTATTGAGACAGACTCATGAAAAGTGCAACGGTGGAATACGATAAATTGCTGGATTGGCAAAATTGCATTAGCCAATATTAGAGAGTGCACGGGTCAGTACAAAAGCACTTAGACATTATGAGACAAAAATATTTCTATAAACCGAAAATGTATAGGTCAAAGAGGGCTAGAGAAGGAAAGGGAAATATTTATTTAGTCAATAATAAAAAGATAAGAGATCCTTGCCTAAATCCCTTTACTACCTTGCACACTTAATAATTCTAGATACAGAGATACTCTTAGATTCCTTTTTCTTTTTTTTGATATTCCTGTACTCCTGGTCTTCCTCCTTTTAAAATATTGAGATACATCCCTTATGTTTTTACATGAAAAATATAAGTTGAGTTCCTTGCTAACTAGGCAATAAAAGCTCCATCAAACGGTCTTGATGCATGCTCCATAATCCAGGTAAGAAAATCAAAGAAGGTTGAATCAGTTCATCTGTCAATAAACGTTACATCCAGATGAACTGATTCAACCTTCTTTGACTCAATCTGAACTGTCCATCCATCCATTTTCCAAGCCGCTTATCCTAAGTAGGGTCGCAGGATGCTGGAGCCTATCCCAGCAGTCATAGGGTGGAAGGCGGGGAAACACCCTGGACAAGTCGCCACACCATCTCAGGGCAGACACATTCACACCTAGGGACAATTTAGTAAGTCTGATTCACCTGACCTACATGTCTTTGGACTGTGGGAGGAAACCGGAGCACCCGGAGGAGGTGGATGCGGGGAGAACATGCAAACTCCGCACAGAGGACGACCCGGGATGACCCCCAAAGTTGGACTACCCTCTGGGCTCGAACCCAGGACCTTCTTGCTGTGAGGCAACAGTGCTAACCACTGGGCCACCGTGCCATCTGAGCTAGTTTAAACCATTTTCAGCTACCGTCACATCAGGTCTCAATTGACTCACCGGTTTGATGTCACGGTGCAGGAAGCCGACTGAGTGGATGCTCTCGATGGCCTCCAGGATCTGGCGTCCCAGACGCAGGGTGGTGCTGACACTGAAGGTGCCCCTGGTCATACTCCTCCTCAGGTCGGCCAGGTTACGGCCCTGAAAGAGTTCATGTACAAAATAACTTGACACGGGACCAAGCCAGGTTTTTCTTTTTTTTCTTGCTATACACCAAAGCTTCAATGACTTGCCCAAATTCACTGGCCAAACACACACACACACAAATATAATTTCAAAATAGCATGAGACTATCAGCCTGTGTACAACTATTACATCTACATTCAGCTCCATCATCACTGGACTCACTGGTTGGTAAGCTGGGTAGTAGACTTACCTGAAGCTCCATCACCACGTAGTTGAAGCGATCATTGCGGCCGCATCCCACAAAGCGACAGATGTGGTCTTTACCTGAAAGAGGCAGAGAGAACGACACGTTCTCAGGAGGGTTCCTAAAGGGGGAGGGAGCGGGGGAGCAAGAAGTCTCTTCAACGGTACGTCACGATATCTGTGGTGTCATTTCACCGTACGATATGTTGCGCTGCATGAATCTTAAAGATCCAGCCATCCATCAATTATCCAAACCGCTTATCCTGCTCACAAGGTCGCGGGATGCTGGAGCCTATCCCAGCAGTCATTGGGCGGCAGGCGGGGAGACACCCTGGACATGCCACCAGTCCATCACACACACATTCACACCTACGGTCAATTTTGTACGGCCGATTCACCTGACCTACATATCTTTGGACTGTGGGAGGAAACCGGAGCACCCGGAGGAAACCCACGCAGAAATGGGGAGAACATGCAAACTCCACACAGAGGATGACCTGGGATGACCCCCAAGGTTGGACTACCCCCGGGGCTCAAACCCAGGACTGTCTTGCTGTGAGGCGACCGTGATAACCACTGCGCCACCATGCCGCCAATCTTGAAGATGTGCATTGTCATTTCCTATTCCCTCTCCAGTCGCTACAAGCCCACCGCCACTCAGCTTCCCTGAATGACCTCCTGACTGATTTATAGGGCACTATTCTGCATGTGTGTGTGTGAATATATATGTACTTTTCTTTCTTTGTGTGTGTGTGTATGTGTGTGAATATATATGTACTTCTCTTTCTTTGTGTGTGTGTGTGTGTGTGTGTGTGTGTGTGTGTGTGTGTGTGTGTGTGTGTGTGTGTGTGTGTGTGTGTGTATACACTCTGGTCTCTGGAGATATTGCTGTGTTGGCAGCCCTGCTGCAGCCACACCCCAGACTTCTTCAGCATAGTGCAAAAAAAAAATTACCCAATGTTCATCTATAAAGCAGCACACACACAATTGTCAAAATGAAAACACACACACACACACACACACACACACACACACACACACACACACACACACTTAAACCTCAGATTTTTCCCTTCACTGCCCTTAGTTTGCATTTTTACCCATAATTCGACACAGCTGCAAATCACTCTAATTTAAGGGCACAATAAACAGAGCAAGGGGAGGCAGAAAGGAAGGAAGAATCTAAAAAGACAAAAAGTAAAACGTTCTATTATTAGCTTTCCGTGTTATTAGCACTTTATAAACCCATTTATCTGCTTACAAGGCGTTTGGGTCAGTGTTTGTTCTTCGGGAGTGGGCAGTGAAGCAGTGTTTGGGGGCTGGGGTTCAGCTGTCTCACATTACATCCTGGTTCCCTCAGGAGGAAAACAGACCCATAATGCTTCAGGCCAGGGCCATTAGACAGCAAACATGATCTGAGCCCATTGATTTTCCCCTCTCAGCAGAGAGAAAGAAAAAGGCATGATGGTACAAAAAAAAAGGGCAGGAAGGAAGAGAGGAGGTAAGGGACAAGGTTAAAAAAAAGAAGAAATGAGCAAATAAAATGCCCCACCACCCCCACCCCAAAGAAAACTCTCCCAACTGCTTTGTTGGTACTCGGTCTCCATGTGAAACAGGGAGTGTCCCAGCATGCTCACAAATTCAACGCCTCCCCTCCTTTTTTTTCCCCCTCACCCTTGTCGCCATGCATCTCAACCTTCCAGGTTGTGCCACTCAAATCCTTGGGCTTTAAAAAACAGGGAGGGGGTTCTGAATCCCAGAACAAGAAATGACTGGGACGTGTCGGCTATCCCTGGCGAATTGTGACCCGTTTTGTACTACAGAGACGGAGGCGAACTGAAGTGAACTAAAGCAGAGCTGGAATCTGAGCCAAAGTGCGTTTGGAGATGAGATGGATGATCTACGGCTGGTCTCGGATGGAGGGATTGATCTAGAAGGCTGTAGATGTGAAAAGGGTGTCCATGTACTTGCTGAGGGCTTAGGTTGCTCTTTATGCCAGTTAGCACATATCGTTTCACAATCTATTGTCAATGAATCAGAATCAGAATCATGTCTATTGGTCTTGTAGCTTTGCACAAACATGGAATTTGACTCCAGTTTTGTGGCTCTCTCAATGTACTTAACACAGAATAACAACACTACAACACAACAATCTCCAGATATATACATAAGGATTGACTTATACAGGCGAAATAAGAGGTGATAAGGTGCAATGGTGCAGAGAATATATCAGAGATGCTGAAATAGATGTTAGCAGGTTACTTGCATACATGTCTGAGGTAGATGGACATGGACAATAAAGTCATATGCATTAAAAGGTCACAATTTTCAACATTATCTCTATATAATTGTTGAAGGGATAACACTCCCATTAGTAGCCATGACGCTGAGCAGTCTTATTTGTGTCTCTGAAATTCAGCTGAAATTGTGTCCGCCTGTGATGTCACCGGCGGCCACTTTTCTGTCCAATTTTGGCAGCATCTCAAACGCAGACAGAACATTTTTCAGTATTATAGCTGCAAATGTGTTATCCCTACAACATGCATGTAGAAATAATGTTTAAAATCATGATTGTTTCCCTTTAAATCAGCTTAGGATTACTGCAAGAAGAGATGTTGATTTAAATGGGAATCAGAGGGTGTAGCTCTGTCACTACTATGTCATTTTCTGTTTTTCCTTGGTGTTTTCATGTTTATCTGTGGGCCTGTCATTCCACCAGACCCAGAGCAATTCCAGGCCACAAAATGTTTCTCTGAACGCTTGCTTTTTATCTGCCAAGGATGCAAAAGGACAAACAGGATACATGCTGCCAGGTCCGGTCAATCCATCCTAGCAATGTAACTGAACCCACTGAATCCATTTCGACTCACCCTGGAGCTTCTTGAGCACGGCCACCTCCATCTTTAGCACCTGTTTGGGCTGCTGGGCCGATTCCACCTTCAGTGCCACACTGACCCGCGTGAGCTGGTCCAGTGCCTCGTAGATCTCCCCAAACCCCCCGCCCCCGATTTTCTTTACCTGGGGTAACAGGGGCAAAGAGACAGAAAATGAAAATTTGCTAGGTCCAAAACTACATGTATGTTTATGCATACAGGAGGCTGGTCCCAGGTTCAATTCCAGCCAAGTGTCCTTGGGCTATGTACTGAACCTGTAACTGTTTGCTTGCTGCAGATGAGTATTGGTTAAGTGATGCTGAGATGAAGAGGAGTGGGTATGCACAGCTTAATGTCCATTGTGAGGATGTACCAGTATCACTTTCTCACTGTAAATATCGATCCAAAGATAAATGTTTCAGTATTGACTGATACTGAGTACTATTTTGATCCATTACATTTGATAAACACTGCAGATTTAAAGCATTAGTTTGGGCTCAATGGGTAAAATAACTGAGACAGAATCAGCTCTTTTCCACCACTGATGAAATACATTCAGGCTTCCCTACGCCAAAAATGCAGTAAATCAAGCCTTTTTTCCCCCCTTTTAGGCCATTTTATGTCATGTTACTCATGGATTTTAGTATCAAATTTTAGTCTTGGGTAAAATCTCTGACAAGACACTCCATTTTTAGCCTGATATCTGGAACCAGTATCGGAGCATGCTTAGTCCATTTTATCTGTGGTGCCTTTGCACTGTAGTCCTTTGTTTTAACTTGTGCTCTGTGTTTCGGTAAAGAATTGGAGCTCAACTTGACTCCAACACATCTACGCAACAAAATTCCCAAGACAAATTCTTTCACATTAACAGCACTTGCAGTTTTGATTATGGTATATTGCTGATTTAACAGTTTTCTTTATTTTGTCTTCTTTCATGTTGTTGTTTTTTTCCAGACCCTACCCATTCATCCGCACCCCTCACAAGTAGTAGTGTTTTAATTTCCCCTAAACTCCCCACACGTCCTTCAGTGTCCTCCAACACACACACACACACACATACATTTGTGCCATACCAGGAGCTAAACTGAGGGGATTAGCTGCAGTATTGTTATGTAACTCTTCTCCTAAGAAGACAGGAAGTGGTGCAGCACTGCCAAATAGGAGTAGAGTAGCCTCACATGGGCACCCAGGTTGGCACAGCATGGAGAGACATGGGCCCTTGGGGTAACACTGCTGCTGCCTATAGCTCGCTGCACTGCCAGAAATAGCAACTCAAGCTATTTTTAGGATTTCACCTCACTACGCTGCAGCAGCAGTGCCTGGACAGAGAGGCTCCGACCTCAAACTGCCCAGGCCACAGGTAAGATAGGAGAGGAGAGAGGAACTGTCCAATGACAGAGTAAGGCTGGGGGAAAGCAATTGGTGCATCGATGTCTGGGCTGTGAGGAACACCTGTGTAGAACTAACCCTTTTGTATAAAACTGTGTGCGTGCGTGCGTGCGTGCATGCGTGTGTGTGTGACAGGGAAGAAGCTTACGGGCACAAAGACAGTTTGCATCCACTGTGGGACCCATAAGAACTGTCGGTTCAAGTTGAACTGATAATCTGTCAGCTATCAGCTTAAACTAAACAAACAAACAAACACAAAAAGCGTCAAGTTACTGAACCTGCTGATAGTTATTTTCTGTTTACCAAACTTCCCACAATGTAACGGCTACACCCATTGTTTCCTTCTGATCAAATATGTGAACCTCGTTACTCACTGGAAGCCAAACAACAATGAAGCCGTTGTGGGCTGTTGTTGCTTGCGGGCGTGGAGGGGGGTTGAGGAGGGATGAGGATGAGCTAGGGACAGGCAGTGATGGGGTCGGGGGGGGGACACACACTTTCTATTGTCACTTTATACACGTGTTACTTACCACTTTCCATCGTTCCTTGACCAGGGCGAGGACACTTAGGATGTCGGTTTGCTCTGCTCCCCCACTCATCCCGCCAGTGGACCAGGCCCAAGGATCTTAGTGCTTTCCCCTATGACCAACCAGCCTCAGACTGGGACTGGCATCTGGGCCCCACCGGAGAACCCTATAGAAGCCCAAGAGAGTGACAATGCTCTACAGTTATCACAAGACAAACTCTCACAGTGGTAAACAAATAACAACCTTAGAAGCACAGGGATTTCAGTTGATTTATGCTAGTTTTCCTATACAGAATCACATCTTGTGCCAATTCTTGAGACTTAATCTAGTATGTTAACATATCCATAAGGGTTCTCATATATGATCAGTGGTAAAAGAAGAAAGAAATACACTTTATTTTTGTCAATGTGCAGTTTGGTTACAATAAATTTGTCTTCTGCATTTAACCCATCTTATTGTATAAGAGCAGTGGGCAGCTGCAGCAACCGGGGATCAACTCCACTTCTTCTTTCCATTGCCTTGGTCAGGGGCACAGACTGGAATATTAACCCTAACATGCATGACTTTTGGATGGTGAGAGGAAACCGGAGGAAACCCACGCAGACACAGGGAGAACATGCAAACTCCACACAGTAAGGACCTGAGATCACCTGGGGTTCAAATCCAGGACCTTCTTGCTGTGAGGAGACAGTGCTAACCGCTGGGCCACCGTGCCCACTGCTCTGTGCCAGCTGTGTCATTGTTTTCCTACGGGAAGACTGGTGGCGTCCAAATAGGTGGAAGCACTACCCTTGGTGCGGCAGGGTGCACCGCTCGAAATTGCCACCGAGCGCTGCACTCAAAGTTCAAATTATTTCAACTTTGACCTCGGTTGCCACTGACCTTTCAAAGTGCAACCAATGAGATAACAGTTGTATGTAATTTAGCCAGAAGCGACATATGCAAGCAGGGGAGGTAGAGAGTGATAGAAGAAAAACTTACTATATACATATAACCCATTAAAAACATACCATGATCTTGGCAGGAAAACTAATGCATGCTGAAATGTCAGCAGTCAGATGGGGCGACCCGGTTTGTGAATAGGCATATAGTTCACGAACTCAGCTAAATCCAATGCTAAAGTTAGCTTAGCTATGACGACGTATAGTACCTGCACTGCGCTTTGCCTCTGCACCAAGTGTCTGAACTATGCTCTGTGTCTTACGTCATGGTGAGCAAAGAGCAAACTTCTTGTCATCTGAAGGCAGCCTAAGATGTTGCTCGTTATAATACATGCCAATGTTCTCTGCATGTTGATTATAAAGGCCAACATTTCGCCAAGACCTAAATAAGGGCAGGCAAGATTGGATGTAGAATGTAAAAGTAAATCTGCGTGTCGCCAGAGTAAAAGTTAACCCCTCTGTTTTAGCACCTGATGATTTTAATCCACAGTCTCAGCTGCAGCTGTCACACCTGCTACTAGCAGCTGTCTTTCCAGACAAACTTTCCCTACATCAGTCAGTCAACCCCACCAGCTGTCAAGATTTATTAAAAGTAGTTCTGTGTTACATACCCAAAATGTAATACCCAATTCAGAGTCTAAGATTACAAAATGTTTTATCCCAGTATCAGATTCATATGTCTATTAACTATCTCGTGTTTGAGAAGTTAAGCCACATTATTCTTTAGCTTTTTGGAAGTTGTACAACCATGCCGTTTAATCTCCTGCCCGTCTGTACCTTGGTAGGAAGAACGCTGCTTCTTAACTGCTTCTGCATCAGGAAACAATTTTGTCATTTGCCAGTTTAGTCAAAACCCAAAAATATGAGTCAATCCAATATTCCCAAGTGGTGCTTCCCATCTCTATCAGAACATCTTGTGAAGATTTAGACACCGACCCGCTGCTGGAGAAACTCTGCGCCAGAAGAACTCTTCAGATCTCGTCTCGGAAGACAAGTTGGAGCGCTAAGACAAATCCGTTGCAGTTTGCCTTTGTGCTCACACTGCACAACACCCATCTCACAAAACAGCAGGCTGTCTAAACAACAAGGTTCACGTGGAGTTTCCTCTGGAAAAGCTGTGTCTGTGGTGCTATGTTACACAACAGCCATGTCACAGATAATCATCTCTCAGAGGAGCACACACTGGCAACTTCCTCTAGTTTGGCTTCAAACACACAAAGCGGGCCTGGCAAACCTGATTTCAAATAATCATTCTATATGGACGTCTATAGTTACGCAACAAGACTCCTTAACACCATTTGGTTCACAGGGCATGATGCTGACATCAAGAAGGCGATCAATCCCATCAAGCATTGTGATGGATTTGAGAGCTCCCAGAGGGCAAAAAAGGCTGGAATACACAACAGTGAAATGAAGAAGACGATGAAATCTGACACAGGGCTGACACTCAGGGAGGAATGTGGCCTCGCTATGGCAGCATCTTTCCAATTCCCAGCAAGGGGAGCATTGGATAGGAGAGGGCTGAACTCAAAGAACCCAAGGATGGATACATGCCACTATCTGTGGGTGCAGATGTTCAATTTTTCCAAATTTTCTCTTGTTAGGGTTTCGATTTTGCATTCTTTACAAGACACGTTGTTCTCTGATCTAAATATTCTCGGACAATCTTAAGTCTTCTTACTTCAGAATGTCGCATCAAGTACATTCCTACCTACCATGTCTTCTACATGGGCATCACATCAAATCTTTAACTTGCTAAACGTTGTTTTGGTGCAAGATGAGGCCATAAAAACAAAAATATAGCCAAATGCACATCCAAAACTAAGTAGGGCAGGTGCTGGATAAAACCATGCCGGCATACAGAAAGATATAGAAAGTAGGAACATTATCTGCACACTGGAATAAGAGCTCCCTCATTTCACTTTGCAAATTTTTAACCAAAATGGTCTTCATCAAGCAAAATGCAAACGACAACACACATCTTCAGGTTTTTGCCTGGATGAAACACTGCTAAATAAAAGAAGAGAGTTCTTAATTCAGGGTGTGGATTTCTTCACAACCACGTAAACAGAAGATATTGAGGCCACAAAGCCTTGTCCATGTCATGAAACAGGAAAAAAGTAGGATACTAAATTCCAACTATAAATGGACCCAGCGTTGTATTCTTAACAGCAGTAGAATGGTGCCTTTCTACGTTGGCCTCAACCCCAGAGGCAAATGTGGAATGGAAACGAATGGTAAGAATCTTATTTGAAACTTCAATTTGGTCTAATGCATCTTTGTTAGATGGATTAAAAAGCAAGATTCTGAAGCAGAACACAGCCTGTTTACAAGAAAATAAGGTCACGTTCCAGCTACCATGTACCTCTCCTTAATAGCCACATCCAAAAAGCCATATTTGAAAGCTATGAGTGCAGAAAGGGTCTGCCGATCCATGCATTTTTACATATAAATCCTAAAGTAAGCCAGATTTGGGGAGACGTCTTTTAAAGAGATGAGTAGATTTCCTCATGGAATGCTAAATCGAGGATGACAGAAAACAAACGATCAAAGTGATTCAAACCCTGCGATCGGGGTCTTGGTAAACACCGTAACGAAACAACCTCTGCGCTGAGTTCAGTGTCAGAACTTCAAGGTCACCTTTTTTCCAGGAGTTTGTGACTGTTTGATTAATTTGTGAGAAATCAACATTAGACACGCTTGTCGCTCAGCCTCTTTCCCGGCAGTATATGGACTTGAGTTATTTCTTCAAAATCGACCAAAAGGAGATGGTAAGGAGGCTGCCGTTTTCCAAATTCCCCCACAATTCCATAGTTGAGAGGGGGAATTTCTAAAATAAGGGGATTTGGGTACACACACGCACACGCACACGCGAAACGGCCCCTAAACTGGTTCAGCAACTGAGCCAACCCGATACCTGCCAAGTAAGCACGCTGGAGTCGCTTCAACAAGTACAGTACACACACACATGCACACAAACATACACACACACACATACACACACACCAGACTGGCTCACACTGTGACTAATCTCACGCCTCACAGAGAAGCATGGCAACGTTTCTCTTTCTCCTCCTCCATCTCCTCCACCTCCACTTGTGTATTCCTTCATCATCATAAAAAAACAAAACAATCTGGGGCAGAAAAGCAAAAAAAAAAAAAGACCAACGTGTGAACACCAACTGCTGTTTCTGCGAGGCATGCTTCCTGACCCCAGCATGGCCACAGTGACGATGGTGCAGTGCCATTTCCATTTGCTGACTGCAGCTTGTCGTCTCCTCTTGCTCCGCCGGAGACTCATTTTATGGCTGGATCAAGCGACAGGTTCGAGACGCAAAATGACAAGTCACCTCTCAGGCCATCCCTCCGGTTCTCTAAACCCGGGTGCAGAGACGATTTTGAACCGACCCCCCCCCCCCCTGTAAATATTGCCTGGGGAGAAAAAAAAACTACCTAAGGATGAGGACTAAAATGCGCCTGCAAATACATTCACCCCTCCACGCAGGCACACTTTCCCAATCAAGTGCAAATAACTGAGCAAATAAACTGATTAAAACAGCCACCCAGTTCACTTTAATCACATCTATTTACTGGCCCGAGAGAGAGAGGGGGGGGGGGGGGCTAGCTGCTGCCGTCAGAAGCCGTCTTCTAGGGAAGACTACGCACCGAATGTCATGCGGTGTGTATTCATGAGACAGGGGATGACTGTGTCCAACCGTCCTGTGACGGGGGACGCCTTTACTTAGACCATTCTTCCAAAAAAATATTTAAAAATGGACTTCCAGTGCTGCATTACAGCACAAACGCGAGAGCCGAGTAAAAACCTCATAAGTGAACCGGACAGCGAGCAGGCGCGCAGCTGTGGGTGATGAGGCGGCGTCGGCGGAGTCCTGACAGGTAGGCTGCACAACGGGGCCGCGGCGACGTCAAAACACGTTTGTCATGCCAGCTATGTAGCGGTCAGCAAAAAAAAAAATTAAAAAAAAAATGCACATAATATATAATTTACTCTGTTATTATTGCCCGCTGTACTGGCTCGAGTGAGAGCTGTTGCGTAGCGAGGTGGGCTGATTGCCCGTCCACAGGCCACGCTACGGCTCATCCTCCTCGGCGTGGAGGTTAGCAGCTCGGCCAACACTCAGCGTGACAAACCCCCCCCAAGCCGCCCGTTTGCAGATCGATGAGTGGAAGGCAGTCGTGGCTATGCTACAATGGCGATCGTATGCTATCGTTCCGACAAGCACGTCCGCCGTGTCCTTACCTTCAGGTCCTTGCTCCAATCCTTGATCCGAGAGGGGCCGGGTGTGGTTACAGAAAATCCTCTACGTTGGGAGGCTGTGGCAATAACAACGAGCTGAGCCGAATCCCATAGCGAATCAACCCGGGGTTGCGAAGTCTGTTGCGGTGACGGTTACATGTGCTTACTAATAAGAGACAGATAGAGATGTTGAGAGAGATAGAGATAGATGTGTTTATACGATCGTCTCGTTTCTCCTTCTCTCTGTCACCTCAGCATCTCTCTCTTTCTCCCCCCTCTCTCTCTCTCTCTCTGTCGCTGCGGATCCGTGACGTGACAGCACTCCTGCGTGCGCGTCCACGATTCGTTCGCCCTCGCAACAGCTTGCGTGCACGCGCCTCCGGTCTTTTAAAGCTCGCTCGCGGGATCTATCACGCGCGCTTTCTCTTTGGCCCCGCCCCACGGTCGTTTCCGTTTTCGATATATTCTCTCTATCAATATATATTCTATATATATATTCTATACATATTTTTAAATATCATAACAGCCTCTTTCAAAGTGCATTTTTTTCTAGTAAATGTGGGGTTTAAAACGTTCCAGCGGAGATTTAAGGTTTGCGGACGGTACGAGACCAAAACGATGACGCCTCTCGCACAGACTTCTGGGAGCGCTCAAACAAGCTATGACGTTTCCCATTACAACCGGTCAGTATGGTAGCTGTCTAGCTAAAGTGAGCTAGCTACTCCGCTGTTGACAGCCGGGAGCATCTGTGAATGAAGATCGTACCTCTCAATGCGTCTCACTCATTCGCGATGGAGCAAACAGACACGGTGTAGCCTTCGGTCTTGTAGCTAGCTACTGAACTAGATTTAATGTCAGTGTTGGTCTGTGTGCCCTCCCCTGGTTTGTCTCACCGGTAACCAGATTGTCTGTCCAGGACAGAAGCAGCAGCTAACACACACACTGTCGCCACTACAGGAGGATGCTGAAGCTGTTCGGTGTGCTAGTTATCCTCGGATTGGCCCTAGCGTGTATCACCTCCTGGGTGCTGGAGAGCTATGACACGGCTTGGCACCCCAAACGGAGTGTCCGACGTCCAACGACCAGTGATGAAGCTGAAACTAAAGGAAGTCTTCCACCGTTTCCAGGCGGCGAATTGAATAATATATTCTGGTTTATACAGGTGAGGTGTTCTCTCTCTCTCTCTCTCTCTCTCTCTCTCTCTCTCTCTCTCTCTCTCTCTCTCTCTCTCTCTCTCTCTCTCTCTCTCTCTCTCTCTCTCTCTCTCTCTCTCTCTCTCTCTCTCTCTCTCTCTCGCTCTCTTGCTTGTCTTGTAAAAGTTTGTTGCCATCCGTGATACCAGGTGACTCAGAACCCTGAAGCCATCGGTATTTCTTGAATGAGCATTGATCGATTGAGTTTCTATATTGTCATTGCACAAAGTACAGCGAAATTGTGTTTGATTGATGCATTAAAATAAATAAGATTAAATAATACATTATAAACTAAGCAATACTATAGAGATAATTTAGACAAAGTGCAAAGCGAGCAGAGTGAGTGTCAGTCAATGAATATTGGGCCAGTGTTGCCAGTTTCATCTCATGTAGAATATTTGAACCTGGTGGTGTGATTGATGATCGCTTGCTGAATTATTTAAAGAATGGGGTCAGTGACCAGTGAGCTGTTTCACTGTCATGGTTCAGTGGGACCATCTAGAAAGACTTTGAACTCTACTACAATACTTCATCTGGATAACACTTGTTGTAAAAAGACACAAGGCTGCTCAAGGATCAGTTCTGACACTTGTACCATCTTGCCTGGGTTTGTCTGATTCAAGGTGTCTGACATTCATATTAGCCGCTTCCATGACCCAAGACGCATTCCAGATTTTGAAAAGTTCTGCACTGACACTGTCGAAGTCATCAAACCGGCTCTTGTTCTTGCAACAGGTAATTCCACTATTTCTAATGGGTTTTATTGTCTTGAAATTAATTGCATCTTATCTGGTTGCACACAGTCTAAGTGGATAAGGTCCTTGTTACTCTGCAATCCAAGTGACATCCCTCCATCCATTTTCCAAACCGCTTATCCTAGGCAGGGTCGCAGGATGCTGAAGCCTATCCCAGCAGACATTGGGCAGCAGGCGGGGAGACACTGGACAGGCCATCACAGGGCCCACACACACATTCATACCTAGAGACAATTTAGTAGTAGTATCTAAAGAAAATCCACTAGATCACCAGGTCTACACATATGTGTGTTCACATGCTTCCCTCCCCATGCAATATGTAATATGTTTATCAAAAGTGCAATAATTTGTGAATATTGTACAGCAGTGACCCCTTTGCTGCAGATTTTCTATTTAGTTTTTGGTTGGGTTTTTTTTTTGCACAAGATACCCATTAATTCTTAAATTCATTTACTCCTCTTCCCCATCTATTCTTAATTCTCTGTCTCTCTTCTTTTAGAATCTTACATGATGTCTTGTGTGTTTTTATGTAGGCATCAAACTTATGTGAATTATTTTTTCGTTTTGTTTGCTTTTTGCCTGGTTCCTCGTGTAAGCCTGCATATACGGGCTGACCCGAGGGTGCCAAAGTGTGTTTGCTGCTCGTGTTCCTTGTACCCATGTGCTGATCTGTTGTCTATGACTTGTTGCTGCTTGCCTGTGTGTGTGTGTGTGTGGGGGGGGGGGGGGGCTGGGTAAACTGTAAAACTTAATTGCCCTTTTGGGATAAATAGTCATCTGAGTCATCCCACCAAATCAAACTCCTTGTTTGTGGAAAGTTCCCTAACAGGAAAACAAATACGACCCCACACTGACAAGTGGGCTTACATCAGCCTCATAATATTAATCCCGAGAAATTGCTTATTGGTATCAACAGGCCTAGGCTAATGTAAAATTTGATCCTACTGGCTGTGAAACGCCCCCACTCAGCAGTTAAGACACTCTGGGTTTGTCACCAGTCAAATCTCAGTTGTTTTTTTCCTCACTACAGGAGATCTGACGGATGCTAAAACGGAAAGCAAGGTTGGTTCCCTTCAGCATGAAGTAGAGTGGCAGGCCTACCACAACGTCCTGAAGAGGTCCCGTGTGATGGAGCGCACCAGGTGGATCGATATCCGTGGAAACCATGGTGACTGTCCCTGCAGTTTGCATCCAAAGTTTCTGAACGAAAATCTTCAGAATTTGGCTAGCATGTCAGAGCTCAGAAAGAATCCATTGTCTATCAAGCAGGAAGTCAGCCTCATTCTCAGTTGCCCACCCTTTGTTATTGGATCACTGGTTATTACCAGTGAAACCAGATATACCTACTTTGTAACTGTCTAAAGAAATCCATAGTATTCAATATGCAAGTTTTCACTGACAGTGGTTATGTTGCTGTAGTTCAGTTTTTTTTTTTTAACACATTTCTTGTCAGTCCATCAGTTATCTGCTAATGACATGATGGCTTTTGATCGATATCATGGGAGTAACATAAGGAAGTGTAATTCTGGAATTATAGATCTTTTACCCCATGGAAGATCCTTTGTTCGACATTTAGTCCATCACATCAGAGCTTGTATCAGTCATCTGTCATCTCATCTCTAGCCCCTGCTGCTTGAACATGCTACTTGACATTACAACTGTTCTTTTCTCCCGACAGATGCCTTCAACATAATTTCACTAGACAGTGTCAACAACTATTACAGGTCAGTACTGTGCAGTCAATACTACAGTCAATGCAATAACTTAAGACTGATTTATGTCCATTTATGGACCACTCGTAGACGTCAGCATCTTTAGCAGCTGCAAGCTGAGAGCTCAGTCCTTCAGAGTGAGGTGCATGTGCAGTGGGCTGCCTTGATCTGAAACTTGAGCAGCGGACCTATTTATTGACAATAATCGAAGTGATCTGAAAGACATAAATAGTAGCACAGTCTTAATGGATGGAGCGACTCTCCAGTCCTTTAACACAAATCATGCTTCCTCATTGTTTAGCATCATATTCATTGCTCTTGATGCTGATCGGTGCCCCCCCCCCCCAATGTGCCTAATATTGCAGCAGCCATCCTCCCAGTGAAAAATTTCCTCTCTCATTTAGCAAACATTCATTTATTGATGAATTGGATAACCCCAGAGTTCTTTAGGATAGCTGGCCACTGTCTTCATCCTATACTGTGTTATTGCTTACTTTTTTGGCTTTCCCTCAATCCTGTCCAGGAAGTACTCAGCTAATCAGAAAGTAGGCTCCTTTCACTACATCCACAAGACTCCCTTTGGCAACTATTCCTTTGTCTGCACTGACGCCACCCTCACACCTGGGCCCAAGAGGCCATACAACTTCTTTGGCATTCTGAACCAGGTATGCACCTTACTCAGCTATGACTTACAAAGGCAGAAAAAAAAACTTGAACACGGTAAAGTGTTGATTTGTGGGTTTATTTGTATGGATCTGGTCTATCTACATGCTCTCCCAAAGGGCTTTTAACCGAAGGTTACTAATTCTGTTACCTGCTGTGTCTTGTACAGTTGCCGAGTGCTGTAAAATATGAATTCGGTGTGGGGTTGAGTGTGTGTGTGTGGCGGTGATGTGCGGGGGGTTTGAGCTAAAACGGAATAATAACCATAAAAGTGTGTCTTTTAAGCAGTCAGTACAACAATTAATACACTGTGAACATGTGAAGTAATGGAATGCTCCGTTTATAAAATGTCCCCCTGCTCATACAGACTCAAATGGACTTGCTGGCTTCCTTCAGGGCGGAGAGTCACAGCAGCAACCAGTCCATCTGGTTTGGCCATTACACCACCTCCACAGTCATCTCCCCTTCTCCCGGAGTTCGAGAGATGATGAGGTAACAATGGAATGAGTGTGGGATCCTTAACCAGAATTTAGGGCTAAGGGTTATCTTTTTTTGTTTTGTTTAGTTTTTTGTTGTTGTTTTTTTTTTCATCTGCAGGCCATGTGTGCATCTTAGATAAAATTCACTGCCAATGATAGTATTTCAATTCTAACTAAAGCATCCTACATTGAAATTAAAAAGGCACTTTGAATGAAAGCATCCACCAATGACTTAAATCCTAATTTGTAATTTAGATCTTCTATTATTTGCATATTGGTGATCTATCCATCGTGCGCTTATACTAATTGTACAGGACATGGCATGCACTTTTGAGTGAGATAATTGCTATTTAATGCACTAAGAATCCTGTAGTTCGACACACAAATATATATCTGCTTATTACTTTGGGTAAAAGCATACGCTAAATGAGAAAATGTAAACGTGAATCTGCAATGAGCTATCTAGTTTGAGAATACAATGTGATCTCCCAGTGATGGCCAGTTACCTGCCAAAACCACTGCTACTGTACAAATGCACCACTCGCAAAAAAAAAAAAATCGGCTGCTTCAGAAGGACAAGTAGAAAGTATTCATTTCAAGTTTGTGAAATAAGGAAGTGTAGATCTGAGAACAGGTTACTTTTATTTTTTTAGTTATGAATTTTTGATGGTTATGTGCCCTGTTGAGTGTTTTTTTTTTTTATCACTGCTTGTTTTCCTAGCCATAGTAATTTTTTTTCTCCCTTTTTCCCCCCAATTGTATCTGGCCAATTACCCCATTCGTCCAAGCCCGTCCCGGTCGCTGCTCCACCCCCTCTGCCGATCCGGGGAGGTCTGCAGACTACCACATGCCTCCTCCGATACATGTGGAGTTGCCAGCCGCTTCTTTTCACCTGACAGTGAGGAGTTTCACCAGGGGGATGTAGCATGTGGGAGGATCACGCTAATTCTCCCCAGTTCCCCTCCCCCCAAACAAGCTCCCCAACCGACCAGAGGGGGCGTTAGTGCAGCGACCAGGACACATACCCACATCCGGTTTCCCACCCGCCAATTGTGTCTGTAGGGACGCCTGACCAAGCCGGAGGTAACACGGGGATTCGGACCGATGAGCCCCGTGTTGGTAGGCAACGGAACAGACCGCAACGCTACCCGGATGCCCCTACTATCCATAGTATTTTAAGCAATATGATTTTGCTAAGAGTTGTTACGATACGGAGAATAAGCAAAGTTGTTTGATTAATCTGCTCTGTTTTGATTGCTAATTTGAATTGCTCCCTGTGCGTGTAGCTCTGCTGTTGCCTACCTGTGTGGCCACCTGCACACTCTGGGGGGCCTGATGCCAGTCCTCCACAGCCGACATCCCCAAGGCACGCTGGAGCTGGAGCTGGGCGACTGGATGGACAACCGGAGGTAAGCCATGATGTTTACTTAGCTAAAACTTGGGTTTTGCTTGTGTCTTTCTGTTTTTTTTTCTTTCTTTTCTTGCTTTTTCTTTTTGATCACACACGTACACACACACACACACACACACACACACACACACACACACACACACACACACACACACACACACACACACACACACACACACACACACACATACACGATACAAACCTCACATGTTTGACACAGTTGGATCCAATCCTCACAACGACAAACTCAACAGTGCAGCGCAAAGGCGGGGGTTGGTTTTGAAAGAAGGCTTGCTCAAGTTCCATCGAACACACACACACACACATGCACACATTCTCCGGTGCCCAGCACATTCCTGTCATGCCTGTCTCCCAGATACAGAGTACTGGCCTTTGACCATGACATGCTGAGTTTCTCTGACCTGACGTTTGAACGGTGGCCTGCGGTCCTGATCACCAACCCCAAGGAGTCACAGTACCTTCACCCCGGAGTGGAGCCCCTGGGGCGAATGCGGAGATCAACGCACATCAGGTGTCCCCTCTGTGTGTGTCAGCCTGAACCCTAAAACCTCCTCATCTGCTCTACAACACATCATTAATGCACACCCTTCTAAATTTCTCCTTTTCACTGAACACACTGTTTTATGCAGCCTCTGTCCTCATAAGACGTCCAGCCTGCAATGCTTTTTATCATATTAAGCCTTGTTCTGATGGGAGTAGTTAAACGGAGGGAGGTAAAGTGTTATAATCACTTCAAAAGCATATCTGTAATTTAACATTCCCTTGACCCGCCTATCCCAGTGAGTTTGATGCACCGCACACAATCTGATCAGTAAGGATTTCACCCTGTTTTACACTAAAGCCCTCAAAAAATTATGTCTACACTAGTTCGTGCGAGTTGGTTCTCTCGGAAATGGATATTTGTCACACGTGGGATAAGAGGGTGAAGCAAAGATGCATTGGCACTCCCATCTCTGAAACACAAAGCGCTCTTCCCATGTGTGTGGCTGTCACTAACCTTACAAACGCCCTGTAATAACAGCTGTGAACATCAGACACTATCGCAAAATTAATCCAGTCTGATTAGGCCTTAAGCTCCAGCATATGAATTTTCAGGTTCTCTGCATTTTAGGCTTCTTTTTTTTAACCCCTATTTACTTTTTAATGGACCTTCTTTCAACCCCACCACAACCCCTTTCCCAGTTGTAACCTGGTCTTTTATTTATTCCTAAAATTCAATTACTATGAGAGGTTCAGCAGAGTCACACAGAGCTACAAATGATATAAACAGATATAAAACAGAGCTAAAGAGTGCAGGGTCTGCTTGTCTGAATCAGAATTTGAATATTCAAACCCATTATCCCCCCCCCTCCCCCCAGGATTCTAGCCTTCTCTGAAGCTTCAATCACAGCGGTACATGTCAGCGTGGATGGTGAACTGTTGGGCATGGGCCGTTCTGCAGGGGGCCCTCTGTATGTGGTGCTCTGGGACCCTTCTCTTTACCTCACAGGGCTGCACACCATCCGGGTAAAAGTGGAGGTTAGTAAAACTCTTAACTTACTATGCCTCAAAGATGTAAGCACAGTGAGAGTTTGATGTGGATTAGTTTGTGTTAGTTAATTCTGTTTAGTTTTGTTTGATTTTTGGTGAATCGTGACTTTCTTGTAAATTTTTTGTGGCTAATTCAGGAATCAGGAACACTTGCCTGTGAAATATCGTTTCCCCCCAGCCCACAGCAGTGCAACACAAAGACAAAAACACATGTCCAAAAACTGTAAGAACACATATATATCCAAACTAACACATATATCCAAACAAACGCATATATATCCAAACTAAACAAAAAAATCACTGTCCAAAAGAACAAACGCCAGCCGGGATGACTGTTGGAACTGCCGGCCTGCATGGGCTAGCAGTTAGCTTAGCCTGCCCCGCTTCCGTGTCCTGTCAGACCGCCCTTGGTATTTCCTCTTCAGGCATAGCTCCGGGCAGAGCCATGGTCCTTGGGCCCACCAGGTGCAGCAGACCAGGCTCCCTCAGCTGATCCAATGCTAGCGCTCCCAGCCAGACACCTTTGACACACCTCTCCGCACTCCACACGACGACACTAAAAACACAGTCGATGCTAGGCGAGGCTGCCGCCAGACTGCCCTTGGTGTTATCGGAACTGCCAGTCTGCATGGGCTAGCAGTTAGCTTAGCCTGCCCCGCTTCCGCGTCCTGTCAGACCACCCTCAGTGTTACCTCTTCGGGCGCAGCTCCCAGCAGGGCCATGGTCCCTGGGCCTACAGGACGCAGCAGACCAAGCTCTCCCAGCCATCAAACGATTGATTGACTGATACTAGCGCTTCGTTATCATTGTTGCAGGTGATGATGGTGATCTAGAAATATAAGATTTTTCTCTAAATTGTTTTGGACAGATCAGTTCAATGACTAATATGCAAATATAAAGTTGATTATATTTATGTAGGCACAATCTGATACCTTTATTGCGTGTATACAGGACTCAGCAGGACGGTCAACTGTGCGAGATCAGCAGTTCACCCTGGAGGAGGACCTGTCGCCTAGCTTTGGCTTCATGCAGTCCTTCATCCTCCTCACAGACCACTACATCCTGGGTCGTGTGGTCTTTGTCATCATTATGCTGGTGAACGTTGGTGCACTGTTGGTCTTCAGGTTCCTGCGTGTTCCCTCTGGCAGAGGTATGCCATGGCTAACCCTTCACCCCATCAAACTATTTCACATATATCAAAATGTCATTTTAGTTAAGGTTTACTCTCACTTAAATTGACATTACCCCCGCATGCAATCTGCATAGACTGATTAGAGAAGTGCTCTCTCCATGTTGGAGACTTTAGCCTTTTCTGCAAGGTCTTCCTGTAGTTTTTCTGGATCACTTGTCAACAAATAATTTTAGAAAGGTTTTATTTTGAAATATATATATATATAATTATTTGAAATGTCATGCAGGATGACCTTTGATGAACAGTATGGTTGTCCCATAATCAGATGGTCTAGGTGTGATCCTCATTGCAGCCATACCCATCAAAGTATCTTTGCGCAAGATACGTTAACCTAATGTACTCCAGCAGGGCGGTGCTGACTGATTGATGCTGCGTTCTGACCAAAGGGCAAAGGGAGTATTTTCTCCTTTGGGGAAGACGTTAGCAATTTTCAAAAGAAATCTTCTAAGCCAATTTGCCCATGTTTTTTAAGCGTCTACAGGTTGGATCCCTCAAGCACTCATGTCCCTCCACCTGGTCAGTAAAATGGACACCTTCTACTACTCTCTGCTGCTCTTCAACCTGTGCACAGCCTTAGGTGAGATGATCTGTTGTGCCTTTGTTTTGGTCTTCTGCGCAATGTCAGAATTGTACAGTCATTCGCTTAAAAGATTGTGTTGTGATACCACAAATTTAGAATGCATACAATAATTCACAGTCATTCTGAGATATCCCGATCTTGTAGATTTGCGACTCTGTTTGTAATTTCAGTTTGTGTGTGGCAGCATTTGTGAATGACCAACATGCCTCCACTGACTTAAGATCAGATCCTTCCAGAGCTTTCTCCCCCGCTCTGTGTCCCCCCACTGCCTCCCAAGAAGAAAAGATGCAAAAAAAAATGTTAAAGGCGAGTGGACTGCCCATGTTCCTTAAAAAAAAACAAAAAACAAAATTCAATAATTAAATTAACGCTTCCAAACAAAAAAAAAAAAAACTATTTAAACATCTGGCCAGCTTACCGGGTTTCCTTTTTTTGGAAGTATCTTTTCCCAATTATTATAAATCAGTCACCAAGTAGTTTAGTCTTATTTCCAAGGTATGATGAGACTTTAGCCAACACACTGTTCACTGTTCTAAAGCTGTATTTGAAATACCCTTTGTTGTCCCACCCTCCATCTCTCTGCAGGCCCGTGGTTTATAGGAGAGCTCATTGATGGCCACAGTGGTGCCTGCTTCGCCTTTGGGGTGTTCATCGATGGTCACTTCCTGGAAGGCAGTCTCACTTATGTTGTTGGAGTCATTCAAGTAAGCATTGGGTCTCTGGTGGTCATGGATATGTTTTGAAATGTCTTAAATTTCTGGATATAGACCCAAGGAGTTTTCATTTTCCCATTTGTCATGCCCATGAAACTGTTATTCTACCTGGAAGGCCTTGTGATGTCTTAAATTTAATTCAGTGACGCTTGCAGATGCCCTGATGAAATATTTGCTTCTAAAGTGAAACCTTCATTCAGTTGTAAAAGATACAGGCTAACTTTTCCTTTCCCCCTCACTTCTTTTCATTGCCAGCTTCTGTTCTTTAACACGCCCCTCACCTGTTACCTTTGCTGGAGCCTACACCAGCGTTGCCGTGGCAACACCTTCCGATCCCACCTCCTTCGGCCGGGCTGCCGCTGGCGGACTCTGTTGGTTCACCTCTCCATGCTACTGCTGCTCACCTGGCAGGCCTACTCCTGCTACTTCCTCCTGGAGACCTACGGCCCGCTGGCATTCTTCCTGTCTCCGGTTCGCACATGGGCATTGGGGCTCAGCCTGCTATTGGCTTACCGCGCCTGGATGGGCCCCGCCCCCCATCTCCGTGACAACAGCAAGAGCAGCGCTCCTTCTTGACAGTAACCACACTGTGCCGCAGCGGCTTCCTTAAGCCGGTCTTACGGTCGCATTTTGCCATTTCTGTCCATCCATAACACCCTCCGACAGTGTTTCCTCACACATCCACCCCCCCGCCTCTCTCTCACTCTTCCCTCCGTAGCCACTTTATACCAGCCACTATCCTGTTTATAGTTAAATATCATTTGTTATGCATGTTATGCTAGTGCACACATTAGCACATTTTGGGGCATATTCATAGTGATGTGTACAGTGTAAAAAAAGAAAATGACAGGGATACATGGAGGTTCAATAGCCTACATCAGCCATGAGAGGACTAGTCCAGTGTATGTTTCGGCAGACAGTATATGAGAATTGTATTACGCTGTGGTTGTAAAGGAATATTCGTTTATATTTAAGCTGACACATTACCATGAGCATTTAGCACTTTTTGGAAGTGTTGCCTTGGCCAACTGCCACCTCACCACTGCCAAAGGATGAATTTAGCAAAATAATGGTTTACTCTTCCCTTAAACCCACTTATTGACTGCAAAGGCCAGATGTGCCAAACCAACCCTCACGTTTACCTTCTTATACGTAATACTTTTGGATGAACAGGGAGCATATTCTACTTTATATGGACGCCCCCCTCTCAGACCAAACCTCCTGGGATTGTGCGGGTGTCGCTGTGGTGAAAACGAAATGCGGTACAAAGCCTAAACAGCGTTCCGATATTTTGATGATGTACTGTCAATCCACACATGGCACAGGAAATGTGTCATCAATCAAAGTAGTGGGTTAAATCCCGTATCAGTTAGTTGATAAGCGAGAGCGTTTTTGTCAATGAAATTTCCCTTGCACATAACTGAACTGTCACTAATCACATCAGAATGACCTCTATGAGAACACAAAGAATCTGCATTTACTTTACCCACATACCGTTTCCTGCAGTTATTGAATTCTGAACTGTTGGGAAAGGCTTAAAGTTCACAAAAATACACAAAGGCTGGCCTGACCATTCACACTTCTTGCGAATTCCACCACAGAAAAAGCAGCTGTTTGTCTCTCAGGAATGTGAGCACTTGGAACAATAGGCTGGTCCCAGTAGTATTTCGGGAGCCGACATTATGACAATGTTTTTGTATACTCCATAGTAGCTCAGTCATAAACCATGTAAAACAATCAAGATTTGTGGTGGCTAAAACAAAACGGTGAATGTGATATATATACCTGTGAGGAAATGAGATGACTTTGTTTTACACTGTTGATTTACAAAACTGTTAATTTATTGAGATTATATCGTGTGATTTTATTCTTGTTTTCTTTTTGATATATCGCTCCACCGGTGATGGGCGTTCTTCACCTCGGGGGCTAGACTTTCCCCAAAGCAAGACTGGTTATGGTTGAGATAAGGGCATTCCTTGCTTCTTTTTTTGTTTTTGTTTTTTTTTTTGTTAAGTCATGTTCGTCTAGAATGAAAATTTGACAGAAGTAAAACAAAATAATGCTGTGGTTCAGTCCTTTGTAGTCATTTGCTGCAGATACCCAGGTGACCAAAGTACCAACTGATGAAGAGGAATTTGGGAGGACCCAAACACAATCTTCAACAGAAGCAAGGGGCAAAAAAAAAAAAAGTTAGATCCTGGTGTGTATATATATATATATATATATAACAAATCTGTGTGTAGCCAGTGTGCAAAATGTCCAGAGAATTGCTCAGTGAAGCAATAAAACTGGAATTTCAACATAATATATTTTTGTTGGGGTCTAAAATAAAACAGCTAAGGACCATACTTATACCGTTGTAGTCTGGTTGGCTACGTTTCAACAAATTCCATGGCTTAACATTTCCTTTATTTCCTGTCTAAGTTGACAATGTGTCCTCAAGTTCTTTTTCATCAGTATTAGTTCCGGTTCCAGACACAAACCTTGGGTTAATTCAGTTTTGTTTTTTTTAATGAGCAAAATCTACATTTGTGACGACGCTCAGTACCTCTCACGAACTTCTATTCTATGTCCACTGGGGGGCAGCACTGAATGGATTTGAAAGGAAGTAAAGGTCTATTGTACCTCATTTGTGGGCTTCACCTTTGAAATTATGCATGGGATTATTTATTTTTGTACACCATAAATTCACCGTGGTGAGATGAGTTTGTTTTCTTGTTAGTAGAACTCAAATGCACTGATGATAAAATGGTGAAACTGCTCGTAAATGTTCAGTACTGTGCAAAGATCGAGTAATCCCTAATTGGAAAGACTGAATTTTGGCTACTGTAATTAGCTCTTCTTTCCATTTTACTTTTCCCAAATGGCGGAACATCAGTACTTCTCTGAGAAGCAATGTAGTAGATGTACTGGTGTTTGCATTATTCTGCATCCTTTCCTGTGGTTAACTAGTCGAATACGTGAATGAACTGACTTTACACCCGCCACTTCTTTTGTGACAACTGAGAAAATTGACAAACCACTTTTTATTTTATTAATGGTTTATAGTGCTGTGAAATAAAAAATGTTCATAAATGTAAGTCACTTTGAGTTTTCCTTCATCCTCATCACATCGAGGACGTATAACACAGGGCAGGGTAGCGCCTGTGAATGATGACGGTACTTGAGCCGATAAATGTATTTGCTCCTTTAGGGCAGTTCGGAGTGTCCCACCATGTCCGTGCTGTGATTAAAGCCTATCCCTTGCAAGACAACAGGAATACAGAGGCCGATAATGACAACATAACACGGGGCATGCAACGTTGATTCAATGTGGCGGCCTGATATGAGTATTGTGATGCAGCACTGCAATGTTCCTTCTGGCTTCCGTTTAACCCCAGCACTAATTTAATTCTTAAATCAATAAACATTAACAATTGAAGACTTTTATATGCCTTCCAAGCACTCTACAAGGATCCTATTTATTATTCTCAAGAACACAATTTTGAAGAGCTTTTTTTTTTCCATTTGTACTCTTGAAAGGTTAATAAAAAAGTTTCAATACTCGACATCGACCAATTAAGTATTCAAATGTCATTAACTTTGCAGTATGATCCCAGGGTTCATCGGGTTCATCTCCACAGCGGAGATGGAGAGGCAAGAGTCAGTTTATTTCCCAAGGCCTGCAGAGAGAGATCTCATTCAATTGGATAGCTTTATAATTTGCTTGCCAACGTTTCCACCTTTCATCATGGAGCAAAATGCCTCTGCAAGGAAACAGAAAACTCATTTAGTTCCCACAACAGATATTCTGTGAGACAATGGCAAGCTTGGGAACAACTAGGCGTAAAAAAAAAGAAAATAGTAGACCTACACACCTCCCATATTGTCAATGCCGCTCACCACTGTTTCCAAGGCCTGGGGGAAACCAGTAATTGAAGTTAGGGGGGGGATCAACAAGGGGAAAGAGGCATGCTATTGGCAAGGGTGCACACAAACAAAGTCATCTTCACCATCATCATCATCATTTCTTCCTTACTTTGATCTGGCCCGATTTGACCCAATGGCTGAGCTGGAGGAGGGCAGCATCCATTTTGTCCATGTAGCTGAGCACCATAAATCGCTCGCGGGTGATGCTCTTGCTTTCCAGGGCTTCCTGCATCTCCTCGCTCAGAGGCGGAGGGTAGGGAACGTCCTTGTTGTACTGTGAGATTTGCCCGCACAGGATCACATGGCTGCCATTGTTCATCTGTGGGTGATTTGGTGGGAGGGGGGTTTCAAAGAGTTTCTAAGGAAAGGAACACCCGCTGGAAAGAGGAAATTCTTATAGTCCCACAAACCAACCTCTTTTCATAAAATGGGAGAGTGGATTTTTTTTTTATACCACAGGAGTGATATAAAGCTGCTAAGGAAACTCGTAGACTCCTAAAACCTTTGTGCTACATGTACAAAGCTAGTTTTGTGCTAGTTAATGGTGGTAGTTTCATTAAGACAAAAAATACACTTCCCCAAATTTTCACATCTTCTAGACAAGGACACAACAGTATATGACCGCCAATGTATTCATGTTTTTCTTTTTTTAACGCAGTACACATCACTATGAATACTGTCAGATATGTGCTCAAGGCTGTAGTAGCATCACCTGCACATCAAATGATCCATCCATTATCAAAACCGCTTATCCTGCTCTCAGGGTCGTGGGGATGCTGGAGCCTATCCCAGCAGTCATTGAGCAGCAGGCAGGGAGACACCCTGGACAGGCGACCAGTCCATCACAGGGCCGACACACACTCACATTCACACCTAGGGACAATTTAGTATGACCGATTCACCTGACCTACATGTCTTTGGACTGTGGGAGGAAACCGGAGCACCCGGAGGAAACTCACACAGACACAGGGAGAACATGCAAACTCCACACAGAGGACGACCCGGGATGACCCCCAAGGTTGGACTACCCAGGACCTTATTGCTGTGAGGCAACCGTGCTAACCAGTGCACCACCGTGCCACTCCATATCAAATGATATTACACAGAAACAGGATAGTGCCTGGACTTTCTTGTATGCAGTCACAATACAATAGCAATAATATCTAGCCATAGCTAGTGTAGTACCTGTGCTATAACAGCATCACTTATGGGGCCTCCCACATTATCGAAGTAAACGTCTATCCCGTCTGGACAGCACTCCCTAAGCCTTGTGGGAACGTCTTCCTGCCGATAGTTGATGGCGGCAGAGAAACCTAGTTTGTCAACCAACATACTGCACTTTTCATCGGATCCACAGATGCCTACCACCCTCACACAACCATCCAGGCAGCCTATCTGGGAAGAAACATATCAGCACAGGACAATAAGACAATTAGGGTTTGACCTCCCTTGATTTGATCTAATCAGTATTCACATTTGTGGTCACATTCAGTTTATGACAAGGTATGCTGGCCCATTTTTAGCAGATGCAGTGAAGAGCAAGTTAAAATTGGGAAGTTAAAGACCTGCAGTTTCTATTACATTACTGTTCTACATTTTGCAAGCGAATAAAAGTTACAGCAGGTCATAAGACACTCATTATAACATGGCTTTAACCAGCTTTGGGAAGAGACCAAATTGGAGCATTGCTTATTTACCTGTCCAGCGATGGAGCCACAAGCTCCAGCAGCTCCACTCACTACCAGGGTTTGGTTGGCCCCTTTGGTCACATGGCCCTTCTCTCTCATGCCCAGAAGTGCAGTGAGGCCTGTTATGCCAACTACTCCCAAAAAGTACGATAAGTGCCCATCAACCAACTGTGGGTCAACCTACAGTGGACAGATCATTATGTTCACAAGTGAGACCTGGGGCATTAGAAATAAAAAATGCAACCCAAATCCTGTCAGCATGAGGAACTCAAAGACTGTACTCTTGCCACTGAACCACACAGAATAACAGACCGCTAATCTGAGAGGAGTTGGTGTATTCTCCGTTAATTGCAAAATAAAGCACAACATCCCGTGATGAAGGCACACATAATTCAAAAAGAGCCACTGCTGATACTAAGTTATATGCCCAACCTTCTGTAAGACACTTCCTTTCAAAACAACGTGGGTCTGCCAAGGCCAGTTGAATGAGGTGACCACATCTCCCTCAGTGAGCCCATCACTGCGGCTGGACTCAACCAGCCCGACGCCTCCGCCGTCCACACACTCCGACAGGCCCCATGGTGTCAGGTATTCAGCACCCGTGTCTTCATTCATGCGACATCGCTAAGAGAGGTACAGAAGAGGACAGGAACGTTTGAAGTGTGTGTGTTTGTGTGTGTGTGTGTGTGTGTAGGGGGGGTCGTCAATTAAAGTCAACAAGATCTGCAAAAGTGCAGTTGTTCTGAGTGCAGGTGAGTTACTTGCCCCTCTATCCTCATGTGGGTAGAACTGTGTAAGAACCTCATCTAAGGCTAGCTGTCTACCATTCGTTGCTGCATGCAATTCGGTCACATGACACTTTCGTAAGCCAGTTTCTGATCTACTACTTCACTGGAAAAAGGCCTCCTTCTCTCCCGTGCAGCGTATCGAATCAAATGAGCGGTGAAAGGGAAAATTAATTTCCAACAGTTGGTGCAATGAGCAGCGCATCAAGAAGGAGTCGATACGGCGGAACTCAAGAAAACACGTCGAGACGCACCATGTAGGGGTCGACAGAGAGGTAAGCCGTCCGGACGAGGACTTCTCCCGGCTGCAGGTCGAGGGGTAGAGTCGTCTCCTCAAGCCGGAAATTTTCAGGAACGGGAACTCCATTTTTACCTTAACGAAAACGTACAACATTGACACCAAATGCGAGCATGACACAATTACATTGTCCACTTAGGAGGAGGAGGGGGGGGGGGACAAAACAAAACCCTGCATGACTTTGACGAAACGTTACACACCAGGTCGAGAGTTCAACGTCACTCTTTGCGCCCGCATCCTAAAACTCCTTCCCCGCACTGTCTGTATAACAGCTACAAGAGAGACGCGGAGGATCGTGGCGAGCTCCTGAAGCTGCGACAGGCTAACTCACGCTGTGTGACCCATATGAAGGACGCGAGGAAGGAAGGGGGGGCGTTGTTAGCTCCAGCTCCTGCAGCAGCGACAGGCTATGCGCCGCGCCGACGTGCAACGCGGTGCGTATCGCTCGCCGTGTTTTGCCATCTGCAGCCGAGCTGTCGCAAAAGCCGCAAAGGGCCACTTACGGCATCGGTGGAAACGGAACGCGGCCCTCGGCCAATGTTGTTATGTCCGGCTGACGGTTTCGACAACGCCGCACCCCTCGACCAGATTCACTTACATGTCGTTTTCGTTAACGTTGCAATCGCTTATGACTCCCCCCCCCCCAGACATTTTAACTGTTAAATTGCCGTCCGGTCTCGCGCAGCCTCGCAGTGTCGATGGGTGAGCGCGTCCAGAAGTGGGAAGTGACGCCGTGTGGAGGAATCGGAAAAAAAAAGTTCAAGGAGGAGGAGGGGGGGGTTTCTCACAACGCTAACTAACGTTAACGTTAGCAACAGCAGACAGGCTGGGGGACATGGCATGAAAGGAATCCTTGTGCGCGCGTCATAGACAGACATTAATGTAAGTACTGTGCGATTACACGCGCCGTACATCCGTGCATGGCGCTGCTAGATAAGTTTGTGGGAAACTAGCCGCGGTCCTGTCTGTCGCCCAGTTCGTTTTGATTTTCGATCGTGCCTTTCCTCATATTGGCCGGCCGCTGAAAAGTCAGCGAAAAGAGGCTAGCCGAGGTTGGCCGTGTCTGTTGCGGTCTCGGCGACCATTTGGCGAGAGACGCGTTGATATTAAAGGACAACGTGCCGAGTCATATAACGTTACGGAGATGCGCTGTTTTGCGACGACGCGCGGCGCCATTTATCCACAACACGGGGCACGAGCCGTCGCATCTCTGCTGTGCACGACATCTCGCCTGCGACGAGCTGATCGGCACAGGAGCACGCCTATGCTAGGGTGCCTGTAGCCGTTTCTGTATAGGAACTGACGACGCAGGGGAAAAAGTAATAAGTGAATAGTTTGAGGACGCGAACACGACAGGGGCGGTCAAGACAGCCCTCTGCAAAAACGGTGTCGTGAAATGAAGGCATGTCACTCTGAATCGTCTTCTTGTGGACGGCATCTGTGAATGTTTTCAGGCTTTGCACGTTATTTTAAGGCCAAAGAGGGAGAGGGGCTGCACAGCCATGCACAGTCTGACGGGCACATGCTGGGTCATACCCATTGCCATGCGGTTGCTTTTTGCAGCCGTCTGTAAAAGTTACAGAATGTCAGGCAACACGGGCGAAGTTGGGAAAATGGATATCTCCGAGGTTATATTTGATTTTTAACTTAATCAGTACAGCGCCTATTGTCTGTGGCGCTGTCCGTTTCCGTGAATGTATTGTTAAGATTTTCTGGAACGTGATCTGGCATGCAGTATAACATTGACCAAAGGCGTGTACACTGATATGGCTATGCACTCCTGCAATGTGGATGGAGGCAAACCCCGTTTATTAGTGTTTCCAATGGGAGGTCACCAAGAGGTCTCAGTAATGTGGAGTATATAAATGGAAGTGGCTTAGTTTGTCAGGACGCTTGCGTTTTCGTTTTTGACGGGCGACACCGTAATCTGCTTTTAAAACCGGCGAAATCGATAAAGTAGCCTCCAGTCATCGTTACCGGCGTTAATTTGAATTGTAAACCCTTTAGCCACATGCCCAAAGTTGCAGGGTCCTCTGTGTCGGAATTTCCCGCATGAACTGAGGAGTGTGCTTGCTCCGTAAATTACAGCGCCTCGTCTGTAAGAGGAAAACCATATATGGGCATGGAAGTAGGTGTGGCGAGCGAGTGAGAGGTGGATCACAAGACGAGAGCGAGAATGTGTCGTTCGATACGCGGAAAGGCCGCATTGCCAACGTGCGTGTGTGTTTTTGTGCAATCCTCGTGCAATAATGTGCAACGGCCGCGGCATTGCCTTCGCGTTTTTGCAGATTGGCTTTTCGCTTTCGACGAGATGGCTGTTTAACAACTCGCCATCGTCGACCGAACATCCTGACTTGAAAATTAACAGTGAGGTCAGCATAGCATGAGTCAACCTTGGCGATGTATGCAGTCATCGCAGGTCTGTATTGCATGGACCTATTATTGGGTGGACTCGAGTCGGTGAGCCTGCCGACGGCGATCTCAATAGGACTCTACGGAACGAATAGTAAGTGTTGAGGCGGGTTTGTGGGCTCCGCCACCGTGAGCCGCGTGCCGTTCATCACTGTTGACAAACTTTGTTTACCTTTTTATTGACGCTGCATATAGCAATGTACATAGTCAGTTCGACTCTGCGTCCACGCATCCCCCGCAATTTGTTTGTGCTGATTGACTCGATGCAGCCTTATAACGTGATGTACAGCACGACTGTAGTGATTTAGGAATTACTGGCGACGTGTGACGTATTGACCATGTTGACAAGTTTAGTCGATCAACTGCAATGATCCAGCCCCATACTTTGTCTCGGAGCCCGTGCTGGTACTTACGGGGCGCATTGTTGCCTGTTTGTTTGTGGGTTGGTTGCAGCGGGCCATGGCATTACTGACTGGATAATCCGTTTTCTGCAACAAAGGGCTTCTCGTCAATAGCGCTGAGCTTGCTGGCTTTAAAGAGGGGGTCCGGGAAGAGGGTTCTCGTGTAAGACGCAACATGTTTTGTTTTGTTTTTTTTTCTCCATTTTTCCATCCCCCCCACCCCCCCCCCATTTCGTCCGACGGTAAATTCACTACTATCTCACAGTACCGACGTGCGTTTGCAATTGGGCTGCGCTCTGTACGGCATGGGCTGCTCTGCTCTGCTATATATTAGGAAACTCTAATGGATTATACGACTAAAAGAGCTTTACGTTAAATGGAAGCCAATTTAACGTGTTGCCTTGCTGGGCTAAACCCAAGGCTTGTGTAATGTTGTACTTGTGATGCGTCACGATCCTTTACCTCGCATCGTGTGGCTGTTGTGCACAGGTTGACCACAGTGCATGCACGCTGCAACACGCTGTAAACAACAGATGTGTTTTGCTTCCTAGAGGATGATATCTTGCAGGGGGAAATCGTTTTTTTTTTAATCTATTTTATTATTTCTGAGCGTGCATCGTTCACACAGACGTTTGAGATTTTACGTTTCTTTTTTTTCCAAAGGCTGCATTAACACCAAGACGTGTGTCCATATATCATAAGCATGCATACGCAGGTTGCTGATTCAACCACCATGTTTGTTACCCTCGTAGTGCGGGCGTTACGGTTCCCCGGTCAGTGCTGCCCAAGAGCCAGTACAGGATCTGAACAGCTGCAAGTGTCTATTTTAAGACGTTTAGTGCGTATGCACGTCTGCTCGCGTGTGTTTTTTTTTTATTTTGGGGGGGGGGGTCACTAGGCCACTAGAGTTAAAGTTGACCATCATCAAATCTCCCTTTCAGCATAGATAGCCTCAGTCAACTCTGTCGAAGATGCAGATTTTTTATCATTTGCATAATCTTCCTGACAGATGGTTTTATGTAATCCGAATTCTGCAGTTGGCCAGTGTTTTGGCTGTGGTCATTCTTGCTGTTGCAGAGAAGCTCCAACCTTTTGTCTTTGCATGTAGAGGGTTTTTCAGTTATTGACAAGAGTAATGAGATAGATGGTCCAACAATTAAAAATATATCTTCTTTCGGCTGGTTCCCTGTTTCCAGGGGTCGTCACAGCATATTTGATCGTTTCTGTCTGTACCCTGTGAGGGCACAGTACCGATGGCGGTCTTGTCAATCCGCATAACAACAATAATTAAAAATATGTCAGCACCATTAAAAATCCTCGTGCGTCTCAAGACTTGGCAGGCTGTCTTGTGTAAAAGATCTGCTCCGAAACCCCGCCATCAGATGATTTTGATGATCATAATGTGTTCCCATGGCAATTCAAGCGATTCCCCCCAGAGGCTGTCTCTCTTAAGACGTGAAAGGCAATTTTGACTTGGCCCATTTAATGTCATTTTTTCCCCCTAGATTTCCTTGCAGAGAGACTTTCATCATGACTCACACTTGCTCACTTTCATTTGCCCTTCCGTTTTGAGGATGTATGCACAGTGCAAAGGACACAAGTTCCCCTTTTTTGTCACTGGTGACTCATGCGCCGTTGTAAGAGGAGTAATTTCTGTAGTGCTTAACCTGCCGTCTGTTCAGCTAAAGGATAGAAAAGTTGCTGTCTGTTGGAGGCCGGGGGGGGGGTGTCTTTGATAAATGTATCTGATTGGTGAGCCCTGTGTGTGCCTGACCTTCAGTGCTACTTCCAGGGTGTGGTTTATTATGAATTTTCAACAACACTATCCTCAAACGTCATTGACAGTAGTTATCGATTTGGACAACTCTTTACTGCCACCCCAGCCGTAAGGACCGGTTGAGCTACGTGGTCATCTGCATGCAGTTCCTTATTCGTGTGTCATGTGAGCTTGGTTAATAATGACACAGCTTAGCTCGTCCTCCCCTCCACCCATCCTCTCTCATCCGATACCTTTCAGCGGAGGTCTATTGTTCAAAAGGCACACAGCAGGTTTTACACTGCTGAGGCGGGGCTGGCAATACCCCCCCCCCCCATTGGGACCTCTTTAGTCTGGTGTCGTTGTGCTTGACCCCTCTCTCATTCTCTCTTTACAGGGAGTCGCCCATGAATGAGCAAAACACGTGGAGGCCTTCAGCACTGCTCATCCCAGGCCAGCAACCACTGAATAGTTTACGAAGAAGAACAGCTAAAGGGAATCGAAGATTGACCGTGATTGACTGAGGGACTGCTCATACTGTTGTCCATGTAGTATTGCTGTCTTCCCTTTGCTGTGAGGACCCCAATAAGGGGTATACACTAGCACTTTTCTTTTTTCTTTTTTTCTTTTTTTTTTTTTGACTCTCACGTTTGGATTGAGCAGACGCACAAAGAAGAACGCTCGTAGGGTGTTGGGCAAGGTAGTATTTAATTTACACACCTTACTACCCTCAGTCTTTGCCCAACAAAAAACACCTGGGCCTGTTCATTCATGCTCGCAATGAGTTTACCAGCCCAGCAGAAACCCAGCACCAAAAGAACCGGCAAGCGCATCACATTTTTCAGTGACCAAGGACCGACAATGAAGGAGACTTCTCAGCACCCGGAGGGTTCCTTCTACAGCCTGGGTGGCCCCACATCAGAACCTGGACAGATCGAATCTGTTAGTGCCACGTCCTCAAATCCGGAGGCCACTCGTGTGTACCTTAACTCGGTCATCTTCAGCCCAGATAAAGGCGACCAGAACAGGGGACATTATCAGCAGACCGTGCCCATGAAGTGGGCCCACCAGGAGCCCAGTCTGCAGCAGCAGCAACCGTCTCAGCCCCAGCAGCAGAGAGCTGCTACATGGACCACTATGGCCAACTGGGGACAGAACTTTACTAATTACGTAGGTGGAGTTAACATATCGGATTCAAGGGCTCCAGCTTCTTTTATGAAACCAATGCATGATGTTGCGGGCTTACAGCCCCAGCAGCAGCCTCCTAATAGGGCTGCAGACAAGCCACCACTTGGGGCAAACCCTGTTGCAGAGGCCTTCAGGGAAGTGACCATAGCTCGTGGTCTGGAGTGGGAGCAGCAGCAGGCACCCCAGACCTTTCAGTCAACCCTTAAACCAGGGGCACTAAATGCCCAGCAGCACAACGCATCCCATCCAGGAGGCAGCTCAGTCCTGCAGCCTTTCCAAGTCGCCTTTGGCCAGCCTAAGCAGCACCTGGCAGGCTACTACCAGACCCTTCAGGGAAGCAGAACAACCCTTCCCAACCTGAACTACACAACACAAACCAAACCCCCACACCAGTTGCAACAGCTGCAGAAGCAGGAGCAAATCCAACGCCAGCAGCAGCAGCAGCACCACATCCTCCAGCAGCAACACCATCAAATGCAGCAGCAGCAGCAAATCCTCCATCAACAACACGTACAGCAACAGTTACAGCAACAACAGCAACAGCACCAAATCCAGCAGCAACTGCAACATCAGCAGTTACAACAACAAAACCCTCTTGTGCTTGACTATTACCCCAGCGCACAAAATGCACACCCTCATCCACATCCGCAGCCTCCTGTGGTGGTGCACTCCCAGGAATCCTCAGCGCCAGCTCCCTCTCCAACGATCCAGGAGCCAGTTATCCAGGACATAACCCCAGAGCCCCAGCAGCCAACAGAACCCCTGCAGCTTCCTCTCCAGCCCTTGCCTCACTCCCAGTCCCAGACACAGCTACAGTCACAGCCACACCCTCGCAGATCAAGGCGACTCTCCAAAGAAGGAGGGGCACCTTCAGACAACCCTTTCCTCGTTGCCTCAGACCAGGGAGCCCAGGGGCCACAAGGCTCCCAGAACGGGGCCCCTGACATCCAGGCAGCTCCGACAGGGGTCATTCAGAGCACACGCAGGAAACGCAGGGTCTCCCAGGAGGTCAACCTGGAGACTCTTGCTCAGAAGGCCTCAGAAATGGAGTCTTTGCCATCACATGTTGTTAAGGTAAGAGACCTGGACCACCTATTGGCTCAGTAAGAGACGGGTGGACACCATGTGCTCACCATGTTATGTGTTCAAGTCTGCTCATGTAACTAAATCTTTGTTTTTCTTTCTTTCTGTCTTCCTTTCTGTCTTTCTTTAACACTTTGTAATCCCATCTTTCCATTTTCCATCTTTTTTTTTCTTTTTTCTTTTGCTTCAGTGTTGCCGTCTTTCTCAGCCGTTCACTGTAAAGGAAAACGAATAACTGATGCCACAGAAATATTTTCAAAACAAAGAATGCATAATGAGTATACAGCATTGTATTTCACTTTTCACTTAAATTCCTTCCTGTTGCAAGCTGGAAACCTTGACAACATTAAGAGCATCTCAGTGAGAACTATGAAGCCATTTTGCCTGTGCTATCCCAGGGTATAATTGCAAAGGGATTTTCAGCTCCCCAAGCAAGAGCAGAAACTAGAACAAACTGCCCCAACGCATCTGCCAGGGAAACCATGCCAAAATCTGTGTTGTTTGTGATTAAAGCCTTGTTAGAGAAATGCTATATGTAATCGACGCCTGATAAACAAGACTCCAGGGAGCTGAATAGCAGAGCACTGCCTCGCAAGAACTTTTACTTATATAATCTAAAGACTTAACATCTTAAACGTGCTCAGTAAGTAACAGTTTAAGTCATCAACAACAATGTTTAGCACCAAGACCTAACCTAGCTAGCATTACAATTGTTTCGTAGGTATTCAGAAGCATCTGTTGTGACATTATACATCTAGGATTTGCCCGGGCTTTTTTTTTTTAAGGCTCAGGGTTGTGCAACAGTGCTTTCAGTTGCTTAACAGTATTGTCTTGTTAAATGGCATTTTGGCATTGCTGTGCCCCGTGCTTGCCTCATGGGTAGCTGATCATACACTGTGTTAGTAACATGCCTGCACACCTCCCCCATTCCATTTAGAGGAGTGAAACTCCAGTCTCACTGCACCCAGCCCCCAGCCCCAACCTAGCTGTCTATACAGGAGGGGGTGGGGTTGGGGGGGGTGCCTGCAGTGCTCAGCAGAATATCCCAGGCCTACTCTGGTGTATGGCCTGGAGTTTTCCAGCAGGAATAATGAACAGGGATCCAGCTAAACCACATTCTTCCTCCCTTGGAAGTTGTAGCATGAAAATGACAGCTTGCCTCCATCCTTGCTCTGCCTGTGATGATAATTCAAATGGCCTTGGAAGTCCCTCTGAAGTCGATCATCACCTTTTATAATGACACACACTGCACTTGGTGATGCCTAGGAGCAGTGATTGGAAAAAAATCTCCAAAATAGTGCTGGGCAATATGGAAAATATTATTGCCTTGATAATCATATGGAATAGTTTATACAATATTGATGTATTTGACAATATCTGCTTATATATGCCAAAATATCATATTTAAGAATCCAGCTGAGATTCATCATAGTGAACTGTTTTGGTAATGTAAAGGTCATATATCAAACCACAGCTAGTTCTCTAGAAATACTCTATCAAATATTTCAGACCTCTTTTATGTGAGAAATGTTAGGTAACAGGTTCTTGTCATTAATTTGGACTACAAAAGTGTATCACAATATGACAATATCCAAATTTCACCCCAATAAAATACCATTAAAAGACAATAAATTATATTGAATTATTGCCAAGCTCAGAGGCAATCATTTTAAATGAAATGTTAAGGTCTGTGTATATGACACAAAGGTGCATGTGTGACACGTTTTTCTCTTATCTAGTGTAGCTGTCATCCAAATATCAGGTCATTTTATAGCTGTTTGTATGTATTCGTTCTGTTTTAACAAGTTATTTTCTCACTTGTATTATGTTGTATGACTCCGTCTCATTTATTTCATCTTGACCTGTTTTGCAATTCATTTTTTTGTCTATTCTAGTGATTATTTTTTTTCTTTCCTTTTTTTTTTTAGTTTATGGAGGTGGAGGGCTTGATAATAAACCTTAAGCTGGCATATTGAATTTTAATTTGGCTCTTCCGGTAGCAACTTAGAATACACTGGAAAAATGGAATAAGCTTAATTTCAAACATTACAATCTAACCAATAGTAAGGCCTTGCAGGGATTGGGCACCTTAACAATCCATATGCCATATGTTCTTGTATTCCCTGAATTTTATGTACATTAAATCCATATATTTCCTTATTCGCTGGTGATGGACACTTGCACATTCCCTTTAAACCTGTGAATTTGAGGATGGTCTGTCATTGTTTTGTTAATTTCCCATAGGAGCCCTATTGGACTGTTTTACCCATGATTCTTTTCATGCCAAATAGTATTCCCTTTCCTATATGTATCTATTTAATGCAGGGGCACAATATTCCTAAAGTGACTATTAAAGGGAAACAATCGTGGTTTTCAACATTATCTCTGAATATTTGTTGTAGGGACAACACTTCCAATAGCAGCCGTAACAATCTGTTAAGAGACACACAGAAGAACAATCTTCTGTGTGTCTCTTAAACGCGGCAAAAAATTTTGCAGAAAAGTATCCTCTATTGGCAGTCCATGATTGCGTAAACTGCAACCCTTACTTCCTGGTTTTCTCTACTTTTGATGGCTACATCAAAATAGGCCACATTGTAAATGAAAATTGTGAATAACAGTGCTACAGTCAGCTATTGTAGCAAATCCCATATAAAGACTGGTTCATGGATTGTTGGACACTTTTCTACACAATTCCAGCAGCATTTCAGAGGCACGCAGTATACCGCTTAGTATTATGGCTGCTAATGGAGTCTTATCCCAACAACATCTATGTAGAGATAATGTTGCAAAATCATGAATGATTCCCTTTAAAGTTTTCTCTGGTCTGATCAGAGAAGTGCTAGGTTAAGAAATCAGAGCTTAGGGGTAAAGGTTGTAGGATTTTCCCCCTCCGAAGTCTAATTTTACCTCTTAGCCCTTGTTTACTGTTGTAAAAGGGGCTTTCAGCCACAAGCGTATAAATAACCCTCCACCCTCCCTTCAATATTCCCCAGGAGCCCCACAGGCCGTGGAGTCCAGCCGAGTCGGAGAGTCTGAATGCCAAGCGGCCTCGAGACGACAGCCTGCTGCCACTGGTCATTCCGGTGTCTGTGCCAGTCTGCAGGCAGGAGCCCCCCTCCCCAGGCAGGGAGGAAGCAGCCCCGGGCTCTGGCTGGCCGCCGAGAGCCTCCGACCTCCAGGACCTCGGCCACACAGACCACAAGCCCTCAGTCATCGTCACCCGGCGACGCTCACTAAGGAACTCCTTGTCGGAGAGCTCAGGGCAGGTGGGTGTGGTTGATCCAAAAAATGTATGTCCGTTATGCAGTGTCGGCATGCTCTACTGTTTGGGAAACTTTCTGTGTTAAGCCTGGCCTCAAATAGCATCGTGCGGCAGGTTGCTATTAGGACATAATTTAAGTATTCGGATACTTTTGTGTTTTTCTGAACAGCCACGTCAGGAGTTTATGTACCGCATCTTTGTTTGTTTTTTTTTTTTAATCCCCCCCCCCCCGCCCTTTTTCTCCCCAATTGGATTTGGCCAATTACCCAACTCTTCCGAGCTGTCCCGGTCGGTGCTCCACCCCCTCTGCTGATCCGGGTTGGGCTGCAGACTACCACATGCCTCCTCTGATACATGTGGAGTCACCAGCCGCTTCTTTTCATCTGACAGTGAGGGGTTTCACCAGGGGGACGTAGTGCGTAGGAGGATCACGCTATTCCCCCAGCCCCCCTTCCCCCCCGAACAGGCGCCCTGACTGACCAGAGCAGGCGCTAGTGCAGTGACCAGGACATATACCCACATCCACCTTTCTACCCATAGACGCACCCAGTTGCGTCTGTAGGGACGCCCGACTAAGCCGGAGGTAACACGGGGATTCGAACCGGCGGTCTCCTGTGTACAGCATCTTGACCAACTATCCTGTAGCAAAGCTAACATCCTTGTCTTCTTTGTAGACTGAGTCAGCAAAGTGGATGACATGTATGTATGTGGGTTCTAGTTGGTTTGCTAACCTGCTAGTATATCTAAGCAAGGCCACCGGCATTAATAACATTGATAACTTAGCATTATTGTCAAAGTTTTTCCGCTTACGGTGTGGTGTGGGAAGATGGCTGTGCGAATTTATGTTTGCAGCGGTCTCACCTGGTGCCAGTGTCAGAAGATGGCAGTGCGAATTCTTATTTGCAGTGGCCTCACCCAGTACCGTCCATGCAGTGTCTTTGTCCACGACTGTGTCTGAAGTTTTGTCTTTGTTTGATGGCTGGGAGAGTAGGGCGGGCTACGCTAACTGTTAGCCCAGGCAGACTGGCAGTGTGGGGGAGGTGGGTCGAGGGTGTCTGGCTGGGAGAGCTGGTGGTGGATCAGCTGGGAGAGCTTGGTCTGCTTCGTCCAGTAGGCCCGGGGACCACGGCCCCTGCCAGGAGCTGTGCCCGAGGAGGAAATGCCGAGGGCGGTCTGACAGGATGCGGAAGCAGGGTGGGCTAAGCTAACTGCTAACCCATGCAGATCAGCGGCTCCGACAGTCATCCTGGCTGGCGTTTGTTCCCTTGGGCGGTGATTTTTGTTTAGTTGGGTTGTGTGTTGGTTTGGATATGCGTGTTTTCTTGTGGTTTTTGGATGTGTTTTTGTCTTTGTGTTGTACTGTGGGCTAGGGGAAACGGCATTTTGTTTCATTTCATGTATGCAAGTGCATGAAGTGAAATGACAGTGTTCCTGATCCCTGATTCCATAAGTATATGAACAAAGATAAAGCTCGCCATCCAAATACAAGCGTGCCTTGGTGCCAAGTGTGCATGATGCTTCATTTGTAATTTGATCGCCCAGAAACAACGCTGAGAGCTGACCGTGTGTACCTTTCCTATCAACAGTCAGCTTATCCTCAGTGTTGCACATGTTATAGACAGTCATACACGGAAGTGCCGGGGCCTTTTTCTTGTGATGACGCTGGCATTAGGTCTATTTAGTCTATTCTCTTCCCAAACCTCCTGTGTTCATTTGTTTAATAAAAGTTATAAACATACGATGTTGTTCTCACTTTGTTTTTCAGTCAACATTATAATATTAAATGGGAACTGACCACTGTGTGACTGTATTTATGATCCCTCACCTGTTAGAGGACCTGATTTGTCTTTACTGGCTAATTAATTTAGAGCAAATATTTAAACATTCGCTTGTAAAATAGTGCCAAATATCTGACGTTTCAAAAAAATGGTATTTGGGACAACCATGCTATGTGATTATTTGGATAACAGTGAAATTGAATGGCAGCACTGTGGCACAGTGGCTAGTGGGGTCGCCTGAAAGCAAGAAGGTCCTGGGTTCGAGCCCCGGGGTAGTCCAGCCTTGGGGGTCATCCTGGGTCGTCCTCAGTGTGGAGTTTGCATGTTCTCCCCATTTCTGCGTGGGTTTTCTCTGGGTGCTCTGGTTTCCTCCCACAGTCCAAAGACATGTAGGTCAGGTGAATCGGCCGTACTAAAGTGTCCCTAGGTGTGAATGTGTGTGTCGGCCCTGTGATGGTCTGGCGGCCTGTCCAGGGTGTCTCCCCGCCTGCCACCCAACGACTGCTGGGATGGGCTCCAGCATCCCGCGACCCTGCATAAGGATAAGCAGTTTGGATAATGGATAAATGAATGAATAATTGTAAAGGGTTTTATTGTGTAACATGCCATCTATTTTCTAAATAGATTTGCCCCACGTTTAATTACATTCCTCATTTCCGCCAACAGAAAAAAAAAGCTTTATTGTGTTCGACCAAAAAGTTACCTGCAGTGATGTGGGGTGGGTCTGGGGTTGGGTTGTGGTATCAGATGGGAATAGAAGATAACACACACAGAGGTTTTGGGTTAGGGGGTCTAACTCTCGGGTCCATTTTCGTAATCTGTTTTACTAATCACATCCCCTTCAAATTCCATCCCTTAAATCCCTACTTTGCTGCCCCTCATCCTGCCTCTGACCCCCCTCGCCCCCACACTCTCACTGCCCACCCTCTTTAACCCCTACCCCTTCATGCCCCCATCTCCCCTTCCCATCAGATCCCACCCCTCTGTTGGGTGGGATCTGATGAACCGACTGCCCTGTCCCAGATCAAGCAGATTATCAGGGTTAAGCTATGTTACTGTATAGATGGGAGACACAGTACGTTATGTACAATACTGTGCAGGGTTGCAGTGCCTCATTCTCTTTCTCTGCAGATTTTCCCCTGGATAAACAAACCTCGGGCATGCAGATTTTAATACTCGCTGTGTGTATGTGTGTGTTCGTGCATGTGCACATTATGCATATGCCTCTGCTGGGTATTGAACGTAAATGTCTATACGTTGACTTAAAATGTAGTATATTGCATTGCTTCTTACTGTGTACTGTGTACCCCTGCTTTCTCTGTTATCTTTCTATTTTAGGCAGAAAGTTTACTAAACCAACCTTCTTTTTTTTTGCCCACAGGCCACAGAGACGACTTCATTTCAAAATTCAACACCCACTGTTTTAGATCAGATTGTAGTGTAGATGCTCATCAATTATACCAGTGGTGAAACTGAAATAACCACACAAGTAGAGATTTGCAATTAATAAGAGAACCCACTCAGATTGCTGTGTTTCTTCCAAAGTTGTTGGCAAACTCGACTTTGAAGCTATTGCTAAAAGCTAACCTGAATTTGACTGGTAGCGTTTGACAAAACTCACCTGCTTTTGACAAAATTGACTTGTATTTGACAAACTCCACCTGCATTTCACACGTCATGGACGGATGCTCTCAAGAACTAATCAATTCGATCCTTTTTATCTCCCCAGAATGGCGGCGCGGAGGGGGAGAAAGACGACGACGGCAAAAAGTCCAAACGGCGGCCGCGGCCAGAGCCTCTCTTCATCCCGCCACCCAAACCCGGCATTTTCATCCCCCCGCCCGTCTACCCCAGCATCACGCCCTACCAGAGCCACCTACGCTCCCCTGTTCGCCTGGCGGAAAACCCTCTCATCATGCCCCCCTACACCCCGCCGCCCATCCTCAGCCCCGTCCGCGAGGGCTCAGGCCTCTACTTCTCCACCTTCCTGTCCTCAGCCGCGGCAGCCAGCAGCCAGGGTCTGCCCCCACCTGCCACGCCGAAGTCTGCCTCACGAAGCCTGTTGCGCTCCAGTGAGTCCAAACATCAAATCAATATTGTGGCTCACTCATCTGGTCATTGGGGCTCTTAAATTGTAAAGATTTAACAACTTACAAAGAAAGGTACACAGTTCGGGACTTTTATAGCCCTGCACTTGTGACATCCATGCAACATAATAATTTCCCAGGCATGGAACATGACTCTCAATTAAGTTACTGCTTGGATATAGTTTGTGTTGTGGGATGGGAGCCATAACTAAATGGCTGAGCTCATGTAAAAGGACCTACATTTCAAATTTGTTACAGTTTAATATGATAACATGCGATAATGTTGCTTAGTGGATTTTCTGTGTTTGAGCTGCTCCTTTAGACAGCTGTGACATAACTCCACCGGTTCTGTCGTCCATGAGCGAAGTCACTCCAGTCAGCATAGAGCCGTGAGTAAACACCCCTCCACATTCCAGAGTCTTCCTCCATTGATGAAAGAGCGGGCTTTGAATTAGCGTGTCATTTCCAGACAAATGATACGGTGCACTACGAACTTGTTGCCGATTTGCTAAGAAAACGTAAAACTTCGTTCTACAATCAATTGCTCGAGTCACTGGGACGGATGTCTTCAAAGGTGTCTCAGTCAGCCACGAGTAACAAACGGCTGTTTGAAACCACAAACCCGCCCTTTAAAGGATTCTTTCCCTCTGCCACTGTTGCCACTGGAACCTCCTTCCCTGGAAGCATCTAGCATTAGCATTGACGGTTCCCTTCAGATCTCAGCCCGCAGTCTTTTTTGATATGCGTTCGAGTCCAATCTCACCCTCATCACAGCTACATCCTCTCAGAACAGGCCCACATGATTACCTGTCAAATCAAAGTCTCAACGCTGTCTCATCGTTAACGCCAGTTAGAGAAGCGGCGGTCTAGTTGTATGTTCACAATGGTAGTGTGTATGGAGGGGGGGAGTGGATGGAAGTGTAACAACAGATAAGGAGGGGGCCGTCCCTATATGCTGAAAAATGGACAGACAGAACCCTTGATCGATACAAACTGGGTCAGACTCAAGCCTGTTTTTTTTTTCTTCTTTTTAACACACTGCCATTGGGTGGGGAGGAACTGTGGGAGCTGTTCGCTGACTGGTACCAGCTGCTCAGCAGTCAGCCGGGGACAAGCCAGCGAGGGCCTCCATAAATCAGGCTTTCAGCCCAGCTCCCCACACTCCCAAACATGCATCAGCCATTGCAGCTCAGTTTTCAGCTGCCCACCCACCCTGGGGGTGGAGGCCTGCCAGAATACACACATACTCAGCTGGAAATACTGCAGGCATGGTTTGCATGGGGGGGAGGGTCCTTAGCAGGGATTGTTTGTCTCGATACAGCATGATTTCTAGGATTTCAGTGCCAAGAATATCAGGTTGTGATCTCTGTAAAAACTAGACTTAATTTGTGCTAAATTTAAAAAAAAAGGTTCGTGATTCACTTGTTTTGGTGGTCTTGTTGTTGAATGACTTATTAGTCTTTATTCACATTTGACTATGACCTCTGTCACCAAGGGCTGGTGTTTGTGCTGTTTAAATTCGAGCTATGGTTAAAATCCAAAATATGTGTTGTGTTTTTTTTGTTTTTTTGTTTTTTGTTTTTTGTTTTTTTCCCTTTGAGGCATTTTGCTTACTTTCTCATTCAGAGCAACTCGTAATGAGTGCACCAGCAGAATATGCATTCCAAAATAAAAATTGACCCAAAAAAAGTCCAAAAGTAAGAAGTGTAGCACCCTGACAATGTATCCGTAGCCCTGAAATTATCATAAGAGGGTACTAAGATAAACTTTGATATAGTAGCGTAAGCATTTTCTATCCTGGACTATGTGTAAAAAGAAAAAGAAAAAAGAAAGCTCTTTGATTAACCTACAGCTTTACTTCACATTTTAGATTGACCATATTGTCTGTGATTTACTCCCAATTGTGTCACTCACGTCAGTTTCCAACTTCCAGGCGGATAAACATCGGGCCGCGGTACCAGGCGGAGGTTCCTGAACTAAGGCAGCGGTCAGCCGTCCAGCTGGACCAGCACCGGGCTGAACTAGTCTGGGTTCCCCTGAGTGAGCTCGAGACAAAGGCGGACTATAGCAAGAGAGGTAAGACCGATGGCATTTCTGTTAGTTAGCTGTTATGATGAAGCACAAACACTGTATGTTTGCGGTTGTACGTTGATGCTGGAATCGTTGGATGTCATTGAACATCCACCAGCTCCATCACGTATGCACTCCATCAGGCCTGCAGTGGACACAACAGAGCAGTGAGATTTTTTTTTTTGGTGGCTTTTTTCCCTCTTTTTCTCCACAATTTTACTTGGCCCGCATATCTTGACCCCACTCTTCCGAGCTGTCCCGGTTGCTGCTCCACCCCCTCTGCCAATCCAGGGAGGGCTGCAGACTACCACATGTCTCCTCCGATACATGTGGAGTCGCCAGCCGCTTCTTTTCACCTGACAGTGAGGAGTTTCACCAGGGAGACATAGTGCGTGGGAGGATCACGTTATTCCCCCCAGTTCCCCCTCCCCCCCGAACAGGCGCCCTGACTGACTAGAGGATGCGCTAGTGCAGCGACCAGGACACATACCCACATCCGGCTTCCCACCCGCAGACACAGCCAATTGTGTCAGTAGAGACGCCGGACCAAGCCAGAGGTAACACGGGGATTCAAACCGGCGATCCCCGTGTTGGTTGGATCGGAATAGACTGCTACGCTACCTGGATACCCAGCAGCGGGATTTTTGGTTATTTGGCATTATATTTGTTTTTCGCTTAGATCGTGTTGTGATCAAAGCCCTTTTTGTGTTGCTAAATAATTAGTGATACCTATATTTTTGACAAGACAGAAAACAAACTCGGCTGCAGAGATATTTATCCAGAGGGGAAATTGGTTAACATAGTATATCAGTCATTTGTTCTGGGAAACTGAAATGTTTGACTTGCAAGAGATATGATATTAATTTTTATGTAAAGTGTGTCGGCAGTGAACAATACGGTAGATAAAAATACAAACACAGGTGTCTTTCAATGCCCCTTTCACCAACGTTCACAGATTCAGGCAAGTAGGCCTGGTATGCAAAGGGCACACTGGCAGTAGTGCTCCCATCACATGAGTGTACACCATCATGCCCATTTGACACAACCACATTGGATAAAATGGATGTGTTTCAGTTCATATGCACAACATCTTTAACACACACTGTGGACATTGTTCTATAGTTCAACGTGTACATGGAATAAAACACTATCAGCTATATACCTGTACAGCGTTGTCATCTAGTTACAGTTTACACTATTGCTTTTATTTCTATTAACGCTGGCTGTGAAGTAATTAAAAATGTCATTTCATGGTTTGTGAAAGTCCAGTGTAATGTAGTAAATGGCAATTTCTGTTTATTGATTTCACGGTAGCTTATTTTTCAACAAGTCACAGTCAAGATGTTTCAAGCAGATAAAGATTTCTTCTGAAGTATTTTTTTCCCCTCCCAATTTGGTTACCGTGTTGCGAAGGGATGCGTCAGTTTTTACTGTGTATATAAACAACCCAGGATGGCCTCCCAGCACCCGACTAAACCGTTTACAGTTCTCTGTTTGTCTGTCAATATATCTCTGTCTTGGCTCACCGACTGTCTGTTTCAGTGGAAGACCTCATGCACCTGGCCTGCTCCAGTGCACTGTGTGGAGGGGGGACCAACCAAGAGTTAGCCCTGCATTGTCTGTACGAATGCAACGGAGATATCATGGTGAGTGCCACTGGACAAGCCCATATTGTCCATATTACCTCACAGATGGAAATCAAGTGAACAGAATTCTCATACCCATTCACATTGGCACTCTGATAGGGAATATTTAAGGAGCTGGAAAAAAAATCTACCATCTTGGGGGGTAAACAAACTCCTGCTTTTGCGAAATAATTGATAGCAAGAAATTGCAACACACTGAAGAACTTTTTAAAGGTGAAAGTAAATTCCTTGTGTTCTAAGCTGAAAAAGCACGTTTACCCGCCACATCATCTATAATTTAGAGGTTTTGAATGTCGGATTATTTTTTTCATTATTATAAAAGCATTTATGAAACTAAACTCATTTAGGAAACTTAACGGATTATTCTGTCAAGAATGTGAGCCTCAGTTCAGTGGCTGAGACGAAAGTCAAGTCAGTTTTATTTGTATAGTCCGTTATTACAAATTTGCCTCAGTGGGCTTTACAACAATAAAACAGTGTCTTTAGATCCTTTTAGATCCTTGCATCAGATAAGGAACAACTCCCTAAAAGAACCCTTTAATAGGGAGAAACCTCAGGGAGCACAACAGGAGAGAGCTCTTTCCTAAGACGGACAGACGTGCAATGGATGTTGTGTGTACACAATTTACAGAATACAACATTGAAAGAGGATAACAGAATTACAATATGATGAGGAGGATGCCAAGCACTGTCCAAATGCCACTGGAACAGCCTAGGACCTGAGCCACGCGACCACCATCACCATGTTACCTGACGGAAGGACAGACTACACATGCACACAAGAGACTCACGTCATACTATTCACATTTATGGGAGAAGTGATAAGAAAACAGTCACACATCGGAGTGAGAGAATGAGAACATTTAAACAGGATATGAATTTATAAGATATTAAAAAAAAATGTGAGGAGGATGCCAAGCAGTGTCCAGGTGGTGACCACCATCACCATGGAGGTCTAGGAGGAGGACAGACTACACATGCACACAGGGGAGACTCACATCACACCATTCACTTACACAGGAGAAGAGAAAGGAGAAGCTATCATTCAGAGAGAGAGAAAAGACGTGAGAGAAGACAACAGTTTTCAGTAGTCAGCTCTTCTCCATAATCTTGTCGGCAAAACAGTGCTTGGTAAATTCATCGAGACAGAAAATGCCCCACCATGCGGTACAGGTCGTGAAGTACTAAATTTAAAGGCAACTAATTGTAGATTAAGGCAAAAAGATGAGCTTTAAGTTTGGATTTAAGGACTCTGATTGTCTGACAGCAGCAAGCAGGTTATTCCACAAGAATGGGGCTTGACAGGAAAAGGCCCTGCCACCAGTGGATTTCCTTTTAACTTTTGGTACACACAGGTGCCCTGTATTTTGAGAGTGGAGAGCTCGAGATGGAATGTACGGTTTAAGGAGATCAGACAGGTATGATGGGGCAAGTCCATTTAGGATTTTAGAAGTCAGTAGAAGCACCTTAAAGTCTGATCTAACATGGATAGGAAGCCAATGAAGGGAGGCAAGAATTGGTGTAATATGGTCAAATTTTCTAGTTTGATTTAGGATTCTAGCTGCAGCATTTTGAACAATCTGAAGACTTTTAGTAATAGCATGTGGCAGACCTGAAAACAGAACATTACAGTAATCAAGTCTGGATGAAACAAATGCATGTTTTAGTCTGCGTCAGCCATGGACATGAAAGACCGAATTTTAGCTGTTACGTAAGTGAAAAGGGGCAGTCTTGGTGATTTCTTTAATGTGCTTATCAAAGGAAAGGCTGGGATTAAATGTAAGATTTTTGGCTGCCACACTTTGCGAAATCACACAGTTGTTGATTGTTATTGTTACTTGATCAAATTGGTGTCTGTGTCTAGCAGGTCCAATGACCAGCATCTCAGTTTTATCCGAATTTAAAATAAGGAAATTTAGTGATATCTAATTTTTCACAACAGCCAAGCAGGCCTCTAAATTAGTTATTTGAGTACAATCATCATCATCGGCGGTCACTCGGGGTGGAGTATGACCGTCCTCCCTCTGGGTCCTCAGATGGATGAAGAGGCCAATTCTGGAGCCGCATAATGGGAGGATGCCTGCACATGACAGCTTTTTATATGGAGTGGCTGATGCGCCTGCAGCCAATACACAGTCCTTGGCAGGGGTGGCCAGAGTCCAATGGCATGGAGAACCAAGACGATTGGAGACCACCCTCTGTTTCTGCCTTCATCCACCTTCACTGCCGTTGTGACCTGGAGACATCTTCCGCCATTTCCGCCAGTGAGGTCTTTGTTGGATCGCACGTCATCTGGAACCTCCCCCTTGACCTATCCGCCTTGGGTGACCCTACCAGGAGCCAAGCTCCGGACGGCATAGCTCTTGGGATCATTGGTACATGCAAGCTTCTTCACCACGGCAAGGTGGCAATCCAGGAGAAGACAATCATCAGCCCTTATAGGCACATACAGCTTAGTATCATCCACATAGCAATGGAAATGTATTCCATGACTGCATATAATTTGGCCAAGAGGTGAAATATAAAGAGAGAAAAGTAGAGGGCCAAGAACCGAGCCCTGAGGTATGCCATATTTAACGTCAGAGAATTTTGATGTAATATTAATATAGCAGACACAGTGTGTTCTTCCAGATAAGTAGGACTTAAGCCAAGAGAGAGCTAAGCCAGAGACACAAAAATTACAATTTATTCTGTCTAATAGTACAGTGATCAGTGGTGTCAAAGGCTACACTGAAGTCCAATAGTAGAAGCACAGAGATGGAATCAGAGTCTATACCTAGTAGAAGATCGTTCATCACTCTGGTCAGAGCAGTTTCAGTGGAGTGACAGGCCCTGAAAGCTGATTGAAAAGGTTCATATAAATAGTTTTCTTCTTGTACTCTCTCTTGTACTTTAGAAAAGAATGGAAGATTAGAGACTGGTCAATAGCCATTAAGAGACCCTGAATCGAGGTGCAGTTTCTTAAGTTGAGGTTTGACACAGCTGTCTTAAAACTGCTGGGAACAGTGCCAGTAGTAAATTATAAATTAACAATGTCTAACATTGTAGGTCCCAGGAAAGATCAGAGGTCTTAAAAAGTTTTGCTGGTAGCGGGTCAAGTAGGCAAGTAGTTGGTTTAGAAGCTGACACAAGTTTAGTCAAAATATCAGGAGAGATAATCTCAAAAGCTGTAATAACAGGGACTATCAGTGACTCAGGGTATAGCTATTATATGGATTTGGTAAGACAGGATCCGCAGGAGTAGCTGGAGTTGAACTAATTTCGTTTATGATCGCATCAACCTCATTGCAGAAAAAGTCTGGAAACTTATGAGCCATGCATGCTGAGTAGCTAAAAGATGGCTGCTTTTTAGTAAATTTGGCTACAGTGTCAAAGAGAAATCTGGGATTATGTTCATTAATATTGATTAGGCAAGAGAAATATGCTGCTTTCGCAGCACCTAAAGCACGCTTATATATTTCAGTAAACACTCATGCCAAGATAGGTAAAAAAACGTCCAGTTTTGATTTTCACCATTTACGTCTCCTGCAGGCCCGCTTAAGAGCACATGTCTCGTCGTTAAATCAGGGGGTAGGTCTTGTTCACCATACAGAAGTTTTGGTTATTTCCACAGCAGCATTTTCAGAATGTGTTAGTAGCAGCTGTAGGAACAGAGATTACCACGTTAAACCAATAGGGTAGGTCTTGTTCACCATACAGAAGTTTTGGTTATTTCCACAGCAGCATTTTCAGAATGTGGTAGTAGCAGCTGTAGCAACAGAGATTACCACGTTAAATCAATAAAAAGACTCACCTCTGAATCTTTTTATCAACACCACGGAAGTGACTGATCTGAAGACTTTCAGTATGCTCTGGACTGAAACACTGGTAACTTGAGATGACTGAAAACAAAATGCTGCGGTGCGTCTGCCAGCGGCAAGCTTGATAGTGATGCTGCTCAGTTGAAGCACAGCAGCTGCACAAGCTGCACGGCCAAGGCCCAGTATGGAACTGGTGTCCTGCACGTGGACTACTGGGTTTGCCGCTGTAGCCATATTGTTCCTGAGACCTTGAAGTTTTGTTTTGTCATTAGACATGTCTCACCATTGTCCTCAGCAAGCATTGACGGAGCTCCCTCCCAACCAAACAGTGTCGATTGAAGGTCAGCGTTCCTATTTGAATGTGTTGCTTCGCCCCATGATGGCCAGTAGTATTAGTAGCAGTTTGATGGTGAGAGCTTATGTAGTGACAGTTTAACTGTTCTTTATGCTTCTGCCGATGATCTTATTAATATTCATGACATAAAGCGTGGCAACAAGTTGACTTGTGCTCCTCGTGGCTTCTCTGCCAAATCATTTGGTCATGTTTAGCATAATTATATGTCAAGCGGGTAGGGAGAATCACAAATATTTACAATGAGGTTGCAGATCATAGAACTAGACTTACACAATCATGAGCTTCTGAGGTCCAAACAGAACTCTTTGCTCTTACTTGTACTGTTTAGTGGCGTCAATAATAAAGCAGCTGGTCCTTTGTTTATGGGTGGTCCCAAGTATAAAAATGTTTTGGTTTAAAAAGCATCTCAAGGATGTCTGGTGGTTAAAAACATCAACTTGTTTTGATCGTGTGGGGTATTCCTGCAGGGCTACTCCAATGACATCTTCAAGTCAAGCTGTGTAATTGGTCACATAGCCAGTCACTAATTTTAACAACACAGGATTATTGCACCAACCACTGCCCTCACAAAATCGCATTAATGAGTGTCCTCCATGGTAGTGTACCTTTTCTACCATACATTGAACACATGCATACTGACTTAAAAGAAGAAGAGTAGAACAAACTGTAAGAGAATAACGCAAATTGAAGATAACCAAGATATCTTACCACCTAAAAATAACGGCCAGTTATGACTTAATAGGAATAATCTATTCATCCATCCATTATCCCAGCTACTTATCCCAATCAGGGTCGCGGGATGCTGGAGCCTATCCCAGCAGTCATTGGGCTTCAGGTGGGGAGACACCCTGTACAGGCCACCAGTCCATCACAGGGCCGACACATGCACACCTAGGGACAATTTAGTGTGGCTGATTCACCTGACCTACATGTCTTTGGACTGTGGGAAGAAACCAAAGCACCCGGAGGAAACCCACACAGACACGGGAAGAACATACAAACTCCACACAGAGGACAACCTGGGATGAACCCCAAGGTTGGACAACCCCGGGGCTCGAACCCAGGACCTTCTTGCTATGAGGCGACCACGCTAACCACTGCACCACCATGTTAATATGAATAATGAGAATTAATAAAACTGCTAATTTACACTTTGCTTAAATTATTTTTTCTTTTTACAAATCAGCATCATAGGACATTTAGCCAAACAACTTTAGCTCAAACAAAATTAGACTTGTATCTGTATAAATATTACTTAAGCGCAAAACAGAAAAAATATGTCAGGTGTAGGGCATGTTGTTCTAATGACAGGCCAAATTTACCGACTTGATATAATGAGGCACCAGCTCAAGCAATTCCTTCCTGGTGGTAACTCTGAATTGACAATAATTTTATTACATAATACCCTCCTGTATAAAATAGTCACATTAAATTAATTAGAACGGAGGGATGAAAAAATGATAGGAGGACACTTTGGTTTCAATAAAAAGTCAAAGGGTGGCGTCTTAGAATAGCATCGCTGCCTGGGACCAGTTTAATTCATTAGAGGGCTTCATTTGAATAATTGGATCCAAGTCTGAGATGACCGCCATTGGGGTAAAACTGGTATGTACTCTTGGCATGATTTGATTGCACGAAACTCAAACCAGTTCAGTCACTTGAATTCAAGGACTGTAGGTAGTGCTGGTGCTTTGTCAATGAAATAATTAGGTGGCCAGTGGCTGTTATTTTGTTTTCCTCATCCAAATGGATGCATAGTGCTTTGGAAACAAACTGTTGTGAGGATTTCACTTGACTTTACCAATGATCCTGAATCAATACTGGTGTTATGAAAGCAGAGAAGCCCTTGTGTACTTCACAGCCCCGATGCAGAGTAGTAGTGCCTTTTGGCTGCTCCGAGCCCTAGCGACCAGCGCTGGTTCAGCGTTGTCAAGGAAACAAACGTGGTGGGGGTGGGAGGAGGAGGGGGAGTATCAAGGCACCAACTCTCTGCAGTGGTCAGGCTCACTGCTGTCTTTCAGCATCCACGCACAACAAATCAGCTTCTCCGAGAGTGTGAGGTTTACCCTCATTGCAGTTATTTATTTATTTATTTATTTATATTTTTATATATCTCGACTGTGATGATTATGCCTTTGATGTAATATAGCGTTGAACCGCTTGATTGTCGGTACGGCTAATGAACTATAAAACATCTTTTTATTTATGGAGAGGTTATCTCATCCCAGGTTGAGCACTAAGAAAGTTTAGCAACTGACTCATACCTTGGCTAGTTGTGTTTTACTGGCTCATAAAGCGCTGTTGGATGAAGAGTCTGGTTGCAGAGACAAGGCAACCAAGTGCCATGGAGTGCCAAGAAAAGGTCTATATGCTGGTTCGATTTCTTTTTTTTTTTTTTTTAATTTATTTCTGATTTTTCCCTTTTTTCTCCCAATTTAGTGGCCAATTGATCCCTATTTTAATTCAAACACCCACCCTCGTATTGCATGCGTTCGCCAACTGCATCTCTCCGGCCGGCAGTCTCGAAGGAAAGCGCCTCCCCACTTTCGTGACAAGGCGAATCCAAGCCGAACCACTGTTTTTCCGACACACACAGAGACGCATTCACGTGACGAACACAAGCCGACTCCGCCCCCCTCCCGAAGACAGCGTTGCCAATGATTGCTGTTTCATCGAGTCCGGCCATAGTCGGATCTGATGCTGGTTCGATTTCTAACCGGTCACTGCCGCAGGTGGAATTTACCAATTTTAACAAACCTTCAACCAAAGAAGACGGACTAACCAGTGAAATCAGCTGGTTGAGTAATTGGTTATAACGTAGCCCCTCTGGAAGCTAGCCAGTTATCCCCATTAGTTAACACTGAGCTTGTAATGTAACCTTTGCCGCGATGAGTTGGAGTGTGCAGATTCACTCAGAATGACTGGGAGTCTGTTGAACGTCATACTTTTTTCATCTGGTTTTGCTCTCTCATTGGTGTTTTGTTCATATTTGGTCCAAGTTAGTGAAGCCACAAGCTGCTGTAATGCAGTTTTAGGCAGTCAAGCAATGTTAAATGATAACGTATGATGATTGCCTCAAACCTATGAGTACTGATTAGCAAACACACCAAAATGGCCGTTTTTTTTAAAATTCTTTTAATTTTTTACACAAATTAAAGGGGATGGCTGCTTCAGAATAGTGCAGCAATTTTCAAGTGTATCTTTATGCATGCTCAATAATCCCGGTAAGAAAATCAAAGAAAGTGAATCAGCTCATCTGGACACAACGTTTAACATTAAATGGTGTATGCAGATGAACTGATTCAACTTTCTTTGATTTCAAGTGTATCACTTCACAATTATGTGGAAAATGAAAAAAAAAGACTGTTGTTGATGGCTGTTTGGGGGGCTTATGCTCCTGCTTATGCTGGGTGTTCCATGGTACTTTGTGGCTCATATGTGGTATAAAGGCTCACTGTGGAGTCATGATGTGGCTTTTTTTTTTTTTTGGTACTGATGATGCAACTAATTGAGCTCACATTTGTTTCCCAGGCTGCCCTGTCCCTGCTGATGCTGACGAACCCCTTGTTACCCAAGTCCCATCGTTTATCAAACTACCACTACTCAGGTTTGTCAAAGACACTGCATAAACACTATTTATCAGACTTTAGACCATTCTTCTTCTTCTATGCATCACTTGAATTGGCATTGCTATAAGTTGCAATTTGCAGAATTGTGTATGAAATGTCTTGAAAATGGATTCCTGGGCTTGTGTAGCATTTGCTTGTTATTGCAAAAACCCAGCAGAGACCAATTCATTGTCCTTATAAAGACTCAAACACTGAAAGCTGTTTGGAAAATACTGTTAAACCTATCATAGATATATGCAGTTTTTGTCTCTGTCTTCTTAGCACTACGAGAGGGATAGAGTCTGCAGCCAACCCCTACTTAGCCCTTAAACAACAGCAGCTGCTGTAGTGAGAGTGTGGCACTGGGTGAATTTCGGGGGGGGGGGGGGTAGGACAAGACAGTAGGCTTTGGTTTGAAGGAGAGGAGGGGCTGGGCGTTGGGGTGAAGATGGGGGGTGGCTGTGGAGGATAGTCAGGGTCAATGTGATGAGGGAGAGTGAGAGGGAGGATGGAGGGGGTTTACAGCATGTGGTTAATCCCAAGCAGAAGACAGAGGAGCCATTGTTTATCCGATCATGTGTGTGTGGTTTTGTGTAAAGGGGATAGGGGGTGGGGGGGTGGATGATTTGCACACACCCGAAAAAGAAAAACTAGCAGATACATTATGACCAGTCAAATGTTATATACCCACGAGCCCTTTCTCTTTCTACCTTTCCCTTCTCTTGCCTCATTCTCTCTATCTCTCTACCACCCTCTCTCAGGATCGGACAGCTGGACAGCAGCTGAGAGACGCCAATTCAACAAGGGTATCACTGCCTACAAGAAAGACTTCTTCATGGTGCAGAAACTGGTATGTGTGTGGCTCCAGATGAAAGGACAGGAAACACCTATCGGTTCATGTTGCAGTGGTGGAGCTGCAAGGCATAGCTGAACTGCTGATTAGAAATATGTAGGGGATGTACATAATGTTACAGCCTGCAACCCTACATCACCTGTAGGGTGGTTTAATCATTATGTGTGTGTGTATATATATATACACACACTTGCTTGCTTGCTGGTTGTCCATCGTGCCTGATGATGACCATCTTCTTCTATTTGTGGGTCCTTTGAGGACTCAGATAGCAGAAGATACCTGCGCAGAGATGGTTTTTAAAGTGGCATGGGGGATGCGCTTCTCCCAACGCCACATGACTTGATTGTAGAGGAGATGGTTCCGATGGCAAGGGGGATCCCTAGACGACCGGCACCTCCACACAACTGCAGGGGGCTGCCGGAAATCCAGTTTTTCGGAAACCGCCTCGAAGCGTGCCGCCACAGCTTGCTTTTCTGTTGGGGTAAGCTCCCTTAGCCTTATGTCTTCCAGACTCACCCACAAGGTAGCGGGGCAGTGGTTGATAGGTGCCAGGGCGTGTCCACCAGGGTGGGCCTGCACACCATATCTCTGGGGCCCACTGCTGCTCCGAGATCCCCTGCCAAGTTAGCCTGGGGCCGCAAGACCCCAGTTACCATGTGTGGCCACGGGGAGGCCTGGCAGGAGTCTTGGTGAAGGAGAGGCTATGTACTGGCAAGGGAAGGCTTACACGCTAGGATGCTTCCCTGTTCGCCACAAAGGCTAGCCAGCGGCAGCAAGCTAAGGGCAGGAAGGACACAAGCGGGTTGGAAGAACACATGCACCTTCCCTCCAACTACACACTGCTGCACTAGACGCATCACAACACCCTGTGTGTATGTACACACACACACACACACACACACGCACATACATACATACACACATACACACACGCATTATAAAAAGCCTACACACCCCTGTTAAAATGGTAGGTTTTTGCGGTGTAAAAAAAAATCATGTCAACCTTTTCTACCTGTAATTGGAAATTGACAACCTATAAAATTCAAATGAATAACAACCTGAAACCTTTTACAGCAAAAAATAAATAAAAACCTTACATTAACCTGGTAGTGCAAGTTTGCACACCCCTAAACGAATACTTTGTTGAAGCACCATTTGATTTTATTACAGCACACGGTCTTTTTGGGTAAGAGTCTGTCAGCTTGGCACATCTTGACTTGGCAGTATTTTTCCCGCTCTTCCCTGTAAAAATATTCTAGATCCGTCAGATTGTGAGGGCATCCTGTGCACAGCCCTCTTCAGGTCACCCCACAGATTCTCTGTTGGATTCAGGTCTGGGCTCTTGCATTGATCTTCTAGTGAAGCCATTCCTTTGTTCATTTGGATGTATGGTTTGGGTGGTTGTTGTGCTGAAAGGTGCAAGTTCTCTTCATCTTCCGAGCAGATGTCTAGAGGTTTTGTGCCAAAATCGACTGGTATCTGGAGCCATTCATGATTCCCTCCACCTTAACTACAGCCTCAATGTCGGCTGAAGAAAAGCAGCCCCAAAACTGATGCCGCCACCACCATGTTTCACTGTGGGTATGGAGTTCTTTTGGTGATGGGCTGTGTTGTTTTTACACCAAACATACCTTTTGGAATTATGGCCAAAAAGTTCAGCCTTGGTCTCATCACACTTTAACAAATTTTTCCACGTGTTTTTCTTTTTTTACTACTGTATTGATCCCCATGGGGAAATTCCTCTCTGCATTGAATCCATCCTAGCTGTGTAGCTAGGAGCAGTGGGCAGCTGCAGCGCTGGGGGACCAACTCCAGTTTGTCTTGCCATGCTTCCATCAGCGGCACAGACAGGAGTATTAACCCTAACATGCATGTCTTTTTGATGGTGGGGGAAACCGGAGCACCCGGAGAAAACCCACCGCAGACATGAGGAGAACATGCAAACTCCACATGGAGGATGACCTGGGATGACCCCCAAGGTTGGACAACACTGGGGTTCGAACCCAGGACCTTATTGCTGTGAGGCAACAGCGCTAACCACTGGGCCACCATGCTGCTGTTTTTGGGAGACTGGCTGTATTTTGCAAAATGTTACCAGGCTTGGATGTCCCCCCCGTGAAAAAGCTTTCAACTTGCCACCCTACCCCATAGCCCAGATATATTAAGAATGCAGGTGATTGTCGTCACATGTAGGAAGCAACCAGGACTCAGCAGAAATTCCTGCAGCTCCTTTAATGTTGCCGTAGGCCTCTTGGCAGCCTCCCTGACTAGTTTCCTCCTTGTCTTCTCAATTTCTGAGGGACTTCCTGTTCTTGGTAAGGTCATTGTTGAGTCATGTTTTCTCCCACTTGTTGATTGTCTTCACTGTGCTCCACGGTATATCTAATGCCTTGGAAACTCGCTTTGAAAGGTCAGTAGCAACCGAGGTCAAACCTGAAATAATTTAATCTTAGAGTGCAGCGCTTGGTGGCAATTTTGAGTGGTGCGCCACGCCAAGGCTAGTGCTTCTTCTTAATTGGGTGCCACCACTCTCCCTATAGGAAAACAATGGCATGGAGCCAGCACAGAGCAGTGGGCATGGTGGCCCAGTGGTTAACACTGTCGCCTCACAGCAAGGTCCTGAGTTCGAACCCCAGGCCATCCCAGGTCCTGTCTGTGGGGAGTTTGCATGTTCTCCCTGTGTCTGCTTGGGTTTCCTCCGGGTGCTCTGGTTTCCTCCCACCATCAAAAAGACATGCATGTTAGGGCTAATACTGCTGTCTGTGCCCCTGACTAAGGCAATGGAAAGAAGAACTGGAGTTGGTCCCCGGGCGCTGCAGCTGCCTGCTGCTCCTATACAATAAGATGGGTTAAATGCAAAGAACAAATTTCATTGTAACTATACATCCATTATCCAAGCCGCTTATCTTAATTAGGGTCACAGAAGGATGGAGCCTATCCCAGCAGTCATGACAATATAAAGTGGCTTTCTTTCTTCTTTTGTACCCCTCTCCTGAATGCTACCTTTCAACGATGAGATCCCTTTTGTGCTTTTTAAGTTCTTTGCGGACCAAGGGAAGGTCCGATAGGAACAGTTGAACATTATTTAGGGTTAGTTACAGTCACTTTAATTGATGGCAGGTGTATCCTAGCGACTATTTAACATAGGGTTGAATGTGATTGGTTGATTCTGAACACAGCCATATCCTCAATCATAAAAGGGTGTGCACACTTATGCAACCAGGTTGTTGTAAGCTTTGTATTTGACTTTATTTTCCCTAAATTATTTTTGATTGTTTTTCACTTTATTTTCATAGCTTGCAATTTCACATTCAGGGCAGAAAAAGTTCTTAACATAATGCATCTTGGTTTCATTTTGTTGCATCACAAACACCTGCCATTTTAACAGCAGTGTGTAGACTTTTTATATCCACTGCATATAGTATATATCAAGAGTTCTCAAAGTCCAGGCCTCGGTCCACATCTGGACCGAAGGGCAAGTCAATCTGGACCCAGCCCATACCTTGTGTTATGAATACAGTAATGTTTTCTTTTTTGTGTGTGTTTGCTGCCGAGCTCACGCGTTAATGTTACACCGGAGATGGGCAACATGATCCAGAAAGGGCCAGTGTGGGTCCAGGTCTTTGTTCCAACCAACCAATTACACACCCGAGTCTATAAATCAAGGTCCTTAGCAAAGTTGGTTGACTAATAAATAGAATTAGGTGTGTAACTGCTCGGTTGGAACAGACCTGCGCCCAGACCGGCCCATTCTGGATCATGTTGCCCATCCCTGCCGGGGAATATGCTTTCGAGGTGGTGCAAAGCTTTTATTGCACTTGCAGTAAGATAATGGGTGTAGTTGTCGTGCACTCGAGTAACGCTATCTTCACTTCACCTGGTTCTGTGTGTGTGTGTGTGTGTGTGTGTGTGTGTGTGTGCGTGTGTGTATGTGTGTGTGTGTGTGTGTGTGCGCGCGCGCACGTGCCCCGCCCTTGTTGAAGAGTAGAGGAAATGAGAAAAACCGGCGTAACCATAAATGACTAACGAGTTTTCGTTAAGGTTAGAGCCAATCAGAGGAAGAGTAGGGTGGGTCTTCAACATGAACATTTGGATCAGTGTCTCCCACTGCCAGTCGCACCTTTGTGCCAAGTTTCAAGCAACTGACTGCAGGCAAACAGTGCCATTTCTACTAGCCTCGAATGTATTCTGACTTAAGCCTCCTACAGAATGCGATTTTAGCGATCCTATACGTTAATATCAAGCCACACTGCGGTATGGATCTAATAAACTTGGGTACGGCATTGAGTTTGATGTATGTACACTGTACGATAACACCTACTGAGTCGCAGGCTACGACACAAGTCCATAAAAACGTCATCAGCGTGCATGCCGCATCAGGGTACGTAATCAAGCTACGCCGCTGGTAGAGCAACATGACGCAGAGCAGGAATCCAGTCCTTTCAATAGTCGCCGCAGCTCGTATTGTTGCTCGTTTTGTTGAATCCATCGCATTTGGGTCACAGATGCCAACAGTCTGTTTGTTTGTGTTTAGCGCCAGCAAAGATTGTGCATCGCGTTGATCAGTGCGTCATTTCGTGCTGCATTTCTATTGCTTGGTTAGTAGATGTAGGTCGTAGCAGCAGTCACGTTGTGAGATGGTCATCCTAAATTTGTCCCAGGTTATCTTCGGTCGCAAGACCGTAATAACGGCCATATTTGAACCTGTCTCACACTGTGATGTAGGACCACCGTTTTGGAACCCCGACCAAAGATATCACCACGTTTAGTCATCTTTTGTCTGAGACTGTCCAAATCGCACAATCTGTATGAGGCTTTACGTGACTTGTCTTGAACTTGAATGTATGTTGCTTAAAATTGTAAGTGATTAAATGTTATTTTATCGCCAATCCTTCCAGACCTCTGATCTTGAACAAAAATCAGATGTAAACCGTTGAATAATAAGTTTGAGACCCCCTGGTACATTGTGTGTGTGTGTGTGTGTGTGTGTGTGTGTGTGTGTGTGTGTGTGTGTGTGTGTGTGTGTGTGTGTGTGTGTGTGTGTGTGTGTGTGTGTGTGTGTGTGAACTTGCTACAAGGAACAAGGATGTAGACTGGGGGGGGCGGCTATAATTTCTTTTAAACAGGAAAAATATGTGGCATATTTTATATCTAAATACCAGTTGAATTCAGCGAATCCTATTAAGGCACTCCACCTCCCAAAGCAAGTAACCATGATAAACATGAACTTGCTCCTCAGACATACATGAAACCCTAGCCAGCGTTACCTTGACTCAGTCATGCGGTGGAGAGCTGCCTACGATACATCACTGAGCTTTTCTCATTAAGTTCATCGCTGGCGTATGGTCTTTATTAATTCTTGGTCTGTGGAGGAGGGACAATGAAAACAGTCGAAACAGTTGGAACAATATCTTCCTCTAGTTTCATTATGTGCATCCCTCGGTCAAACACTGTCTTTGTGTGGAGCCGTTTCTTGGATGAAGCTGTAACCTGTTGAATTTTCATCCTGTTCATTTAGCAAGGCGACAGATTAAACGCTAACCTTATTTACTGAGTGCCTTTGACTTGTGCAGCGCTTCTCAAACCATCCTTTGTGTGAACAACTGTAGCCGTGCCATGCTAACCCCCTCAACAAACCTTCACTGGATCTGCTTAAAAGTTCACATTAATACGGGCGTCTGGGTTGCATGGCGGTCTATTCTGTTGCCTACCAACACGGGGATCTCCGGTTCGAATCCCTGTGTTCCCTCCGGCTTGGTCGGGCATCCCTACAGACACAATTGGCCGTGTCTGCGGGTGGGAAGCCAGATGTGTGTATGTGTCCTGGTCGATGCACTGGTTTCTTATCTGGTCAGTCAGGGCGCCTGTTCAGGGGGGAACTGGGGGGAATAGCATGATCCTCCCATGTGCTACGGCCCCCTGGCGAAACTCCTCACTGTCAGGTGAAAAGAAGCGGCTGGCGACTCCACATGTATCTGAGGAGGCATGTGGTAGTCTGCAGCCCTCCCTGGATCGGCAGAGGGGGTTGAGCAGCAACTGGGATGCCCCGGAAGAGTGGGGTAATTGGCCAAGTACAATTGGGGAGGAGGAAAAAAAAAAGGGGGGGGGGGTAAAAAAAAAGTTGTTAAAAATTTCCTTTGTAGTAACTTTGTGTTGTTCACAGGTGAGCACGAAGACGGTGGCACAGTGCGTGGAGTTCTACTACACCTACAAGAAGCACGTTAAGATCGGACGCAACGGGACTCTGACGTATGGGGAGGCAGAACTGCAGGAGGGCAAGACAGCTGAGGAGGAGCTCGACCACAAGGTGAGTTAAGCCATCATCATCATCAGTTCACAAGCAATTAAACAATGCTTTCACATGCTAAAAATGTCCCGCACCTGACCTGACCCATGTATACATACTGCATATTTTCAAAGGTATACCATGATTTTCATTTCAATCTAGCCTGTATTTTTACTTTGTCGTTGCAATGAAATAAATGTCTATGGAGTGAACCTCTGTCCAAACTCTCTCCCTATTTGGTCAAGGTGTAAGCCTATACATGGCTCTGTTTTGGAATATCAAACAGTAAATTGGCATTTTATAAGCTTTCAAGTTCACCCAGTCCAGCGGACAAGTGCGAGTCGTGAATATGCCTGCAGAGAAGCCAGTCATCCCCAGTATGCCTCTCAAATAACTTGAGTCAAAGCAAAGGGTTTGTTAGCACCAGGGAACTCACTGGTCACCTGTCTGGAGGGGATGTTTGTGCTGCTGATGCCCACATTTTGACTACCGGAGTACAGCTAGCTGGATAGATACACAGCACCAATAACAAAAGTGTAGCTCTGCAGCTGGATGGCATAGACATGAGATATCTAGTATTACCAGTCTCGAGCCAACGTGCAGCCGAAGTAATCAAAATATCCAAGACCTACCTCCTCCAAAGTCAACATAGTACCATCTTAATGTGGAAGAATGTCTTGCTCTCGCCTCTCTGTCTGTCTGTCTGTCTGTCTGTCTGTCTGTCTGTCTGTCTGTCTGTCTGTCTGTCTGTCTGTCTGTCTGTCCGTCCGTCCGTCCGTCCGTCCGTCCGTCCGTCCGTCCGTCTGTCTCTAGGGGATCAGATAATGTTCTCTCTTCACTTTCTGAGAAGTGTTTATTGCAGCATTGCAGTGCTGGTTGGAGAAGAGAGGTGGATGTGGGTGGAGTCAGGCTCTGTGTTTGTTTTCATTCGGGTCCCTTGCGTGTTCATGGGTGCCAATCTTATGAAGTGTACCTTTTTATTGTATCTATACAGTAGTAGTAAACACATGCAAATGCTTATCAAATACAGATGGTTGTGTTTAAGCTGTGTAGGTTAATATAAGGCAATAGAAAATGGGTCTGAAACCTCGAACCCTCTGAGGCTTCTGTCAGGGTGGACTGTTGTTCCTGCACTGACTCCCAACTGAGAAGGGCCCATAGGGCATCCCCTGCCTATAGTATCGATTATATTTTATCATTAAGATGCTCTTTTTGTGTGTGTGTGTGTGTGGGGGGGTTATATTGGTGACAGTATGCAGTGGACTGTTAGGCCTATTTGATTGGCTACAGGTCTCAGATTTTTTTGCTTGTTCTGATTGGTTTAAAATTATTGTTGTACCCGCCACTAAGCGGGTATGGTTACAAATCTTTATAAATACATGTTTCATTCTCACTTTAGACCTCGAAGAAGGTATGTTGCATAAAGGTCGGCAGTTAAAGAGATGCACATTGGGCACCAGTGTGCAGTACTGTGGTTTCTTTTCCTCGGGGACCATCCTGGTGATTGAAATTAAGCAGGCGAACGAACCAAGCACACGAAAGGTCACGAATTCCAATCTGCTTTGTTCGTCCCAGTTTTTACTGCATGTTGCCTAATAATGTAGTGATGTTATACTATATACAGTGCCTTCGGAAAGTATTCACCCCTCTCTAGCTTTTTCACATTTTGGTTTCTGTTACACCTAAAATTGTCAATGCATTAAAGTGTCTCGGACTTGTCCCATGACTTCTAGCCACCTCAAGGTGAGACTACACATTCGTCCATCTCAGAAGTGGTTTCCTTCTAGTCGCTTTCCCAGGACTAGTCCATTTTGCTGTTTCAGTTGCGAAATTTCATAAAGTTGGCAGTATTTATTGTGCAGTCGTATGATTGAGCACAGGCGGATTTTAAATCAACATAGGTGGACCTTGTTGATGTATTTAGTGTGATCTCGAGCAATTGAGTACACTTTGCCTAATTTGTTGTAATGCAAGAGGGGTTAATTGTTATTAGTTCAGTTCATTTTCAGGTGGTTTTGATATTTTACTTTGGCGTTATAGAGAATTGTCTTTTATAGGAGTCGTAAAACAAATCCCACTTAAGCTCACTTTGCAATGGAACAAATCCCTCTCCATCTTTGAGAAGAAGCTAAAGACCCAGCTCTTTCACGAACACCTCCACACCTGATGGTATTAATAAAAATACACACAAAAAAGGCTTCTATGCACACTATGCATTGCCTTTGTGCACTGCCTGTTGACACATATGTTCTATCGGATTTGAACCTAGTTTTTTGGCACTTACTTGTGTTGTCGCCTCCTGGCTAGATCCTTGCTTGTGTTGTATTAACCCACAGATGTACGTCGCTTGGATAAAAGCATCTGCTAAATGAAACTGGGTGGCGCAGTGGTTAGCACTGTCGCCTCACAGCAAGAAGGTCCTGGGTTCAAACCCCGGGGTTGTCCAACCTTAGGAGTCATCCCAGGTTGTCCTCTGTGTGGAGTTTGCATGTTCTGTCCGTGTCTGCGGTGGGTTTTCTCCGGGTGCTCTTGTTTCCTCCCACCATCAAAAAGACATGCATGTTAGAGTTAATACTCCTGTCTGTGCTCCTGACCAGTGCAATGGGAATTAGAGTTGGTCCCCGGGCGCTGCAGCTGCCCACTGCTCCTAGCTACACAGCTAGGATGGGTTCACTGCAGAGAGGAATTTCCCCACGGGGATTAATAAAGTATACCAAAACAAATAAATAAGTAAAAACTGTAACATTGTAAAACAAGAAATAATCAATTAGGGGTGAGTACTTTCTGGATCCACTGAATGGCAAAAGAGTTTCCTGTCAGATTAAAAGTATAAAATGGCTCGTGATGAGGTTCGGTGCATGAGTCAACAAGCCAAAAGGCAGGTCATAGGCAACGTGCCTGTTTTTATCCGGTAGTGCAGTGAATAATACAGGAATCAATCAGTCATCACAGCACTTTGCTCTGCTGCTCTGTAGCAAGTTGGAAAACACGCTGTCTGCGCCGGCCCCTGAAAAAAAAAGAAGTTTCATGCTTGTAAAATTCTCTCCCAGAGACAAGAGGTTCACTGTGGTCACACATTCATCAGTATCTTCTTTTTTTAGGCCAGAGATTTTTGGTTGGAATTGAACAACAATTTTGGCAACAATAAGCCCAAACATCAACTCAGGTGTGACTCTTAACCCAGTGTTTGCAGTCGACATCGCTCTTCTCAATCTGTCATGAGTGAGATGGGAATCTAGTATGTCTCCTACTATCTTAGAGCACTAAATAAATAATTGTATCATGACCAAGACTGCAAGTCATGTCACATCCAGTTGTGTAAGAGCCCCACTGGTCGATCATGAATAGCGAGTAATCTAACTAAGATGGAAGGAGTCTCAGTCCGTATGTCTGTATGCCTGTTCATCTGATCAACTTCACACTTGGCGGGTGTGTTGCTGAGGACCCAAGGAAGTGCAGTGTCAAGTGCGAGGTTGTTTGGATGAGCGATTCTCAAGAAAGCTGCAAGCAGCAGTACTGGTGGCCAAGCACCAGCCCGTTCCGAACAGGCATGTTTGGAACGGGCTGGCTGCACTAGCAGGATAATCAAATTACAAAGTAGCTGGTCAGTGCCACATGTCAGTATCACACACACAGCCAACAGTGCTGATTATGTCAAGCGCAAATAATGTAAGACTGCAGTACATTTTCTATCATGCACAATATCTCAGACAGCACAGGTCCAAGTTTGGTAAAAATTTAGGGGGAACAATGCATCCTGACACGGTACTTAAAAGTATACAGTATCACAGTTGTTGGCCCAACATGGCGCCCCCTGCAGGCCAGAAAAAGATCCCAACCTGTAAACTAAATACAACTTCCTCACTTTCTGCTGAGTCTTGCATAAGGTTTTTAGGGGATTTTTCTTACATGTTCTACTGCCATAATCTTAATAAGCTGTAAGTTTCGGAAATACGGTCCAATTATTTCGGGGGGGGGGGGTCATTTCACTGTGTACAACAAACATATGAGTCATAACATTTTCTCTGAAACATCACCTAATTCCTCTCGTACTTCAGCAAACATAATGCCACTTCCCTTGCACGTAGACTCAGATAGATAGATAGTTTATTACCCACACAACCAAGGCCAGTGGAATTTGTATTTGGTACAGTTAAAACTGCAGCACAATAGATACATGGACAACAACAGACACTCCACATATTATCACGAAACAATAGTGATACAATAGCAGAACATATTACACACAATCACATACATTAGGTGAATGGTATATATGTATACATATGCCAGTATTGTTTGCAGAGGGTACTATAGGGAGGAATTCAGAATCCTGATAGGGTAAAAAAGCTGTTTGTGAAGCATTTAGTCTTAATGCACAGTATCCTGTAGCGCCTCCCTGAGGGAAGGAGCTGGAAGAGGTGATGAGCAGGATGTGAGGGGTCATAGATTATCTTTTTTGCTCGCTTTACAGTCTGGTGAGTATGTAGAGATTCAGCCAAGGAGAGTGGGTTGCCTATGATTTTGGATGCCTTGTTGACAGTCCGCTGTAGTTTCCCCCCCGTGTTTGAGTGTCCGTGCTGCCGTACCATACTGTCATAGAAGACGTGAGGATGGACCCGATGGCTGAGTAGAACAGAACGAGAAGTTGATGCTAGATCCAGTAAATTTTTTCAGCTGCCTAAGGAAGTAGTCATTTTTGAGCTTTTGCAATGATTTGTTCAGTGTTAGTTTTCCATTTCAGGCTATTGCTGGTGGCCCAGGAATTTACCACACCAAGTCTCAAGACCTTTTATCGAAGCATGCATCTCTTTTAGCCAAACATTTTTAGCCACCAGCTTAAGAACTTGGTGGTTGGAGGATGTGTGACTCAATTTACTTTGGAAAATATCTGAGATAAGAGGGGCAGGGCATAATTCCTGTTTACTGGGTTAAACTGGGGAATCAATGCATCGTTCATTGGCGACAATAACTCTACAATTATGTTATCAGTTGGCTGTATTTTTTGTTGGTGCTTTTTTGTTCGTTTTGTGATTCATATGATCACAACACAAAATTTGCTAATCAAGTCAGTGATGCTGGCTGATGGATGATCAATCCATAATTCAAGACGTGTGGTCCTCAGATAAATCTTCACAATGCCTTTCTTTATTGGTTTTTAAGACTTGTGTCGGGTTTTAAGATAACATTTTAATCGCTGTGCTCCCCTTTATGCCCACAGGGCTCTCATCGACTGGAATCCCGCAAGGAGGAGGACAACAGGAAGTGGGAGGGCTCAGCTGAGAGGAAGCGGGACGTCAGCCCCACCAGAGTGACACAGACGCTGCAGGCCACTGAGAGTGTGAGTGCAAAACGGTACTGCGTTCATAAATCTGTGATCTACATGTGGTGCAGCTGCACGTTGACACGGCGAAGAGGTCGCATATACGACTGAACCTAAACATCATTCGGAGCAGAGTATTGTGAATGGTTTGATTGACGGCTGTGCTGTCAAGTGCCTATGGCGTATAAAAAAAATATGTATTGCACTTTGCACACTTAGCAAGTATTTGATTTAGATTTAGGGTTCACGAATAGTTGTTGAATGTAAGGAATTAATTCCCGAACCTCTGTCTGTGTATTTGAGTGGAATAAAAACCCATTATCTAAGGTTCATGATTCAATATCTTTGAAGTCCAGAGGGTTTAGCTTGTATTTTGTCAACTAACGACTTCCATTGTCTACAGATGTCTATAATTTGTTGCCAATGGAAACGGGCCTCTTCGTTTGTGTTCAGATTGCCTTGCATTTTGCAACAAAGTCCTTCGTGTTCTTGTTTAGCCACCAAAGTTGGCTTCATCCGGTTTGACGTATTTGCACTCTTGATCCGTGGCCAAGTTGACAGAGGAATGTCCCTGCAGAAAGGTCACGGCTCTACTGCCCTCTGCTGGCTGTTTGCGTCAACTCATGTTGGCTGGCGTCCATCACCGGGTTGCGTAACCTCAGTATGTCAGTCAGCAAACAATGACTCGACAAGAAACCTTTAACCTCGTTTTCTTCTTTGCACTTCACTGATTAACACCTTCACTAAGTTGTGGGGGAGGAAGAGTCCAGGCTAGTTAATTGACTTATGAGTTTTTTTGTGTTTTGTTTTTAATATATATATATATATATAGTTTTTATTTTTCCTTTTAAATTCTGCTTTAAAGTGCAACCACAAACAGTATGGGTTTGGGGTTTGAAACGCGTTTAGATAGTTTGGCTTTTTAAATGAGAATTTGTGTCGTATGCTTTTTAAATCAGCGTATACGTATGTGCTTCTCTCCTAAAAGGAGCACAATGTAGTTACTGTTTCAGGATTGTTATTTTCAGCCCCTTTGCAGCTCGGTGTGACAACGCAACGCTGACTGTGGCATTTCCATGTGAAATGCCCCCCCCCCCCCCCAAAACATCTGATTCACTTTGGGTGTTTTTGCACACAGGGCGAAGCGGTCCTCATCCTGAAGGGCCAGGAGTGTGGGGGGAGAGACCAGTTTACGGCCCAGGTCATTCACCCACCACAACCACACCCTCCCAGCTCTGCCGCCAAGCCACGCCACGATGGCAATGGGCGCAAGACCGGCTCGTCTGGGAGCAGCAAGGCCCCGGCAAGCCAAGAGGGAGAGTTCCCCTGCAAGAAATGTGGAAGGTCAGTGCTTAAAAAGATCACGCCAACCCTCACAGGGAGGACTCCTGCCTGTGTCCTTGTACTGACCGTGTCGCAGAGTCTTTTTTTCCTTTCTTTTTTTTTTGCTTATGCAAGGCTGACCTTCACAATGCAACACAATACGCTGCCAGTGGAAATAGCCTTGGTTTACATAGGCGCCAATGGACGGAATTAGTGATTTGACACATACGGGGGGGTTCAGCAGGAGGATATTGCTATTGTCATACTCGCCTCCAGCCAGACTTGGTGTTTGTAAACTGCCAAGTGTCTCTTGTCATGTGTTTGAACTGGGTAGAATAAAATAGCCCTGACATGCTCTGATTAAATCGCTACCTCTCCTGTGGTAAGCCCAGGCTTGTTATTGCCCGCTGTCGCCTAGCAACTGAAACACAGAGTAGATATGGCACATCGTGCCCCGAGTCCAAGATACTTTGCCCAGCCACTGTGAACAAAAGAACACATGGCTCATACCACCTGCAGTGTGCTGCATATACTGTATATACTCTATTCCATGTAACAGAGTAGCCACCTTGTAACCAAGTTTACTCAATGTCAGTCAGAAGTCATTGCACAGGTTCAGAAAGTTAAAATATCTATGGGAAATTATATTGATCATCTTCAGGTCCCAAAATATGTGAAAATTGTCCATACCACTACTTATTTTATGTAGTGACGGATCCGCTTGCCTCTACTCAGCTGTTGTGATATAAATACTGAGTGAACCTCAGAAATGTGTCATGATTGTTAATCATTTTCAGTTGCAATCTTTTTCACATATTTTTGTAGTACCAAGCCCCTGTCCATATACATCATAGTGAACCAGAACACAGCCTTCAGATGAAGTCTGGAGACTAAGGGCTGCAGCTTGTAAATGTGTAGAATGGCTGTCCGTTTGGTTCATGAAGGTGTTCTGTGAATTTTGCTTCAGTGACTCATGTATGTTTGAGGTTGTTGAGAATTTGTCAGCCCCGGGGCATCTGGGTAGCATAGCGGTCTATTCCGTTGCCTACCGACACAGGGATCGCCGAATCCCTGTGTTACCTCCGGCTTGGTTGGGCGTCCCTACAGACACAATTGGCCGTGTCTGCGGGTGGGAAGCCGGATGTGGGTATGGGTCCTGGTCGCTGCACTAGCGCCTCCTCTGGTCGGCCCCCCTGGCAAAACTCCTTGCTGTCAGGTGAAAAGAAGCGGCTGGCGACTCCACGTGTATCGGGGGAGGCATGTGGTAGTCTGCAGCCCTCCCCGGATCGGCAGAGGGGGTGGCGCAGCGACCGGGGCAGCCTCGAAAAATGGGGTGACTGGCTGGATACAATTGGGGAGAAAATCCCCCCCCCCCAAAAAAAATGCTAGCATGACAGAAAAAGACAATAAGGCAGCCTTTTTGACCCTTGACCTTCCCTGTGTCACTCTTGCTTGCAGAGTCTTCTACAAGGTTAAGAGCCGTAGCGCTCACATGAAGAGCCATGCTGAGCAGGAGAAGAAGGCGGCCGCCCTGCGACAAAGGGAAGCAGAGGAGCGAGCTGCTGCTGAAGTGGCGGCCATTATGGCCGCGCAGCAGAATGGGTCACGGGAGGGAGGCGCTGGAGACAGCACCAACGACGACAACACGTCTGGCGGGGAGGAGGATGACAACGATGACTGGCAGTGAGACTGAGACGAGAGCACGTCATATGGACTGGACTCGGGAGCAGCCTTTTTTTTTTTTCCGTTTGAAAACTGGACTGTCTCGTGATGCCGCTTGTCCCTGCTGCAGTCAGCGGACTAAAGCAAGGCCTCGGCATGTAAATATGCCTAATAGACTAACACAGAGTAAGGAAAAACCCATGGACTGGGGGAGTTGGATCAGGGGGGAGGAATTAAAAACAAACCTCCCCCCGTAAAACTGCTTTTTGTTTTTGTATCCATTTTTGTGAAATGGCAAGACTTTCCCAGCGTGACACGTTCAGGGACACATCGGCTCGCGCCTACGCGTGCGGCGGTGAGTACATGTCGGTGTGTGCACGGGCGCTCTCCAATGCACGCCAGCCCCCCTTTAATCTGCCTGGGAAGCGTTTTCAAAGCGTTACCTCTCTCTCTCTCGTCACAGGGCTCTCGCGATGTCAAAGCCATTCTACTTCTTCACACTGCAACGGGCCTCTGTCTGCCGGCGCTCGCTCGCTAATCCACGCCAGGCCGCCTTTCCTCAGCACTTTTGAGCCCCGCCCCGCCCTTCCGTAGTCAACAAGCGGGGGGCGTATCAGAGCCTTCTCTCACACACGTTGGGCCCCGTGCAGCCAAGACACATATCTGCTTGCATCAGGACCCGTTTGAATCGGCGACAGAAGGAGTGCAGCGTTGAGAAGGTTTGCTGAAGAAACCCAGTGAGATTTTTTTGGGGGGGGGGGGGTCTCATCCTCCAAGTCCCTTTACATGTGAAGGAACAGATAACAGGGTCGCGACGGATGGATGGCTGGCTGGTTCAAGCAAGCTGTTGCCTGTTGGCTGCTCTTTCCCAGTCAGGGCTGCCTAAGGCTCCACCAGAAACACGACGTTCACCGAATGGGTTCCTCTTCTTCAGCGCGCTTTCTTTCTTTTTTTGTTGCAGCTTCAATTCTGTGAATTTCAACCCCCTCACTCCCCCTTTTATAGCTCCCCTTTTGTTCCTCACTGTTGATGCCTTGGATGTTTTGATGCTTTTTTATCTCGGAATGACAATCAATTTTACATCTTTTTTGATATCTCTATAACTGTTTTTCTGCCGGTGTATCTACAGTTATTGTTGTTTTAGTGAATATTCTTGTTATTGTTGTTGTTTCTTATGATATTAATATTATTATTATTTTATTATTATTATCATGAATTGGTTTTGGCTGCAGTTTAATTTGGATCTTTTTTTACTCGTTTGTCCATAGCATTTTATATTTAAAAAGTTGCTCTTTGCTGCCTGTTTGTAACTGTGAGTTTCTGAAAATCAGAAGCGAAGAGAGAAAAAAAAAAGAGAAGCAGCAGCAATTGTATGTGCAATAGAACAAGTTGACCCCCTGTTGCAACACCCCCCACCGCCCGGCTACCCTTCACCCCCCCCCGCCCCCATGTCGTCAATATGGCCGACCTTTTCTGCGGACGCCTCTCTTGAGTTAAACTGGTGTATAGAAGTGGGTCTCTAGATTTCAGTAGATACACACATTGGAAGCGAGACAGAAAATGGTGCCGAGGGAGGGAGTGGTGGGGGGGGCGCTGCTGCACAATCGTACCCTCTCAGACTCCCATCCGAACCACGCACCGTAAACACTTAGTTGGAAATGTTTATCCGGTCGGGCCTGTCATGGACTTGGCAGCGTCGACTTAACCTTTTTGGTTGTGTCCGCTGTCGGCGGCCAAATCTTCTGAGTTGGTGTCGTCATTACTTTATGAGCGGGTCAGAAGCGATGTTTTTGTCATTCAAGATGGCGCGAAAGGTCTGCGCCCCGGTGCAGGAACCCGGTAGGTCTCTTGTGTATCTATTGCTGCCACTCTGGTAGCCCTCCATTGATGGGACCGGCTGAGTTGAGCTGTTGAAACAGCAGGTCTCTGTCTATCTTTGCATATCTCTATCTTAAGCCCTTTGGGCCCAGAGCCAGGTTCTGTTGCCATGGCAACAAACAGGCTAAAGGTTTTTTGTTTTTTTTTTCGCTTTAAAGGACAACCTTGGCGGGGAGAGGAACTGTGGAGGAACGGCTCCGAACGCCGGTTACTGCACAAAGTAAAGCTGGGTCTATGCACAGTGTGTTGGGTGGGCGGGCGGGTGGGTGTGTGCGCGCATGCACACATACGCTTGTGTGTATTAAAGGGTGTGCTTGTGCTCGTGAGCGTGCCTCGAGGTCAAACGTTTAACCGCCAGCCAATCGAGAAGAAAAGTTTTGCAGACTGTTCACTTTTTTCTTTTTTTTTTGTTATTTTAATTTATATTTTCCTTTTATTTTTGGCTTGTGACGGGATTGTTGCGGGGCATTGTTGTTCTGAGACTTTCATGCTGTAAAACAGAATTATGGATGAAATGAGGGCATGCCACGACCATACAGCTGTAAACCTCCCTCATTTCATCCACTCAGTTAAGGGAATTTGGGTTTAAAAAAAAAGTGTTTATTTAGCTAAAGATTAGAAAATTATATATGAATGAAGTTCTATGTTTGCATACTTTCTATGCTATTTTCCTATGGGGTTCACACTAATGAAAATGGAGAGGAATCTCAAGTGCTTTTTACTACAGTGTAACTTATTTGTTTTCAATTTGATTTTTACCACTTGTGTTTTTAGTAATGATTTATGAAGCACTGTATATTAAAGTTTTACAATATTCATGAAGCTCATCTATCCTGATTTATTCTCCTTAGGCGTTCGGATGATGCTCATGCAAAGCAAATTACTCTGCGTAAGTATGCTGGGGTGTCACGCTCAAGAGCACTTCAGCAGGACGGGAAGCTTTTGTACGTGCCAAGCTTGTGCCTTTTGTGGTTCGTTCCGTGCTCGACGAAATGCTGATGGCGTTATCGAGGCTCTTCACACTTGCCGTTATCATTTTTATCTCGGCTAAATCGAGACAAGATTTGGCTGATGTACATCCGCATCTGCTCAGTAATCTTGCTCAGTGTGTCAGCACGTGGGATCCATGTGCAAAACCCTATTTGTTTCATAGCGCTATAGGGCAGTGGTTCTCGAACTTTTTCCACATCAAGGACCCCCTAAACTGACACAAAGTGGGCCACGGACCCCTATTTGATAGGATTTTGTCCCAGGGTCCCCCATCTGTAAGGTTTTTGCTTTTAGATGTTTTATTATAGAAAGTGACCAAAATACTGATAGATTCTGTCATTATGTTAGTGATGGATGGATTTATAGTGAAAATAAAGTATTCCCCTTTTTGCTGGGGACCCCCCGGAACCTCCTCAAGGCCCCCACTTTTGAGAACCACTGCTATAGGGTGTGGCTTGGCTTTGCCCCTGTAGCCAAATGTCCGTCTGAGTGCGAGTGGGCACTAAATGCCTCATTTTGGAGGCATTTTGTCTTGTTTGATTGATCCAGTCGGTGTCTGATCTTCCTGAGTGTGTTTTCTACCGGGTTCAAAGGGTCTGGTCACTGAAGGGTCTTCGTTATGGATGGAAAAGTTTTATATCACCAACCTCCACCAGGGGGAAGCATTTGCACATCGTTGATGAGATTTGCTAAGCAGGAGAGGAGAAAGGCAGTGCTGAATTGATACTGGCCGACCGACACAAGGCCGGGCTCCTGGCCAGGCTGTGTTAACGTCAGCCTGTGTGTCTAGTGGATCTGATGGTGCGTCATCCTCAGATGTGGTTCGCTGGTGTGTTCTCCAACCACCGGGTGAAGTTTGGATATAGCGTTGGTTTCGATGGTGGAAGGGAGGGGACGTTAGCGGATTTCTTGTCTTTTGGCAAAGCTGTCGACTCAGACTGGATGGTTTTCCAGTTGTCCTGTGTTTTCCAGTCTCCCCTCTGCCTCGTAACCGCTGTGGTATTGCCAGTGTTTGAGATGGCAAGCACCAGCCTCACACCCGTGTGCACTTTGTTTCAGCAATGGGTAACAGTCCCAACACCGTGTCTGACCTCGGCCTCGCTACACTTCTGATGGGTTTTTCCATTCGCCGTCACCTTTTTCCAGACCTATCAAGAGTTTCTACCTCCTTGTGTTTTTTCGTTTTTCCTTCTCGCGTCTGGAGAAATGGCACAGGAACAAGCACTGCAAGCGTTCTGAACGGCAGGACCTCAGAAATAACTCTCCATGTGAACATCACTGCATGTGTACATGACCACCCCCAATGTGGGGGATGCACGAAGCACATGTACGCACACAGTCACTTGCATCGGTATCTTCTCGAGCCTGCACATTCGCCCATGAGGAGAAGACAACTTTGCATATATCGTGTCAGCTCGGTGACTATTAAGAGAACAAACGTGATTCATTATTGGCGTTACATTTCTGTAATTAAACCAAGACTGAAGTGATTTTACTCGACTTCTGAGGTCCAAACACTGCAACGGGCCGAATGTCACGGTAATCCAGCTTGGACACCCCTGTTAAAATGGCCGGTTTTTTGTGATGTAAGAAACGAAACCAAGATAACGTTACACCTTTAATTGGAAATTGGCAACCTAGAAAATTCAAGTGAAAAAAAAACCTCATTTAGGCCAACAAAAAAAAACAACCTTATAATAACTTGGTAGAGTAAGTGTGCACACCCCTAAACGAATACTTTGTTGAAGCACCGTTTGATTTTATTACAGCGCACGGCCTTTTTGGGTAAGAGTCTGTCAGCTTGGCAGTATTTTTCCGTTCTTGTAAAAATATCCTAGATCCGTCAGATTGCGAGGGCATCCTGGATGTTCGGTTTGGATGGTTGTCGTGCTGAAAGGTGAAATTCCTCTGTCTTTCTAGCCGACGCCTAGAGGTTTTGTGCCAAAATCAACTGGTATCTGGAGATATTCATGATTCTCTCCACCTTGAGTAAAGCCTAATTTTCGGCTGAAGAAAAGCAGCCCCAAAGCCTGATGCTGCCACCACCATGTTTCACCGTGGGTATGGTGATCTTCTGGTGATGGGCTGTGTTGTTTTTGTACCAAACATACCTTTTAGAGTTATGGCCAAAAAGTTCAACCTTGGTCTCATCAAACCATAGCACATTTTTGCACATGGTTTTGTTGAGACTGGATGCATCCAGGCTTGGATGTTGTTTTTCACGTGAAGAAGCTTCTATCTTGCCACCCTACCCCATAGCCCAGACATATGAAGAATACAGGTGATTGTCGTCACATGTAGGAAGCAACCAGTACTTGTCAGAAATTCCTGCAGCTCCTTTAATGTTGCCGAAGGCCCCTTGGCAGCCTCCCTGACCAGTTTCATCCTGGTCTTCTCATCAATTTTGAAGGGACATCCTGTTCTTGGTAATGTCACTGTTGTGGCATATTTTCTCCACTTGTTGATGATTGTCTTCACTGTGCTCCATGGTATATCTAATGCATTGGAAATTATTTTGAACCCCTCTCCCGGTTGATACCTTTCAACAAAAAATCCTGGTCATGCTTTGTGAGCTCTGTGTGGACCATGGCTTTTGCATGCGGATGCAACCAAGAAGACGTTGGGAAAGTCCTGCAGGAACAGCTGAACCTTATTTGGGACTAATCGGAGTCACTTTAATTGATGGCAGGTGTATCCTAAATACTATATGTTTGAATGAACACAGCCCCATCAAGGGTGTGCAGACTTATGCAACCAGGTAATTATAAGTTTTGTATTTTTCTTTATTTTTCCTAAAATGTTTCTGATTGTTTTTTACTTTATTTTCACAGGTTGCAATTTCCCATTAAGGGTGGACAAAGTTCTGACAATTTATCTTGGTTTCATTTTGTTATATCACAACTACTACTACTACTACTACTACTTTTGCCTGCTCCCGTTAGGGGTCACCACAGCGGATCATCCGTTTCTATTTCTTCTTGTCCTCTACATCCTCGTCTGTCACACCAGCCACCTGCATGTCCTCCCTCATCACATCCATAAACCTCCTCTTTGGCCTTCCTCTTTTCCTCTTCCCTGGCAGCTCCATATTCAGCATCCTTCTCCCAATATACCCAGCATCTCTCCTCCACACATGTCCAAGCCGTCTCAATCTTGGCTCTCTTGCTTTGTCTCCAAACCGTCCAACCCGAGCTTTCCCTCTAATATACTCGTTCCTAATCCTGTCCTTCTTCGTCACCCCAATGAAAATCTTAGCATCTTCAACTCTGCCACCTCCAGCTCCACCTCCTGTCTTTTCATTAGTGCCGCTGTCTCCAAACCATACAACATAGCTGGTCTCACTACCACCTTGTAAACCTTCCCTTTAACTCTTGCTGGTACCCTTCTGTCGCAAATCACTCCTGACACTCTTCTCCACCCACTTCACTTCTTCTTTGCCAACCTCTTCCTCTGTATACTTTGCTGTACTTCATCACCAAGTCTCCTTGTCCCACCCACAGACACAGCCAATTGTCTGTAGGGATGCCCGACCAAGCCGGAGGTAACATGGGGATTTGAACTGGCGAACCCCATGTTGGTAGGCAACGGAATAGACCGCCACGCTACCCAGACGCCCCCCAAATGTATAAAATTCTATTAATGTTTTTATACATTTGGCCTGTTCTCCATATATGCAGTTGCTTAATTTTTCAATGCAGCATTTGATGCATTAGATTTAATGCAGGCCTGAAGACTTACATGAACATCATCGTATATTACAGTGGATACTGAAATGGTGAGCGGAACTAACAGCTCCCACTGTGCAGCAAGGCATTCTGGGTAAAATCAAACCAGAACAGCATGCGGCTCAGATGTGTCCTCGCACCCTGTTCTGCTGTTCCAAATGGTGTAGGGCGGAGGAACAAGAGAGGAAGGACAGGAGGAGAGGAGCAGCGATGGATGGGGGGGGGGGGGGGTCCTTCATCTGGTGAGAAAATCAGAGATCAGAGCGAGACTTCAGAGACTTCCGACTAAAACTGTCGATCAACTAGATTGCTGCTCTCATCCATTACTCTTGCGTTTCATTTCCTTAAGAGTCTGAACACGTGCAAAGATTTTTGAAATATTGTTCCAATCGCTGATGTGTGAGAAACACTTCAGAGGGTTTCCCGAGACCTGCTACGAAGAACTTGGGTTTCATATGCGTGGGTGTTGCAGAGTAATGCTCAGCGAGGCACAGAAACGTGATTTATCACCGCCGTAGCCGTCAGCTTGTCCCCAAGTCCCTCAAAGTGCACACAGCAAGATGAGACAGGAAACAGACGAGTTATTATCGTCATTATTCTCATTTCCATTCGCAGACAGGGCCACAGGATAGATGGGTGGATTTGCTGAACCTGATGGTGGTGGTGGTGGCGGTGTTCAGGGGGTGCTGTGCCGTTTGGCTGACCCCGCACCCCGACCGACCAGAGGCCGAAAACATCTGGGAAGCAACGAAGCGTCCAGATTTTAAAGTGAAATTGAAAAACGAACGAAAACATGATGCTAGTCGCCGGCGATGAGCGCAGCTCTGCGGGTGACGGGCCTGCCCGAGGCCAAGACGCGTCTTCTTCAGAGTAATGTGAGATTTGCGCAAGATGTGGCCGCTGTGCCGGGTCACGGTTCCCAAACGGGGACTAGGGTTTCACATTCCAACTCTATGACACACACTCGCGAATAATTACACCAATTACACAGGGGCGAGGGCAAACGAGGGGTTGTTAATGAGTATTTAGAAGGGGTAGAAGGGGTGTCCGAAGCTGCTCCCTGCTGGTGGCGGAAGAGGAGAAGAGGTCTGTTTGAAGCGTATTTATAGCTGTTGGCTTAACAGATTTTAAAAACAAGAAAAACGCCCCCCCCCCCATCTTTTATCATTTCGAGAGGCCTTGGTGCCTCATTATCTATCCTGCGGTCCAGAGGCTCCCTGCTGGGCTGATGATGGATCCCACCTCCGTGTGGTTTTAAAGGAAGCTGGCTGCCATACAGATGCTTATGGCAGTGGCCCACTAGAGCGATCCGCTTTCCTCCACACACTCCATCCTTATTAGCAATTACTACACCAGAGGGCCTATTTATACACATCTGCTGAGATGGGCTCCCCACTGAAAACAGATGCATCCTGCAGCCCAAAGCCTGCTGCCAATTCAATTTCGACGGAGCGAGGCGAAGGTGAAGAGAGGTAAGAGGGAGGAAGGAGAGAGAAGGAGCAAGAGAGGGAGGATTAATGCAGGGAAGGAAAGAGGTGGGAGGGTGTGGGAATCAAGGAGGGATGAAGTTAAAGGGGTGGAGGTATATGGAGTATCCTGGCAGACATGGAAGTATCTGCAACAACAGCCATGCATGTGCAATTAAAGAAACAACCGGATTCAACCCGGTGACCGCCGAAGCCTCCCCTCCGTCCGCCGCTTGACTGCTCATCCACCACCAAAGGATGGATCCCTGCCGCGGCCTCGGGTTTTGGTGCATGGAGAAATATCCCAAACAGGGGACTGGGGGGACGCTTCACAGGGGTGAAGACGCTTCACGGGGGTGAAGACGCCCCCCCCCCCCCGCGTTGCTTTCTCAAGGCAACGCGGGTCAAACAGGACACATTTCAGGTTTTCCCACTCAGGGCTTGGCGAGGGTGACGTGAAGGCCCTGGTGTGTTATGCAACTAGCAGCTCACACGAGAGCCTGAAAACAGGTTGCTTTAGTCCACAGACTGAGACATTTTCACCGAGTTAGTCCCGACCCGTTAGGGTTGAGTCCATTTACTGAAAGAAATTAAACGCGTTTTCCACTTCTTCCATAGCGGAGAAGAACTGAATGATAGTAATCATGATGTCATGACCGTCACCCTGCCGTTTTCCTGATTCGACCGCCACCTTTTTAATAACCCGGGGCACAAACTACGCCCTCACCTTTCTGTTATTTTAGCTTGAGTTTTGCTTTTCTTTTTTTTACATTTTTGTTAATGTGGATTAGCAATAATTTTTGTTTTTTGTTTTCTTTTTTTGGGGGGGGGGGACTTTCCCCGCTTTTTCTCTCAGTTGTACTTGGCCAATTACCCCACTCTTCCAAGCCGTCCCGGTCTCTGCTCCACCCCCTCTGCCGATCCGGGGAGGGCTGCAGACTACCACATATCTCCTCTGATACATGTGGAGTCACCAGCCACTTCTTTTCACCTGACAGAGAGGAGTTTCACCGGGGGGGGGGGGGGGTAGCGCATTGGAGGATCGCGCTAATTCCCCCAGTTCCCCCTCCCCCCCTGAACAGACACCCCGACCGACCAGAGGAGGCGCTAGTGCAACGACCAGGACACATACCCACATCAGGCTTATCACCCGCAGACACGGCCAATTGTGTCTGTAGGGATGCCCGACCAAGCCGGAGGTAACACAGGGATTCGAACCAGCGATCCCCATGTTGGTAGGCAACGGAATAGACCGCTACGCTACCCGGACGCCCTGACCTTTTTAATGACCCGGAGCACAAACTAAGCCCTCACCTTTCTGTATTTTATCTTGAGTGTTGCTTTTTTTAAACATTTTTTGTTAATGTGGTTTCGCATTAATTTTTAGGTTGGTTTTAACGCTCCTTTTCCGACCTCTGACCTCTCAGCCGACCTGTGATGCCAGTGTGTTTGCACAACGTTAGAATGAATACGAGGTGTGACCCATGACCCTTCATCATCGCAGCCGCGTGTTTTGGTTTCGTGGGCCCGACGGTCGCGCAAACGGACAAAATGACACACTGGCTAAATCGGCGTCTCCAGGGCACGACACTCCCGTCATAACGGGGGAAAAGTGGGGAAGAATATCCTCGTTAAACCTGGATGGACGGGGGGGGGGGGGGTCGGTGAGGGTCGGTTTCTGTGACGTTTCGTTAGTCCTCCTCCTGGAAACCGCGCGGCTGCTCTTGAGCGGACCACGCGCGAAGCCGTTTAATCTCCCGGCAAACAGACGCGTTAAATTTAAAGTGACTCCCGCGCCCTGGCCGCGCGGAGTGTGTGCTCGCCGGTCGCCCCTTTAGGACTGGCGAGGGCCCGCCAATTCCAGGGCCTATTTTCTGGTATATAGGCCCCTCTTGGCTCCGCGTGGGATATAGTTTAAAGCCGCTGTCGTAACGCTCAAGGAAATGAAATAACCTCCCTATTCTCCGGGCGCGTTGTGTTTTACCACGTATTGTCTCCGTTACCGAGGGGAGCTCGAGAAATATCCTGCCATAAAACGCTTGAGTGCCAGGCATGCTGCTCTCAGCGGTCATTTGTGCCAAGTGTACTCTTTAGAGGTCTTAACGCTCTTCTGACACAAGAGTTCACACGCCTGTACCAACAATATCTCATTATTGGATACGCACCGCATTTTAAGTGCTTAACTAACGCTAAACGCCCGGGGGAGGGCACGGCTCATAAAACACATCGCAGGCAGGCGCACTGGAAACAAGGGGTGGCGCGCGCGCGCGCGTGTGTGTGTTCTTGTTCAGTTCAGTATATTTGTGGGGGCCAATCAATTTGCACGGTTAATCATAAGAGTGAGGACTATTTGGTCAAGCCTCACTTCTTCAAGGGGCTATTATAGGGTTGTTAGGACTTGGGTTCGGGTTAGAATTAGGGTAAGAGGTAAGGTCAGGTATGAGGCTCTGATGGTTAGGGTTAGGGTGAAAGGTCAGGGGATGAATGTAGTCAATGAGGGTCCTCACAAGTATATAAAAACGTCTGTGTGTGTGTGTGTGTGCGTGCGTGTGCACTCATATCTCAGTTGGACTTCCCAAAATCCAGAACGGTGCCCCTGGCTGTAAACGATCATTTTATTGAGCGCAGTAAAGAGCTGACATGTCGGTCTTCAGGCGGGCTAAATCACCCTGACTTCAGGCGCACCACCCGTCCAGATCTAGAGGAGTGATAATGGATGGGAGATATACTTCCACGATAATTTTCCAGCCATTAATAGCTTTATGGGACTCGTTTCGCAGCTCCACGGTTGGGTTTAATTCATGCTGATGCAGTCTATATTCTTGGCTGGCAATTTACAACGACTCCAGTTTAATCCTTGACAGAAAAAATTGGTAACACCTCTCTGCAAATGCAGTTTGGGGCAACATAAGTGCTTTATTAAGGGCCCTCTGGGCGTCGATTGTGCGTACAGTGTTATTACAGCAGAAAATGTTCTGTGTTACGATGGATCATTATATTGGCATGCATGTTCAAAACGTTTGGGTAATGTATTGCTTCCCAAGGAAATATCAAATACTCAAGAGCTTTTCTGCCTTTTTTTGTTGTTGTTGCACGCATTACTGCACATTGTCAAATTCTAAATGAATTTTTTTATGCACTTATAAAGTGCTTTATTATGATGACAATGTCCTCTGAGCCGCGTTTAAAGGGGGGTTAATGGAAAATTCATGTCCCTAATATGACCTGTTGGCCCAAAACACTGACCCCGTGTTGACCGAAGGGGTTGTTGTTGTTGGGGTGTTTCCCTTGCAGAATATGAGGGGCATGAGAACAAGCTGCTCTTTTCTCCAAAAAAAAAAAAGTCTTGCAGATCACAAACAAACAACAAACTGAAATGGAAAAAAGACAGAGCAATAGACTGTGAGACAACGAGTCAACGCAATGCCATCCGTGTTCGCTGATGTTGCTGAGCACAATAGGTTGCTAGGTTGACAAATTCTCCTGAACCGGATCTTCCAGGACGTGTGGATGCGAACATAGCTGGCCTGTGTTAAGTGTGTAGGTCTGCAGTACATAGACATTATAACAGTCCTGCAGAAAAGCCTTTTGGACTCCATCAGGTCCACACTTCTCTTGCTGTTGAAATCCATAAAGGAATAAGACAAAAATCCTTGTTTGGCAAAAGAAAAGGGATCTGGAAAAAAAAAAGTTTCTTTAACGCCGGTTTTTCAATATTAGTTTTTCAACTTCTTAGTTAAGATAAAATTTTTAGAGAGAATATTTGATCAGAAATGAGCAGGTGAGCATTCATTTTGATATTGTCTGTATACTTTTTTCACCTTTTTGAGTACATTCATTTTTGTATTTTCAATTCCATGTTGTAGCCTGAAATTTCATTTCCCCCAGTGCACAGCAGTGCAACACAAAAGATAAAAACACATAGCTATCCAAAATTTCCAAAAACGACACCGCCAAAAACATACAAAAACAGAGAGAAAAGAGCACACAAAAAAAGTTAACAATACAGACACAGTCCACTCAGTGCAACACAGTCCAAACATTCCCCTGTCCAGAGAACGAAGGCCAGCCAGCATGACTGTGGGGGCTGCCGGTCTGCATGGGCTAGCAGTTAGCTTAGCCTGCCCCGCGTCCGCGTCCTGTCAGACCGCCCTCTGTGCTTCCTCTTCGGACTCAGCTCCAGGCAGGGCCGTGGTCCTTGGGCCCACCGAACGCTGCAGACCAGGCTCCCTCAGCCGATCCAACGCCAGCTCTCCCAGCCAGACACCTTCGACACACCTCCCCCGCACTCCACACGACGACACAAACGCAGACGCAGACAAAAACACTGCACAGTCGACGCTAGGCGAGGCCGCCGCCGCCAGACCGCCTCGGTGTTTCCTTTGGGCGCAGCTCCGAACGGGGCCGTGGCCCCTGGCCCACAGGACGCAGCAGACCAAGCTCTCTCAGCCGAGCCAACGCCAGCTCCCCCGGCCATTTAAACAAATAAAAATAAAAAACAAAAACAAAACAAAACAAAAAAATCAAAGAGCAAAATAAAACACAAACTTAGATGCAGACGTAGACATGCCGTATAGTCGGTACTGGGTGAAGCCGCTGTAAACGTGAGTCCGCGCCGCCATCTTCCCACACCGGTCAATATAAGATAATATAGTATAATATAGTGTGAGTGTATAGTATTGTACGTGGGCATGATGTGTTGTGGAGTCGTGGTGCAGTATAATATAGTATATGGGCATAGGTTGAAGATTACTCATCCATAACAAAACCCTGTATAGTAGTGACATACCTGTTGTGCATACATGCTTGCCTCCAATGTCCTGTTGTTGTTCCATTTATTTCTTGTGTTTTTTTGTTTTTTTGTAATTTTTTTCTTTTTCTTTGTGAGTCATGTCTGCAAGTGATAGAAGCAGCTGTGTACCGGAGTCAGATTCCTTGTGTGCACAGACACAATCTATAAAACAAAAGGGCTGCAGGAAAACAAACCTATTAAATGTAATTGAGATTTTTTTTTTCCACACAGGACTTACTTGAACGATAGACGTATTCAAGCAGACACCGTACAGCAGGTAGCCGGACTGTGAGCGGTGTAGCGCGGACTTCAATAGAGCGGCGCCACAGAATGGCATTAGAGAGCTGTGATGACGTGGTGTGGAAGGCCCGGGCTGTCTGTGTCCTCTGTCGACATTGCTGTGAGAGTGCAGGCTTTTGTTGCAGAGCGGATGGAAATGCCGAGGGAGCGAGCGAGGGGCCGAGCGGGGGCTTGTTTGTGTCTGTTACTGTGGCAACCATTGCCATATGACGGCCGAGTCATGGAGCGAGACAGCTGCCAGCGGTGGCTTGTGTGTGTGTGTGTGTGTGTGTGTGTGTGTGTGTGTGAGAGAGAGAGAGAGAGAGAGAGCGAGAGAGAGAGAGAGAGAGATGGTATGATTGTCTGCATACAAGGGTGTTACTGATGTTATTGGTCTGTACTTAGCGGGGCCTGGCCTCGATGATGGTGGCCCCTCAATGTAACGTATGGCAACCGAGACCACAGGGCACATGAGGACACCCTTGGCGGATCTTTTCAATGTCAGGCTCACTTCCCTCATTCACCGCAGCTAATTCAATTCCGTGTCCCGCTCTCCGCTCTCCGCTCTCCACACACACACACACACACACACACACACACACACACACACACACACACACACACACACACAGTGGTCAGAGTCAAAGCATGGCTCTGCTTGGGTTTTAGTGTTGGTTCCTTGGAGCCACCCATGCAAAAAATATATATAGCCACTGAAATGTAATATACTTTGGGCAAAAACAACTGCCTTTTGGCAAATTTCAAATCAGTATGGCGGTCGTCAGGCCTTGTGACCGCCATTCTGATGATTTTCATATGTTTCTCGTGGTCCTCTAAAGGTTGAGAAAGTTTCGTGGCCACTGATCTCTTGAAACTTTCGAAAACTCTTGCAAAACACACAGCCGGTTTTAAACATAGGGACATTTTTCTCACTTTATGAAATGATGACATTTAGGGAAAATTGGCTGATTCCTTCAAACGGCAGGGATTTATAAGGCCCACGGTTCCCATGAGTACAATGCCAATGCTGTTAAGTGGCACCAACACGCAGAGTTAGCATTTAAAGTGAACACCAAAAGGGTGACTGAAAGAACGTTTGTGTCTCGATCAGCAGGTTATTCACATTGTTGTTAACAGTGAGGTGGATTGAACCAAACCTCACGTGTGACATCAGCCTAAACAGATTTGCAGACTGATTTCATTACCCATGGTGGCAGGGCATGTGGGCACTATAACCATGTAAGTGACTTGGACTTCATCAACTCAAGAACCTCTTCTCACTCATCTCACCATGTGCAGAATAACCTCAAATTGGCAACTCAAAAGAAAAAAAATGAACACAGATACAGTTTAAAACATGTGTTTAATCAGTATGGGGAAGGTCTAGAGACCCTAGAAGAACTGTTCCAGCATTTGTTCTCTGTCTTCAGGCTGATGGGTCCTCTGACCAAACAAACAATCAAGCAAACAAACAAAACAGTACAGAAAAAATAACATAAAATGGGGCTTCTTCCAGAGAGGAATGCTGGTTGGTTGTCTGCTTTGCTGGTTGCAGTGAGGACGCTGGCTTTCGGACTGAAGTTTCCAGGCATGACTTTAGTGTGGCATGTGCATCTGGCAACAAACCAAAACACACAAATTAGGAGTCGAGTATACCAGGAGGATTTTCATACGGCACATTGTGTCATGGTTTATCTGATTGGACTTTATGCTAACGAATGACATGGTGCGATGTCACCAGGTGAATATTACCTCTATAAGTACTGTAATGTTAAAATTTATGGCTTTCAGCTCCGCCACGTCCAAATCCTGAAGGGAGACAGACAGACAAACAGACAAAGTTACTGAGCCGTGCTTCAGCTGCATTTAACTATAAATTTAAGGGATTGGGGATTCAATGGGCGTAAGAGTAGCAGAGCCAAAACGATGACCCCAAAACCCCAGAAGCCACTTCTAGAACGAATCGGATAGAAGTAACAAAACCTGTTACGGTGACAAGACCCGTCTGAATTACAGAATTACAACTATTTCTCTATTCACAACACAGGCGAAACTACCATTTATGCAGGTAATGCAGCTGCATTGGGGCCTGCATGCATGGACCCCTCTTTATCTTGCCACTCTTGTATCAAACATCTTGACCACCGAGTCTATGGTATGTTCAAAAACGTGCAAAGTGCGCCCACGCGTAATTATGGACATGCCCACTACTATGTAGCAAAATCCACACAGGAGAGTTAGCTAGCTGATGAAGTGTCAACACCTCACACAATGATTATTTGACTAATAATCAACCTACGCACTTATGTTTTGTGTTTTTAAGGCCTATGCACAGACATGAATAATGTTGTGAATGTGCGGGTGCACCGTCACCCATTATGTTCTTATCCGTTATGGTGCTCCAACACCAGGTTTTTGTTAAGTAGGCTGGTCTATCACTATCTTGGCCTTGTTATTATATTATGACTCCTCTTCTGTAGCATGGTGGGTTTGTTTTCATAGTAATCATTTCTTTTAGGTGTCAACTGTGCAATGCATTTCACTGTTGCTGGTCATTTTAAAGCTGCATGCTTTCACTTCCATGACGTTATGTTATGTCTGCTTGTGAAGGGCAGGTCAGAGCCCCACTTTGACCGAATGGCATTGGGGCTCGGTGCTGACTTGTTACACCTGAGATTCAAAGATGTTTCAACCAGTCGGGAAAAAAAAGCACCAATTATGCATTATTTAGTTGAGTGAGATTGGGACCTTTCAGCATTGTTTAACTATTGTCCATGTAGAACTCTACATTTTAAAAAAAGGAAATAACAATACACTAGAAATATAATGACCAATAGTATCATCACAGCATAATTCATATATGTCTAATAGTGAACAAATATAAATTACTATTGGAGTTTGAACCATAAATGTTGTGATTTGAGTGTAAAGAGTTCTGGGTGAGCTCATTCGTCTCTGAAGCTCTCTGAGGTCAGGAAGCAGATAGGATTCAAGTTCATCCCAATGAGGAAACAGAAGTGTAATAATCTGCGCTATTCCTTTTTGTTAACAATGAAATGTGTAAAGAGCATCATCTTACCGCCAGGTCCGAACAGTGCAGAGTAGCAGGGGTTGTTACAGTACGGCTTGCCCTCATGCTGTAAGACATGGAGCTGTGTTAGCACATGTACCATCAGAAACAAGCAAAATCTGACAAAGCCAGGTCTGACTCCCCGCATGCTGTCCACACAATACCCAAGGCCATTACATTTGGGCTTTGAGACGGTGGTCGCACGGTTAGATAATGTAACAGAACAAGCCTTTGTGGAAAATAATCTATCTTCATGTTAAGAATCAATAGGTTTATTTTTATGTAATGTATGATTATTTTCTATTAACAAAGAATCAAATGCTGGATTATAATGATAACACCTGCAGGCAATCAGTTATTTATTTATTTTATTAGATATGTGAGAGCCGTAGAAATAATGGTGTAAACATAGCAGGATAAGAATTGTTGTATACTGTGAACACCACTAGATGGCAGTCTGTGTAACAGGCCACATTGCCTTAAAGGATTGAGACACGAATTAGATTCTGGAAACCAAAACAATTTCTTGAAAAGAAAATGATGGTGTATAGTGGGATGTGATGCAGAGTCAAAGGTGTGGTCTAAGGTTAAGCTCCACAATAGGTGGGGTTAAATTACGGTATGCTTTGGGGTGTGCTTTGGACAGGTTGCTTCAGTTGCTCCTAAGACCAGCTTGGTTTGTTAATGTAACTTTCATGTGCTAATACAATTAACCTAATTACATTAGACTTGAAGGCACTGGACATTGAGTGATTGACTTTGAACAGGGTGCCGCGAAGAAATTCTCCCACACCTTCAATCTGCCTTCCCAGGCGACTGAATCGGAAATATTGTTTTTTTTTAAGTTTTTTTTTTAGCATCACTTTATCCACTCTGAAGCTCTGCAGTCGTTTGGGAAAACGTGTTTATTTCAGAATGAACATGTTTATTATTATTATTATTATCATCATTATATATCACAACAGAGGAGTCCAGTAGATTATGTTGACTGTATACATGACCTGATTTGACCTGATCAGGTCTGAGTTCTGTATCTCAGACGTCTTACCTCTGCATGTGAGCCTGGTGACAGGGTCTTGTTGCACTTCTCACATCTTAGACAGGGCCTGTGCCAGTCCTTGCCCAGCGATGTCACCCTCTCCGCTGTCAAACACAGACAAAAAGAAAAAAAAAGAAAAAGTTGAGATTAAACAGGCGTGACTTCTAAACACTCTTTTTTTCTGAGTCCCCCCCCCCCACACACACACACACACAGTATATTTTACACAAAAGGTAGCTATCTTCGTTGGCGAGAGGCGTGGTGGTGGGACGGGGAGGTGTGTGTGTGTGTGTGTGTGTAGGGGGGGGGGTCACACCAGAGAGGGCAAAGTTCGTGGGTTACATTTCCACAGTTGTAAACGTTGACGGTTGCCAGTGTTGTGTTGACACTCGTCTGTTGATTAGGTGTGGTTGTAGGAGGGGGGGGGGGGGGGAGTCCCAGAGGAATTTGTGTCCCGTTCCGAGTCTGATAGGGCGAGTCTTTGTCTGGGGAGCCGAGGGGGATCATAAAATGCTGGGGGAGCCAAGCCACGGGTAGTGCGTTTCAGGACAGTGCGGGACGGCCAAGAGTTCGTACGCACATCGACTGCGTCGTTCCAGGGAGGCGGAGCCTTGTAGAGAAGGACGGGCGAGGCTGACAGCAGAGACCCGCCCCCTTGTGGTCATCCAACGGTATCTAAAAAGCGCACAATCGACTGACAAAGCCCAGTCCAGTCCAGTCCAGTCAGTTTTATTTGTGTAGCCCAATATCGCAAATTACAAAGTCAAACACAAGCCGGGAGGGTTGGTATGTTGTGGTGACCAATGAGCTAATAATTATGGTTTCACACGTGGGATATAAAAAACGCAGTAAGCCTTCTCGTGGTGTGTTCTCGATACCGTGTTATTATAAAGCCTGGGCCATACCACCAATCCTAACCTTATCCACAGCCGGAAACGCCTCTGATTCTGATGTTCAGAGGAGAGCTGGGCAGTATGGAAAATATTATCACGACAATCATAGGGAATTTATATATATATATATATATATATATATATATATATATATATATATATATATATATATACATACACACACACACACACACACACACACATATATATATATATATATATATACACATACATATATGTGTGTGTGTGTGTGTGTGTGTGTGTGTGTGTGTGTGTGTGTGTGTGTGTGTGTGTGTGTGTGTGTGTATATAAAACCCAGCCGAGGTTCATCCTATTGAGCTGTTTGGTACAATATCAAACCGAAAGCAGTTCTCAAATAACGCTCCCTCAAATATTTCAGACCTCATTTTGTGAGAAATTCTAGCTAAAAGATTCTAATTATCGTCAATTTAGACAACAAAATTGTATATCCCAAAACGGCAATATCCAAATGTCATCCAGATACAACAACACAACGAATGCTAAAACTGCAATATCGCCCGGCTCTATTGGTAACGTTAAGAAAAATATCCTCGTCCTTGTCAAGTTTGTTTGTTTCTGTTTTTAATGTGGCCTTGGCATGATGTGACAAGTCACGATGCAGCCAGCGGTGGGACAGGACCTGCTGTCCGGGGGCACGGACAGAGCCTCCAGCAACGTTGGTACAAGCCTGCAGAGGGATGTGTTTGTTTGGCTGCACCCCCCCCCCCACACACACACACCACCACTCTAATTACTGCAAATTGCTTCCAATAACAACCCATCAGAGTGAGGAAACAGTTGGCCTCCCCCTTTCCACCTGCCCATGGCAGAACTGTAACGGTTTGAAGTATTGCAGGTTAATCCCTCTGCAAACTGGAATTTAATGGTCCAACCTGTTTATGTACAATGGCGTGTTGGGCATTATGGGATTAACCTCTGATCTCCAGTCATAGCCACTCCACAGATTTATTCATCCTCACACCGGCAAAATGTCATTTATATATTTGAGTTTAGGCTACCTTGGCATGATGGAGTGCACGGCCCATCCATTGTTTTCTGTTGTAATGATGACATATGGGGTGTGACAAGGGTGTGAGAAACAGAGACCTTAAGCAGCTCCGCTCGGCACATTAAGTCATGTTGAGTGGAGCTTTATGGAGTCGGTCCAATGCACACACACACACACACACACACACACACACACACACACACACACACACAAAGCTGCTGAATGGAAAAACATCCCAAATGGAGGAGTGTTCAACCACTCAGCACATTCCATCCCCCCCAAAAAAGAAAAAGATTAATTATATACTAGAATATATCAAACCCCCCCCCCCAACCCAAACAAAAATAAGTTAGCATTCATTATTAACCTTCACAGCGCAGCCAAAAATGTAATGCCGATGTCATGAGGCTGATGAACTTGAGGTTTTTAAAGAATGATTAAGCTCAAGTAATGAAACACACAAGTACTGTAGTCCTTTCTGCCTGAGGGAGGTCACATAGGAAACATCTAGTCCAAAGCTGTGGGAGGCTCCCTCTCCATCTTCCTCCAGAGACAGTCTGAGGACACAACCCCGATGCCTCCATCTGTCACTCACTCTGCTTGGCCTCAAAGGCTCTTTGTGAGAACCCTGATATGCAATAGCAGTCTCTCTCTCTCTCTCTCTCTCTCTCTCTCTCTCTCTCTCTCTCTCTCTCTCTCTCTCTCTCTCTCTCTCTCTCTCTCTCTCTCTCTCTCTCTCTCTCTCTCTCTCTCTCTCGTCTTTTTTTCAATATTCACTGGTCCTTGCAGCCAAATATGAGCGCCTACAGTGTTTCCAGTCTGAGCGTATTTTTTTTGGGGGGGGTTGGTTGGTTAATCGCCCTCTTGTCTTTTCGGTGCCTCTGGAAGTGGGCCGCGCTCCCCTTCCCATCATTCAGTACGGCAGGCGGGCGGGCAGGTCCGCGGTAGCATGATTGCGTCCATGTGAGATCTTAGGCCGGCTCAGATGGAGGAGAAGACAAAGAAGATGGAGTGGGAGGGAGACGGGAAGGGAGGGATGAGCGGCGCTGCGAGGTGTGATGGAGACGGTGAGGGGGAGAACGGCAGAGGCAGCTGCGGTGTGGGAGGGGGAGGCAAGTCGCTGTACTTGGCACGGGTTTTGGTTATGGCGCAAAGCCTCGAAGGGCTCGGTGAGCTAGAAGAAGAAGAAGAAAAAGAAGAAGAAGAAGAAGAAGAATTAGAAGAAGCCCACAGTGCCCCGGACATCTGGAAAAGCTGCCTTTCTGACGTGAATTGATGGAAATAGTACCTTTGTGCTCTCGAGCAGTGCGCATTGCGATTACGCTCTCAACCGAGCGACAAATTAACCCCCCCCCCGAAACGTGGATTTTCATTTGCCCGACAGGGGAGGACGCACCGATGACGCCGTGCGTCCCAATAAAGCCCCGTTTCACCGCACCTTTGCCCCGGGCTGCTGCAGACGACGGCGTTTTCTACCGCCACACGAAAAAGCGATTGAGACAAATTGCGTTGCTTGTTTTGGCTGAAAGCAGAAAGTTTCTCCTCAGAGAGGACGAATGGAAAGGATGGCTCCCCAACCGCAGGGTCCATCCATCTGACTGACAGGCCAGAGACTCAGCAGAAAAAAAGAGAGGCTTTGGTATTAGAGACTCCTTCTCCGCGCGTCTCCCGCGACGCGACCGACGCGGTTCTGCCTCTGGCCGGCAGACATTGTGGTAAATGGGTTAAGATGCAAATAAATCAGGGCCGTCCTTTGACTCCCCAGATGCAGAAATTACCCCCCCCCCTCCCCGCTTTGATGTAGTCCTCGGGAGAGCGTTTTGGCGAGGGGCGAAGCCACGCGTTTTCATTGCGGGGGCCTTCTTCCTCTCCTCTTCCTCTGTCATCTCTTCATGTTGGTTATCGCTTATCAAGGAGAGGAGGAGGAGGGGGTGGGGGGGATAGGTCCCAAAACGAGCGCTGATCTTTATGACCGCTGAGTTCCTGGATAGCAAGATAGCGGGAAAGCAAGAAGCATGCCTTGCCCACTTTTAGGGCGACAGTCACTCATCTTAGTAACAGCTAGATGATGATCGTTGCTCTCTGTAGGGAGGACGCAGGTCATCACATGGGTTTACAACATCACACATTGCCTTGAACGCCCTCTGCTCATTGACTTTGACTGGTTGTCCCCGGGTAAACAAGTCAGCACCCCGAGACCGAAGACTGACGACTTAAGATTGAACGGGACAGCGTCTTCCTTTGTTTCTAAACTCGCAAAAAAAAAAAAAAAACAACCAAAAAACAAAAACCAAACTACTCAACTCTGCATAGCAGGCTACTGTCTGGCCCCTTTCCACCGGCTGCAGCATTCTGCACACATGCGCTTTTTTATACACAGTCATAAAAAGTGGTGCACCCTTAACTTGTCGTAAACTTTTATAGTAGTCTACAGTGCTGTATGTTGTAATCCTGAGCGCGCATCAACTTTTCCATTAAGGACAATAAGGTCATTAAATGACTGACTGACCGATTGATTGGTTGTGATTGGTGTATTGATTCCCACGCATCGCGCTTCGTAAATGTTACGATAATCACAGAAATGCGGTGCATTAGGAGGACGGGGGGGGCTTCGAACTCACAACACGGTCTGCTATTCTCCAACGTGCCAAATGTTTTGATTTCTCCATCTTTAGACCGCGTGAGCGTTTAGCGGAGTGCTCGGTGAGGAGGCGGCTCGGCGCATGGCAGGAAACAGCGCGCTTCTCTCGTGCAGTCGAGCTCATCGCCGTCTTCGCAGATCGCGCGCGAAGCGGCTGAATGCGCATGTACCCCTCCGACCCCCCTTCATATGCTAATTAAACTAGCACGAAACTAGATGACACAAATGGCACAAATATAGGCTATCAGCGGGAAAAGGGGGGAAAAAAGGAAGAAAAAGGTCTTACCAAAGTAAACTTCCTTGGAGCACTTTGGGCACTTGGGCATTTTGCAGTTTTGTTGTTGTTTTGTTGTTGTTGTTGTTGTTTGTACGCGGTAACCTCCGGCAGAGAAACGAGCTCTTCGAGTTGATAATGCTCAACAACCGAGTTGATAATGCTCAACAACCGAGTCAAGTGGAGCCCACCTGTTTGTTGTGACCACGCCTCACTGTGAGTGCAGATGTGCGCCGCTTTCCGTATTTATACCGCTCAGGAAATAGTTGCGCTCAGTCAAACCTTCTTTTTTTCTTTTTTTGAACAGAGGGAGAGGCTTGAGCGCAAATATGCACTCTTGACTGTGCACCTCACTCTGTGTGTGTGTGTGTGTGTGCGTGTGTGTGCGTGTGTGTGAGCGCCGTGCTAAAGATATCGCAAGGGAAATAACTAAAATGTAAATACTGCACAACTTGCCAGTGTTCTGCAGCGCATCTTTTTATTAACTGACAGAGATCATCTATCTCATGCAACGTTTAACTGAGGATTACTTCTCAACAAATCCAAACTCCTTTTCAGAAAAAAATCTACTGTTTAACTTACTGCAAAAAACAAAAAAAAAACTGCAAAAAAATCCAAATCTCACCAAGTGTATTTGTTTCTTTTCAAGTCAAAATAACTCATTATACTTAATATAAGACACAGTCACCCAACAAGCGAAATGTCCTTGAGCTATAAGGACTTGTTTTTAGACGGTGCATCTTGAATATCTTGTATTTTCACTCGTTCAATTTTTCACTTATTACTAGCAAGAACCACCTTGTATCTATTATCTTATTTTTGAAGGGCCCTTTTTTTTGGCATCCAACCTGTGCATGCTGTTAGTCTAGGTACAGGATTAGCTACTCAGTGTGCTTTATGCAGCATTTTTTGTTTTGTTTTAATATTGTGCAATCGGGCACCTTTTTTATTTTGATAAGTGGACTTTTCATCTTTGAAACTTTTTTTGTGGTCAGGTCCGCAGAGCCCTGATCTCACCACACAATGGGCCGGAATATCACCGGACTTCGTGTGAGAAAACATCGTCCGTCAGATAAATTATATCTGGAGAGCAACCTGTATGAAGACTGGCTCGAGTTGAACTGAATGAGGGCGTGCAGCAGAGCGTTGCGTGCAGAACTGGATCCGGGTCAACGCTCGTCCACCCTTGCATGTATTCTGGCTGTTGGTGGGATTCGTTTTCACCCCCGTGGCCCTTCCCTTAATCCCCACAAGTCATGTTGCAAGACGTCCCCGTGGAAAACCGTGCATTATTAACCACCCTGTCTTGCATCCTTTCTCTTTGTTCGCACCCCTAATATCGTTTCACGGCTTCATCTTACACCTCCTCCAAACACCACGGAGAGATGCTGCAGAAATCCCCAAAGCCCCAGCATGTATTTGGTCCTTATCAAAACACAGGATCACGCAACGTTTTGTTGCATCTCTTGTCAAGGCGCACTTGTTTGCTGAGTGTCAGCCAGGAAACAGCACTTTTCCTCCATGTTTTGACTACTTGGTCTACCGTCACATAACGACGGATAACTCAATAACTACGTTACAGTTCCTGGACAAAAGATCAGGCAAGCATGTGAATGCAAATGCAATCTGTGCAAATGTCCCCAGGCATCTGCAGAAATAAATTGCATTATATCAGAGCCTGGTGCACAGTGGATCAGGTATCTCTAAACATAGTCTATCTGCTGTCCAGTGTGTCTTCAGCTAGAACGTTGCATAAGAAAAAGCAGCCCCCCCCCCGCTTTGTTATTGTCTGTCTGAAATGTGATCCGGGATTCAGCCCATCCATTCACCGCTGAATGGGGCTTGATGGCCTAATTGATGAGTGACCCAAGCCACCGACTGAAGGCAGACATCCGTTTGTGTTCTGCCCTTTAATGGAGTGCAAATATTTGCTTTACCATACATCTGATAAGTGGCCATTATTGTACTTCCCTTTTATTTGTGTTATTTTACAGCTTTTTCAAGCTTTGTTAAGTGCTCTGCAAATACTATTTTGTTCTCATTCTCCTGCTTCATCATCTTATTGTTAGTAGTAGTAATAGTAGTCATAATAACAGTAGTGGTTGCAGTGGCAGTAGCTGTAATAGTAGTACTGGTCATAGTAATATGAATATTAAAAGTAATTGTAACTAGCACTTCCAGAGGCTGTAGTAATAGTAGTTGTGGTGGTTGTGGCAGGGTCCTTCAGGCCGGGTCTTGTGATGGACTGAATGATCTCATCCAGCAGCGCAGCAACCATACATCCACCCTCAGTTTACCAGGAACACAGTGTGGATCCTGGATTGCCCATTGGTGTAAGAAGTGGGATGGTGAGACGTGAGGCTATCGGAAACGCACGTGGGCCCAGAGCAGTGAGGGAGCTGATATGCTGAAACGCGGGGACACGCTACCCGAAGGAGGGGGGTAGTGTAACGATCATGGACGAATAGACTCGCTGGCCCTTGGCTAACGGGTCGGACTCTTTAGTCGACCTGTCACCTGTGGTGCGGGAGACTCGGGTTCCCGTTCCACCTGCGGCGGTTCCCAGCTGCCCCCCGAGTTCGCTACATTGGTGTCAAAAGTGGGCTGTAGTAGACAAATTTCATGAGTATTTGTATGGGGCTCATTTTGAGGTCAGGGTGGACAATAATCCGTTGACTTATGTACTAACCTCAGCCAGGCTCGATGCAGGACACAGGGTGGTTGGCGGCACTGTCTACTGACTCCTTCACACTCAAATATCATCCTGGGCAGACAAACATAGATGCGGACACTTTATCTAGAAGACATCACAGGGTAGGGAGAGGGACACTCGGAAGAGGTCCCAGAAGATGCGGTTAAAGCTCTGTGTCAGTCAGTGTACTGCACGGAAAACACGAGGAACCTCCACCCCCGACGCTGTGTTGATTTACTCTGTGCCTCAGTTACTTCTGTGCCAAAGACCTACTGCCATCTAATGGCATTGGATGTGAAGAGTTTGCCTCAGCTAAGCTCAACGGAGATTCATCAGGCCCAACAGCAAAATCCCATCAGCAGGCCTGTGTTTCTGGCTCTAGAGTAGAATGACATGAATACAGCTAGAGCAGGGGTGGGAAATCTAATCCAGAAAGGGCCAGTGTGGGTGAAGGTTTTTGTTCCAAGCAATTACACACCTGTGTCTCCTAATCAAGTTCCTCAGCAAAGATTCTACTGGCTCATTAGTGGTATTAGTTGTGTAATTGCTTGGTTGGAACAAAACCCTTCACCCACACTGGCCCTTTCTGGATAAGATTGCCCACCCCTGAGCTAGAGCAAATGAAATTCCAGATGTGTCCTTACTGTTGCGGGAATAGGAACATTTAAAAGTAGAAAAGGGGATATTGTATCTTGTCACATAGCGTTCTGATTCTTCAATGCTAAAACAACTTCTGTTGCCAGAACAGTACCGCAAGATTGTTATGAAGTCTTTGCATGATGATTGTGGACATCTTGGAATTGACAAGACTTATGGTTTAGTCAAAGACAGAATTTTCTGGCCAAGGATGAGGGTGGATGTAGAGGGGTATCGTAAGATGTGTGCCCGATGTATTGCTCGTAAACCATTGCCCACTCTAGCCGCCTACATGAAACACTTGAGAAGCCATTGGATTTAGTGTGTATTGATTTTTTTTATCAATCGAGCCAGACAGAAAGGAGTAAGTAACATGCTTGTCATCACAGACCATTTCACTCGATATGCCAAGGCATACATGACTAAAGACCAGAGAGCCCTCACTGTTGCCAAAGTCCTTTGGAGAAATATTTTGTTCACTATGGATTCCCAAGAAGAATACATTCGGATCAGGGACGTGATTTTGAAAGTAAGGTGATCACGGAAATGCTTGATCTGGTGGGCATTAAGAAATCCAGAACATCCCCATATCGGATGATATGGGGAGAGCGCTTCAACTGGACACACAGAGCGCTTCAACCGGACATTATTGGACATGCTGGGGACACTGAATTCTACACAGAAGGCACAGTGGAGTCACCATATCATATAGTACATATTGTTAGAAGAATGAAGCAACTGGATACTCCCCATATTTGCTCATGCTTGGGCGTGAGACCGGACTGCCTGTGGATCTATGCTTTGGTGTTTCAGCTGACGGCACTACATCTCCATCCGACATCCATTATGTACGCAAACCGAAGATTTGCAGATTACCTACAAGCGTGCTCAGGAAGCTGCAGCTAAAATGAATGCGGGCAACAAAGCTCGCTATGATCATAAAGTTAAATATTTTGACTTACAAGTGGGAGAAATCTTGGCATTCTGAGCAAACGCAAGTTGGCTGATCGATGGGTGTCGAAACCATATACAGTCTTCAAGCAGTTGCCGGGTCTGCCTGTTTTCACCCTAAAACCTGACGATGGAGAAGGCCCAAAAAGGACTTTGCATAGAAATCATATCCTGCCCACTGGACAACTTTTTAACATGAGTGAGGGTCTTGCAGTCAGTGACAGAAGGGAGGCATACAAATTGAGGTCGAAACAGACTCATTCACCCAAGAAAGCTTCTGTCGACTCCCTGAGAACTCCCCAGAGCATTGAGAGGACTCAAAGAGATGAGCTAGACTCAGATGCAGAGAGATATGAGTATAATTGTGATGAAGGTGAGCTAGAGCTGCCTACCGATCACCCTGAATCTTGGACTTCCCGTCCAGAGGAAGATGAACTGCCGGACACAAGTCTTTTCTCAATTACCCAAGACGTTAGACAATCTAGGACAGAAGCTCATGATGAGACTGTCTGCGAGCCACCATTGAATGACCCAGCTTATACAGAGGACACATAGTGAGCCTATTGAGTTTGTGGAGGAGGACCGCCCCTGTACTTTAAGTCAATCCTGATCTTCCTCGGAGAGGGTCTCGACCTATTTTCCTTACAAAAAGGCTTACATATAGTGCCCTTGGAGGCTCCTACAATCATTGCCCATATTCTAACTCTCTTACCTCCGGGTACTCGAAAGAGTTACATTCCTGTCTTGGCCTGTAGGAGCTCAGGATTTTAGGCCAACACTGTATCTTTTGAATTGTCTCTAATGGGGACATTAAAGTTATTTTAGCAGGAGGAGGCTGTAGTATACGAGATACATAATGATGAGATTGTGGAGTTAGAAAACAACGAGACAGGAGACGTGAGAGTAGACGTAGTCGAGGTAGTTTACTAGCTCCAACTTAGCATGTCATACATTTAGACAACGATACTGAACTCTGAACCGGAAGCGGAAGTGCATTATCTGACCCCTCGCCTCTTCCCTTAAAGGTACACCGTCCTCTTAGGTGAATGTCTCCCGTTATATAGATGTGGGTCACCACAAGATTACATTTCCCATGATGCTTTGAAGGGGGGTGGCCCTAAAATTGGGAGGAGGCAAAAAGAAAGTTCTGGATCTGATACGTGTGTTTTAGGATAGTGGCTAGTCTGCAGTTTAAGTTAAGGTTATATGTTATAGTTTGTCGATGTTACACGCCGCGGGTACTGAAGTGGACCGTGTGTGCGTGTGAACCTGAAGTCCTCCTCGTGCTCGGTATTCCTGCGGGCGAGTGGGTTAGCTTAGTCCTGCTATGCAGCAGTTAGCACAGCTACACGGACAGCGAGAGTGTATTGTAGCCAGAGCTAACGTAAAGCGGACTGTAGTGAATACGTCCAGCATTAGTTTGCATGGATTCCGCCGCGAAGGAAGGATTCTGCACTGATAAAAGTGCTGCTGGCTGCCGAACTACTGGCTACCGCTGTTCGAGACGAGAGGACCTGCTTCTTCCCATCTGTGCGAGGACGCCTCAGACGTCAGTCAGACGTGGCCGCTTCCACCGGGGACGCTCCCGGGTTCTGTGTTCTGCTCGCCGCGACTACGAAGGTAAGCGGTTGTTTAATTCGACGGGGGTTCACGTGAGCGCCAGCGTTGATCCGGATCATATTGCGTTAGCCTTATAGGATAAATGCCTAAATCATGTTTTGGCCAAATTGAGATTTCTGCCTACACGTGTTCTCCTCGAGCTGCTGCGTCACCCTGGATTAGTGCCTATGTCCTAAGCCAATCAGAACACTTTTT